>NC_090934.1:429970021-430281993 GCF_040938575.1 Ambystoma mexicanum | reverse complement strand
ATCCGCTGTGTTTGGTGTGTTTGGGGCCAGATGGATGTGACTGAGGTGAAGTGTGTGCATGTGATGGGCATGAGCCATGATTCATGTGAGTTACATATCATTGAATGTTTCAAGAGTCCATTGGACATGCATGGAAATGTCCATGGCATGCACCATGCCTGTTACTGTGTGTGTTTTGCCTGGACTGACCCATGTGTTGTGGAGGGACATGATGGAAGTGTACTTTGACAGTAGTGCTCATCTGCTATTGCTTCCTGTCTAGGGGACCATTGTACAGTGCCCTGATGCTTGTGTTCTTTGTCTCCCTCTACGCAGCGGCTAGTGAAGAAGAGGGCGGAGACGGCGCTGTGGAGCAAGGCGGCGGGGATGCCCCCACGGCTGCAGCGGAAGGGTTGGGTGAGCCCCCACAGGGGCCTGCTATGGTGGGAGACGGTGAGGAGCCATCCAGGTTGGTGGTTTGCACAGAGGAGGAGGAGGCCGCCACTGGGGCACACATGGGGCCTGGTGGGGGCATCCCTGCTGGTGCAAGTGGTGCAGTCCAGGGCCAGGGGCAGGAGGCAGCACAGGTCACCGTGGAGGGGCCTGTGCATGTCGCTGTCCCTGACCCTGTGAGTGCACCACCATGCACCAGCAGGGATGCCCCGTCCCAGGCCTGTCCGCAGGTAGAGGGGATGTCCATGTCACCTGACTCCCCTCCACCTGCGGACGTGGGAACCCCTGGCCGTGCGGAGAAGGTCCTGATTGGGGTCGCGATGCGCACGGCTGTGATTCGTGATGCCGTGCGTGCTTCCCGGGAGGAGCACGCACGTCATCACGAAGTGCACCGTGCCGACGTGGCCCAATTGGGATCGGCCATGTTCGGGGGTTTCCTGCATGTGTTGGCCAATGTGGCGGCCCTCTCCTCCTCTGTGCAGGCTATCCACCAGTCGTTCTCCTTGCCGTCTTCCAGCCCAGATGCCACCAGGGCCCCCTGTGGACCTGCTCCAACCAATGCAGCCAGCTCGGTGGGGATCCCATCCCTGCCACAGTCGGGAGTCAGAGATCCAGCAGGGGTGGACACCAGAGCAACTGGACCCCAGCAGATGGAGGATGTGACGGCATCATCGGGCAGGGCACGTGCACGACGGCGTCGGTGGTTCCCATCAGCCTGGATGCCGTCGTGCTGGCACAGGCAGTTGCGTCGGAGGCAGCAGCAGGCTCAACGTGGGAGGCATCATGGCTCGGGGCCATCAACATCAGGGGTGCAGGCATCGGCCGGAGGGCAGGAGAACCCTGGAATGGGAGTGGCTTCCGTGTGGGAGCGGTTGTGCCAGCGGATAGGTGCGGAGCGGCAGCGGGCAGAGGAGAAACGGCTCACGATGGTCAGGGCGGAGGACTCCATGCGGAGGGCGCTGAGGCGGGCTGAGTGCCTCGAGGGTCTTCGCAGGGAGTTTGAGCTTGACACTGCGTTATCCCTGCGGGACCTCGGGGCCAGGGAACATGCCCGCCTCCAAGCCATTGACCAGGAGTTCGATGATGCCCTGGCCCATGACAACAACCAGTGAGCCGTCCGAATAGCCCGCTGCCTTTGTATATAGTTGTATAGTTAGGGTTAGGTTTCCTTTGTTTTTTTGATTTTTCTTTTGGTTGCGATTGGACAATGCACCACTTTTTTGTATATAGTTCAGTTTTTAGTTAGTAGTCATAGTTAGGTTTAATTTGGTTGGGCTCATGGACCCAGGATGATCTTCTTCATGGTTCTTCATTGGCTTATTTTAATTTTTCAGATTATTTTCTTGGACATTCATCTTGTTTTGTTTGATTTGCTTTGTGTTTTTTCTTATTTCATTTCCATTCTACTTGCTGTTCAATACATATTATTTTTTTAATCTTCAATGTGTCGTATCATCTCATTGCTTTCAGGCATGTCATGTTGGGTGTTTTGTCATTCACTTGCAGCCATTGTGTGTGACAGACATGTGTTGAATTGCATTATTTAAATTGGGGTTGTAACATGTAATTGCCTTTGATATGTGGGTGGGTGTGATAGTTGGTTGGGCCTTTTGGCAGGGGAGGATGGGCATTACGGACATGATTGGGGAATGTTGGGACCCAGGTGCAGGGGGGCATGGATTGGACATGGGTGGGGGCCTGCTGGCAGGTGCCCCACAGTGCTGGGGGGGTGGGGGTGGTGGGAGACATGAGTGGGGGCCTGGTGGAGGGTGCCCCTGGTGGCTGGGGTGTGGGGGTGGTGGGTGACATGAGTGGGGGCCTGGTGGAGGGTGCCCCTGGTGGCTGGGGTGTGGGGGTGGTGGGAGACATGAGTGGGGGCCTGGTGGAGGGTGCCCCTGCACTGCTGGGGTGTGGGGGTGGTGGGTGACATGAGTGGGGGCCTGGTGGAGGGTGACCCTGCACTGCTGGGGTGTGGGGGTGGTGGGAGACATGAGTGGGGGCCTGGTGGAGGGTGAACCTGCACTGCTGGGGTGTGGGGGTGGTGGGAGACATGAGTGGGGGCCTGGTGGAGGGTGACCCTGCACTGCTGGGGTGTGGGGGTGGTGGGTGACATGAGTGGGGGCCTGGTGGAGGGTGCCCCTGGTGGCTGGGGTGTGGGGGTGATGGGAGACATGAGTGGGGGCCTGGTGGAGGCTGCCCCTGCACTGCTGGGGTGTGGGGGTGGTGGGAGACATGAGTGGGGGCCTGGTGGAGGGTGACCCTGCACTGCTGGGGTGTGGGGGTGGTGGGAGACATGAGTGGGGGCCTGGTGGAGGGTGACCCTGCACTGCTGGGGTGTGGGGGTGGTGGGAGACATGAGTGGGGGCCTGGTGGAGGGTGCCCCTGGTGGCTGGGGTGTGGGGGTGGTGGGTGACATGAGTGGGGGCCTGGTGGAGGGTGCCCCTGGTGGCTGGGGTGTGGGGGTGGTGGGAGACATGAGTGGGGGCCTGGTGGAGGGTGCCCCTGCACTGTTGGGGTGTGGGGGTGGTGGGTGACATGAGTGGGGGCCTGGTGGAGGGTGACCCTGCACTGCTGGGGTGTGGGGGTGGTGGGAGACATGAGTGGGGGCCTGGTGGAGGGTGACCCTGCACTGCTGGGGTGTGGGGGTGGTGGGAGACATGAGTGGGGGCCTGGTGGAGGGTGACCCTGCACTGCTGGGGTGTGGGGGTGGTGGGTGACATGAGTGGGGGCCTGGTGGAGGGTGCCCCTGGTGGCTGGGGTGTGGGGGTGATGGGAGACATGAGTGGGGGCCTGGTGGAGGCTGCCCCTGCACTGCTTGAGTGTGGGGGTGGTGGGAGACATGAGTGGGGGCCTGGTGGAGGGTGACCCTGCACTGCTGGGGTGTGGGGGTGGTGGGAGACATGAGTGGGGGCCTGGTGGAGGGTGACCCTGCACTGCTGGGGTGTGGGGGTGGTGGGAGACATGAGTGGGGGCCTGGTGGAGGGTGCCCCTGCACTGCTGGGGTGTGGGGGTGGTGGGTGACATGAGTGGGGGCCTGGTGGAGGGTGCCCCTGGTGGCTGGGAGGTGGGGGTGGTGGGAGACATGAGTGGGGGCCTGGTGGAGGGTGACCCTGCACTGCTGGGGTGTGGGGGTGATGGGAGACATGAGTGGGGGCCTGGTGGAGGGTGCCCCTGCACTGCTGGGGGGTGGGGGTGGTGGGTGACATGAGTGGGGGCCTGGTGGAGGGTGCCCCTGCACTGCTGGGGTGTGGGGGTGGTGGGTGACATGAGTGGGGGCCTGGTGGAGGGTGCCCCTGGTGGCTGGGGTGTGGGGGTGGTGGGAGACATGAGTGGGGGCCTGGTGGATGGTGCCCCTGCACTGCTGGGGTGTGGGGGTGGTGGGTGACATGAGTGGGGGCCTGGTGGAGGGTGACCCTGCACTGCTGGGGTGTGGGGGTGGTGGGAGACATGAGTGGGGGCCTGGTGGAGGGTGACCCTGCACTGCTGGGGTGTGGGGGTGGTGGGAGACATGAGTGGGGGCCTGGTGGAGGGTGCCCCTTTTGGCTGGGGTGTGGGGGTGGTGGGTGACATGAGTGGCGGCCTGGTGGAGGGTGCCCCTGGTGGCTGGGGTGTGGGGGTGGTGGGAGACATGAGTGGGGGCCTGGTGGAGGGTGCCCCTGCACTGCTGGGGTGTGGGGGTGGTGGGTGACATGAGTGGGGGCCTGGTGGAGGGTGACCCTGCACTGCTGGGGTGTGGGGGTGGTGGGAGACATGAGTGGGGGCCTGGTGGAGGGTGACCCTGCACTGCTGGGGTGTGGGGGTGGTGGGAGACATGAGTATGAGTGGGGGCCTGGTGGAGGGTGACCCTGCACTGCTGGGGTGTGGGGGTGGTGGGTGACATGAGTGGGGGCCTGGTGGAGGGTGCCCCTGGTGGCTGGGGTGTGGGGGTGATGGGAGACATGAGTGGGGGCCTGGTGGAGGCTGCCCCTGCACTGCTGGGGTGTGGGGGGGGTCGGAGACATGAGTGGGGGCCTGGTGGAGGGTGACCCTGCACTGCTGGGGTGTGGGGGTGGTGGGAGACATGAGTGGGGGCCTGGTGGAGGGTGACCCTGCACTGCTGGGGTGTGGGGGTGGTGGGAGACATGAGTGGGGGCCTGGTGGAGGGTGCCCCTGCACTGCTGGGGTGTGGGGGTGGTGGGTGACATGAGTGGGGGCCTGGTGGAGGGTGCCCCTGGTGGCTGGGGGGTGGGGGTGGTGGGAGACATGAGTGGGGGCCTGGTGGAGGGTGACCCTGCACTGCTGGGGTGTGGGGGTGATGGGAGACATGAGTGGGGGCCTGGTGGAGGGTGCCCCTGCACTGCTGGGGTGTGGGGGTGGTGGGTGACATGAGTGGGGGCCTGGTGGAGGGTGCCCCTGGTGGCTGGGGGGTGGGGGTGGTGGGAGACATGAGTGGGGGCCTGGTGGAGGGTGCCCCTGCACTGCTGGGGTGTGGGGGTGGTGGGTGACATGAGTGGGGGCCTGGTGGAGGGTGACCCTGCACTGCTGGGGTGTGGGGGTGGTGGGAGACATGAGTGGGGGCCTGGTGGAGGGTGACCCTGCACTGCTGGGGTGTGGGGGTGGTGGGAGACATGAGTGGGGGCCTGGTGGAGGGTGCCCCTGCACTGCTGGGGTGTGGGGGTGGTGGGTGACATGAGTGGGGGCCTGGTGGAGGGTGACCCTGGTGGCTGGGGTGTGGGGGTGATGGGAGACATGAGTGGGGGCCTGGTGGAGGCTGCCCCTGCACTGCTGGGGTGTGGGGGTGGTGGGAGACATGAGTGGGGGCCTGGTGGAGGGTGACCCTGCACTGCTGGGGTGTGGGGGTGGTGGGAGACATGAGTGGGGGCCTGGTGGAGGGTGCCCCTGCACTGCTGGGGTGTGGGGGTGGTGGGTGACATGAGTGGGGGCCTGGTGGAGGGTGCCCCTGGTGGCTGGGGGGTGGGGGTGGTGGGAGACATGAGTGGGGGCCTGGTGGAGGGTGACCCTGCACTGCTGGGGTGTGGGGGTGGTGGGAGACATGAGTGGGGGCCTGGTGGAGGGTGACCCTGGTGGCTGGGGGGTGGGGGTGGTGGGAGACATGAGTTGGACATGGGTGGGGGCCTGCTGGCAGGTGCCCCACAGTGCTGGGGGGTGGGGGTGGTGGGGGACATGAGTTGGACATGGGTGGGGGCCTGCTGGCAGGTGCCCCACAGTGCTGGGGGGTGGGGGTGGTGGGGGACATGAGTTGGACATGGGTGGGGGCCTGCTGGCAGGTGCCCCACAGTGCTGAGGGTGGGGGTGCAAGGGGACATGAGTTGGTGGTCATTAGTTCAAGGAGACATGTGCCTTTGCTGGGGGGCATGCCCATGGTGGGTGGGCTGCCTGCGGGACATGACCAGGGATGCAGGGTAGTCCCCTGTGGTGTGGGCTGCCTGCAGGGGCCGTGGAGGGTGTACAGGGTACAGCTGGGAGGACCCACACTGTCAAATCACATGTGGAACTTCCCGCGCACCCCTGATATACACGCGCCCAGGCTATTCGCGTGTGGAACTTCCCGCGCACCCCTGAAATACACGCGCCCCCAGGCTATTCGCGTGTGGAACTTCCCGCGCACCCCTGAAATACACGCGCCCAGGCTATTCGCGTGTGGAACTTCCCGCGCACCCCTGAAATACACGCGCCCCCAGGCTATTTGCGTGTGGAACTTCCCGCGCACCTCTGAAATACACGCGCCCAGGCTATTCGCGTGTGGAACTTCCCGCGCACCCCTGAAATACACGCGCCCAGGCTATTCGCGTGTGGAACTTCCCGCGCACCCCTGAAATACACGCGCCCAGGCTATTCGCGTGTGGAACTTCCCGCGCACCCCTGAAATACACGCGCCCAGGCTATTCGCGTGTGGAACTTCCCGCGCACCCCTGGAATACACGCGCCCCCAGGCTATTCGCGTGTGGAACTTCCCGCGCACCCCTAAAATACACGCGCCCAGCCTATTCGCGTGTGGAACTTCCCGCACACCCCTGAAATACACGCGCCCAGGCTATTCGCGTGTGGAACTTCCCGCGCACCCCTGGAATACACGCGCCCCCAGGCTATTCGCGTGTGGAACTTCCCGTGCACCCCTGATATACACGTAGCACGCTCCCCCAGGCCCGATCGCGTGAGGAACTTCACGCGAACCCCTGATATACACGTAGCCCGCTACCCCAGGCCCGATCGCGTGAGGAACTTCACGCGAACCCCTGTAATACACGTAGCCCGCTCCCCCAGACCCGATCGCGTGTGAAACTTCACGCGAACCCCTGAAATACACGTAGCCCGCTCCCCCAGGCCCGATCGCGTGAATAACTTCACGCGAACCCCTGTGATGCACGTACCCTGCTGAAATCGCGTGTTAGACTTCCCGCGCACCCCGGTATCCACGCACACGTATTTTTTGTCAGCCGGTGTCCGTGTTTGTGGGTACCCCTTTGCACGTCATTTTTCCTGGAGGGCCACAGTATGGGACATTCATCATGCCAGTATATAGGTGCTATTTGTTGGCGCACCTTTTGGCGCACATTTCTTACAGCCGCAGAGACGCTACCGCCTGCTTTCTTGTGGCGGTCGTGTTTGTGCCTGTGCGCTGGTTTGAGCGTGCACTTTTTTGCCCTATTCTATTCCATGAATACGTGTTGTAGGCGAGCGTGTGGGCGTTCCGCGCACTTGTGCCCTGTACTTCCCCCGTGACGCCCACGTTTTGGCAAGTTGTTCCCCATTCCGAGTGTTACGCCCGTGTTCCGCCTACTTTAGTTGCGTGCGCCGCGCTATGTGCGAATTTCGCTGTGGCCTGTGCGATTTTCGCTGTGACCTGGCGCACGCTGTTAGATGGCCTGTGCGCCAACGTGCGCCGTGCACTTTTTTATCGCACATCCGCTGGTTTTCTCGCGCACGGCCTTCCATGAATCGACGTGCGCTGCTTTTCGTGCGATTTTCGCAATTGCACTGCGATTTTAACTATTCCACTGCGATTCGCACGTTTTTGCCCACTTGCGCCGCGCTAATTATTCCATGAATCGGCCTGAAAGTGTTTTAAATTATAACAAACTATCTTACGACACCAGGAGTAAATACAGGGTCAGCATATGTGGCATAATAATCTTCATGAGCTATGTGTAATATGAATTTTTACACGAAAAATGAGAAAATCTATTGCTATTTTGTGAGAATGCTTGAAAGTAAATGTGGAGAATATTAGGGTATGAGCATGATGTTTAGGTATTTTTTGTTGAAAAATTATGTTTTTTAAGCTATAGATACATATTGGTATCATAATAAAGTTTTATATATATATATATATATATATAAAAAAATATATATTTTTGTATTGGATAAAATAAAAATTATCTTATAATACATTGATCTAGCCTGACATTGTCATGCTTCATTCACTGGTCCACCCCCATATCCTATTCACTTCTTTTGCCTGAGGGACCAGGAATTATAGTGCAGGCACCCCCTTTTTTGGATTAAATACACACGAACCAGACTGGGTTCCTACCTGGTCGTAGTACCTCTGTGAACCTGCGCAGGTTGCAGCATATCACAGACCAGACCACACATATGGTGGTTGCATCACTTGATGCTACTTAGGCCTTTGACTCGGTCTACTGGGAGTGGATGTAGGCAGTGCTGAGAGGCTTTGGGTTCAGGGAGACCTTTATCCGGTGGGTCATACTACTTTATGTACTAGAGTGAGGTCTCGGAAGCACCTCTCAGAACTATTGGATATACAAAGAGGAACCCGTCAGGGGCACCCACTCGCCCCAATGTTATATATATTAGAGCTGGAGCTCGTGGCAACATACCTAAGGCAGGAATAGCTGGAGGCTAGCATAAGCGTGGTGGCGAGTTAGGCATTGCATATCACTGTATGCTGATGATGTTTTTCTATATGTATTTGAGCTGACCCACAGCCTTCCCATTATTTTAGATCTGCTAGACGACTATGCAAAACTGTCAGGGATTACATTTAGCAGGCGGAAGTCATGTTTCTTCCCTCTGGCCGGGTTTAGACAGGAGGGCCTAACAGATTTGCCTGATTTGGGGGTCCAGATTGCACATAAACCTCATGATATGCATATACATAACATAGTCAGGGCAGTAGATGGAGTCAAGAAATCCATTAAGTTTTGGATACGCCTATCACTCTCTCTCATGGGAAGGGTTTCTATTGTTAAGATGATTATCCTTCCAAGATTGTTGTATGCCTTCACAAATGTGCACTATGAATGTGCACATAGAACCAAGGTTCTTCTGAGCCCTTGAAGCTACTCTCAGGGATTTCCTGTGGGGGGTGGGACACCACAGGATTGCACTTAAAATTCTATGTTTATCATATCGTGATGGTGGTGTGCAGCTTTGACATCTTTTCTTGACTGCCCAGTTGTGCTGGGTGACAATATGGCTGTCTGTCAAAATTACCCATGAAACTGGCCTCCTACAGATGGCAGTAAAACCGGCTAGGCTCAAGAGAAATTCTGTGGGTTTCTGGATGCTTTATGGGCTCGCAAGACCTCATGGTAAAACTGGGTAGGCAAATTTGGGTTAGAACACTGAAAATGGTCCTCTCACTACACCTGTACTCTACAAATATTCCCATTGTAGCAGATGTTTACACTACCTTGGACGAACTAAGTGTGGCTAGACACTGGGAAACACTTGGCATATTCGCCTGGGGGGACATGTTTGATAGTGGAAGGTTCCAGGGAATAGAGAGTATGATGCATATTGGAGGTCTACCTGCAGGACAATTCTTAAGCTATGTGAGGGTGGAGAAAGTGGCTGAACGGAAGTGGGAGGGATGGCCCATGGAACTGGAGGAGATGGCACACAATCTCTATTATATAACTTCAAAGATTGTTGGAGGCCGATGTCATGAATGTATGGATGTCTGTTGAGAATGGTCGGTACAAGAAATGTGCAACTGAAAAGCAAATGGGAAGCAGCCATGGGACTGCAGATTACAGAGACTCAGTGGGACCAGGTTTTAATTTTTGTAAAAAATGTGCCTCAGAATGTGTGGTTCTATCTTTCATGCAAATGCCAATCCAACCTGCCCCTGGTGCAGTGGTGAGGGGGCTGACTTGATACATATGCTCTGGCAATGCACTCAAGTACAGAAATGTTGGTTCAGTATAAAGCAGGCATGTAAAAAGGCTGGCATGGCTAGGTTTGAATGGAACCCACTTGAGTGCCTCTTGGGAATGTACCACAGGCCAAACAAACCCAGGCATGCAATCAAGTTTATGGACATAGTGTGTGTCTTGCCGAAAAAATGCCTTTTCATGTCGTAGAAACAGAGGCAAGGCCCCCAATACAAGCAGTGGCTTAAAAAGTTTGAGTCTGGCTGATACAAAGGTGTGGGCTGGGGCTGTGCAGGAGTGAGGGAAAGGGCTGGTCAACATGTTTGATGCCTGGAAGAGTGTCAATGTAGCAATGTTCCACTCCTCTGATGACAAACTGCCCTGACATAGGGGTATAAAGACTGCACACCACAGAACTGCATTTGTAGTTGTTCTGTACTGTTTTGTTTGTGAAATTCTAGGTGGGATCTCTGAGTGTCTGAATATACCACATTTGCTGCTCTCTCAGATCTATGGACTTACTGGTGGAAAGTGATTATCTGAGCTCTTTTGTTTTCTTAGATTGTTTGTTTGATAGTAAGTATTTAATATGTAATGTAATGTGATGATAACATGTTACACTTGCATAATACTGAGAAGAGGATGCTACCACTAAACATCCTTGTTATACTGATGTAATGACATTTCTGATGTAATTCAGTTAACAATAATAATAATAAAACAAATTTTAAAATAAATTCAATTGTGAAAGCAGCAGCAGCAAACGCTTGTTCGCAAGGATAATGTCCTTCTTTTACTGGGTTTAAAAGTCCCACTATATTGACCTAATTTTTTATGTCCATGTCTTAATGTTGTTTTCTCTGTAAAGACTAATGTCGTTACTTTTCCATTTGAATGTGAGAATAAATAAAATTCTTCATTATAGTCTGGAATCCCTTACACAGGGGTGGTACAAGTTACTGTTTTTAACTCTTCAAATCCTTCAATCATCTCATCTGTCCATATTATCTTACTTGTATCTACCTATGCTTCCTTAAATCCTTTCGAAGTAATCAAATATGTGTACTGTACCCAGGCCCTGCAATAATTACATAGGCCTAAACATTGTTGCATTTCCCTCACTGTCTCTGGTCTTTTCATGATTGTTTCTGCTCACACAGGTTTCACATTTCACCCTTCTCAGGAGATTAACTGTCCTATATACAGGACCTCTTCCCGACAATATTGTACCTTCTCTTTGTATATTTGTACTTTGTATTCTTTCTCTGCTAATATAGTCATTAGTTGAACTGAGTCTTGTCTGCACTTTTTTTCTGTCTCACTGCACACCAATATATCATCTACATACTGAATTATTGCACTCTTGAGTTGTACATTATCCATGTCCATCTGGAGGACCCTACTAAAGATTGACAGGGACTCACAGTACCCCTGAGGAAGTCTTGTATGTACCCAGTGCTGATTTCTATATGAAAATGAAGTCAAATCCTGTGAGTGTTCATGAAAGGGTATTGAGAAAAAGATTGTTTTAAGTCTATGATGGTAAAATATTTGGATTTGGCTGGAATATTGCATAATATCGTAACTGGATTCGGAACTAGAGGCAACTCTGTTTCAACTATTATATTTAGGGGATGGTGATGCTGAATATATCCCCATGACCTCCTTTTGTTTTCTTCACTGCGTACACAGCCGTGTTACATGGGGATTCTGATGGCGCCAATATTCCCTATTGTATGAAAGCGGAAATTGTTTCAACTATACCTTCATCTGCTTCTCTCGACATAGGATACTGTTTTGCCCTTGGCAAAATTGTTCCAGGTTTGAGCTTATTTTTAACTGCTCCTATTCTTTTCAAATGGCACCTTTTCTAAATCTTCTTGAATAAATGATGGTTTCTTTTTTACCAAAGCCAATCTCTGCAGTATTTCTCTATTCTCTACTCTCTACTTTGATCCAATAAGTGACACTTAAGACAAATACCAATTCATCATCTGAATAGCCATCTCTAAACAGCTCTTTGTCAAATCTGTTAATCAATATCCTTCACCGAGAGCCCTTAATGCTCTACATCCTCTTCCCTCATTATCTGTCCCATGGACAACCACTCTTTCCTCTCTGATCACTTCTGCTTTTAATTAATTCTAGTGGAATAACCTGTCCTTCGACATCATCCACATCATCCATAGGTATTTCTGGCCTGAATAAAAATTATTCAAGTATCCTCAGTATTTTATCTACCAATCTGGGAAACCACGTTAACAAAACAGTTACACCATATAAAAATACTTCTGGATCTAAAAGAACTCCTAGTAATGCCTTGTTGCCTTCAAATGCTAATGTAAACTCTCTTACATTCATATAATGTATCCCTGGAGTGGAACACACTATTAATCTTTCTGTAAAAGATATTGTCATATTTAATTTTGTCCTGGTATGTTAACTGGTGACTGCCGAGAATACAATAGTGGCACAGACACGTCATATTTGCCTATAGAAATTGTTAACTCACCAGTAAAAGGAACTAAGCTCATAGCCCCAGTGAATGCCTGTGCATTCATGGCAATGTCAGACATTGGGTACTTTCCATCTCAAACACAGGAACAAGGCACGCCAGTGTCTACAAGAAATGAAAAGGCTTGCCTCCTATCATTACACTGACCCTTGGTTCCTCTTGGGGATATAGTGTCACTGATAGTACTGAACACATCAGGTTGCTCTGTGGGCTTACCTATTGTGGATATAAATTCATTACCCCTCTACCCATGAAAGGATTTCCTCCTACCACGGTGGAACTCCCTATTCTAGGTGTGAGTGCTTTTGGGACTCCTGTGTTTGTATTCCATTGTGGCACCACTGCTTGTGGTTTCTATACTTGCTGTATTTTTGGCGCACATGTCTGATTCTGCATGTGATCTTGGGCATAATATTTTTGCGGTTCTGTGTTATACTGTGGAGAATAGCCCATCCCCGCACTTGGAGCTTGCAATTCCGGTGCATGCCCCCTCTATGTCTCCATATTCAGGCCATGTGTTCTATCCTTCCATAATTCCAACAGTACTACAGTTGTACTCAATTAAATCCTCTTCCTCCGCGAGGGTTTTCAAATCCACCTCGTCCTCCTCTACGTCCATTCCCTCTACCTCGTGGACAAAGGTTGTACCCACTTTGATCTATAGGTTACTCTACATTGCTTGACTGTGCTGGCTGAACATCTTGTGTTGTCCCACCTTCACCACTTGTCAGTACTGCTCCTTCTATAGCAAATATTGACAATTTCTTCTGAACTAGCTTTGCTTCTGCCTGTTTCCTGCCTTCAGCTTTCTTTTTGTTCTTCTCTTGTAACAATCGACAATGGTGTTTGATAGTCAACTGTATCTCTCGCCACGGCTTCGCTTAGATTCCTACATCTTTTTTCATCTGCCACTGCACTGGCTCAGGCAGTCGCTGACATAAAATGTGATAAAATAATGCCACAGTTTTATCCCATGGTTCTCTCCTCTCGAGGCGCCAAAGTTTTTGAATCTCTTGAATAAAAGCAACAGGATCTTCATCTTCCCCCATTTTCTTTGGCATAATTGCACCCATGTCTAATGTGTTGGGATATTGTACTCTGATGAGTGCCCTCCATACATCTGCTCTACAATTCTTAAACGGTGCTTCATCGTGTGTAGTGTTTTGTGCATTTACACTTGCATACCCTGCTTGTCTCCAAATGTCATCTGCTCTCTCCTGTAGAATGGCTGCTAGCAGGTGTTTTATATCACCAATTGCTCAAGTCATTCCTGCTGTCATTCTCTCTAGCTCATATATACAATTTCCCGCCCATGCAGTCAAACGAGGTAATTTACATTTCAAATTATCTTTATTCATTTGGGGCCATGATATATATTGAGGTTATCCTCCCCCTTCTCTCTTAATGAGAATTGTGTAAATCCTGGTCCACAATCATACCCACGTACAATTCTCATCTTCCAGGTGGGACTAGTTTCGCCCATTCACCTTTGTCCTGGTAGTGACCTTAATCTACATACATAAGGCAATTTTTATTGTGGTTATTCAGTATATGTTGATGGTTCTGGTGTTTTTTTCTTTGGGGTCTTCTAAATCTGGACATTTTACCCCTCTTTCTATGCTTGGGTCTATTGAAAAAGCAGATTCACCTTCCCTTGGCGCCCTTTTGTTTTCATCCCTCTCTTCACCTGACATCATTATATCCCAACTTGCATGACTTTCATTCCTTTTCTCGTCATCAAGATCTAATCGGCTTAGGGACAGCATTCTATAATTGCCCGTCAGCGTTCATGTGCTCGACTGATATTGCATCTTCTGATCTGCCTTCTGTTTCCTTTGATAAAGCTCCTTCAGTACTTCCTTTGGTTCTGTAACCATACCTGTCCCTCATTTACCTATATAAATCCACAATACGTTTCCTTATGCCTTTTGCCTCATTCTCATCAGCCCATGTTTGTATTCGCGGTATCCCTTGCAGTTCCCAGCAGGGCTGTTGTGACCCTCTTTCCTCTTTCCATTGTTCTTGTGCTTCGATTGGCACTATACATCTATTAAATAAATGATCTATTTCATTATCCCTTTGTCCCATACTCTTTCTCAATTCTTCTTCCCTTCTTCTTCCTCTCGCCTTCTTTGCAACCTATGTTCTTTCAATCTTTATGTTTCTATCTCATCTCATTTCTTCTTTTCTAGTCTCTCTTTCTTTTTTCCTCATACCTTATTTGTTCCTCCTTTCACTTCCTCTCTTTTTTATTCTCTTCCTTGTATGCTCTCTTGCTCTTTTTCCTTCTTTTCCTGTTCCTCCCTTTCTTCCATTTCTCTAACTCCATTAATATCATTTTCATCTAATTTGAGTAATATCTGTCCTCCCATCCATTCTTTCTACACCATTGTTATTTCCTTTACTTTGTCCTTTCCTTCTTTCTGTCTCTTAGCTTCTTCCTCTATCTCTGTCTATTCCTTCTTTCCTCACTCTCCTTATATTCATCGCGTGTTGACATATATTTGCATTCTCTGATCTTGCTTTCTTCTTTGTTGTCTTCACTGTTATATGTAGGGGGCTCATATGTTGGATTAACATACCCCATTGCTGCCTTTAACTCCTTTAAAGGAGAACATCCCTGTTTCTCAGTATATGTGCTCTTGTCTTCAGAAGGAGAATGAGGAGCCAAGGGCGTTATATCCTCCCGTTTATGCTGATTAAGCTTCCATTCTTGTTCAGGATGGTCTTCCTTCTCACTCCGATACATTTTACATAGCTCTAGAAAGGCTAATAGTTTCTCTAACTTCTTCCCTGTATATGCAGAATGTAAATATGTCATCATGTGTTTCAATATGTTCTTGATAATGAACCTTCTTGGGGCCACAGCATATATGTTTTATCAGCCGTGCCTTTAACCCACTCGGAATGATACTTTCTAATTTTTGGTGTATATCTTGGTAGTGTCTTGTATAGGTGCAGCAGGGGTGTGTCCTCCATGATGAAAAGTTGTTTTGGACTGCCAATACCTACCAGTTAATGTTATTATTTTATTACTTCAATCAAATATACCACAATAATCAATTTGGGCAAGCGCCATCAATCACTGCTCATTACCAAAAACCCAGTTGTTTAACCAATTTTAAAACCTGCACAATAGTATTCTTTCTATTCTTTCGATTATATTTATATCAATTCTTGCTGTCTTGTTGTTTTTAGTAAGGATACTCTAAGATTCTCCTTTTATTTATTATTATTTTTTCACCTTTGTTATCCTTCTATGATTGATGTCAATCTTTTGATATTAGAATCGGATAACCAGCTGGATTATTACTATCATTTTATATCTACTAATTTAAACAAAATAAACGTTTTATGCTGCCATATTTATAACCCCATACAAATGTGCACTTTTACTTCTCTATGATCATCTTCTTTTACTATCTTTAGTAAATGTATCTCATCTCAAGTTTATCCCATTTTGGAGTTTCACACACATGCTTCATTTCGGCCTGGCCTTAGGAATCTCTATAAAATACTCCTGCTCAGAGTTTAATGCATGTCCGTCTATCCCCTTGGAACCAGGAATCGAGGTATCTTGCTCTCTCTCTCTCTCTCTCTTAACCTCAAAAATCCCATTACATCATATATATATTTACAATTAAAATACAATCCCTCCCCTTAATTTTCCACTTTCTATGCTCTACTTACAGCAATTGCTCAGCTTGAGTCCCTCGATATCGACTCTTCCCCCAATCGACCACTTTGCTGTCTGTTCACGGGGTGCCTGCGGGGACTGGACAGGAATTTCACCAAAGGGGCACCTGCCGACTTTCTTATTATCACACGTGGGTCTTTAACTCAACTCTCCACAGGAAACTCTGCCATCTTCTGACTAATGGTGGAAGATATCAAGCATCTGAGAATCTAGATCTGGGCCAGGAGATTGGATCAGAAAAATCCGCTCTGCTACCAAAATGTGCAGTAGCATCTGGAGCGTTCCAAGTGCCAGATGGAATTACCAATAAACGATCTCAGACCGAAATGTATCAAACAGAATCAAAGAATATAGCAAAATACTACTTTATTATCAACTCAAATAAAGTAGGGAAACCTGGTAAACAATCTGCAGCTTGCACCCTCTCTGTGATATTTTGATTATAGAAAGGCTCTATATTTCGATGCAAATCAGCTATGACTTAATCCTATGTGTCAAACAGTAAAACCTATCGGATGGAGGGATTGATTAAGGAAAGATATGTATCTATATATCATTTAGGTGTTAGTAACATAATTGGCTGCTCCTTATCTGATAGGCATGCCTCAAACGGCCTCTAAATACGTATAATACAGATTAGTATCAAAATAACAGCAGCAGATTGGCACCTGCAAAATTATATTGTACACTGCTACATAGGCCCTCGTGATTGGTTGGCATTCTCTCCCAACCTTGGACTTTCGGCTCGTTGGCAGCACGTGAGCAAAATGAAACCCAGGTGTGGGGAATAATATCAGACTACTACTCGCTTGGTCAATTAGCCTACCATCGCTCATCAGTTAAGCCTCGAGCCAAGGCTTCTTTGTTGTTGACCTTGCCGACTGTTCTCTTCTCTGGGACATTTAAGACAGTTTAGGTACATCACTATCTTGAGTTAGAGACTAATGAATAGGTCTTGTTTTCGAGTCTTGAATGACATGTGAGGAGACCACGATTTTGTCCACTTCAACCTTTTAGTTGGTGCTATCTAATTCAATTATACTGGGTGCTATTCTTCCTCTGGAGACTTGGTCATCCCATCTCACATACTCTTTCTAAGTCTTTAATTGTTCAATGCTTGGCACTTGCAGATGTTTTCTTCCGTGCTCAATCTAAGAGAAATATTTCATGCGTACATAGCCCATCCTCTTTGACTCCCCTTGTGCCTTGCAATTATTCCTTGATGTGGCATTCTTGATCCCAGGCCAATAGACATTGTTTGTTTCTTGCACAAAGCTGTTCTCCAGTGCCTTTTGCAGCCCTGGCCTGTTTCTGAGGTAGTTTGGTCATTCTTAAGATGAATCTGTGGTCCACATTTTTCTTCATGGCCGCTCTTATTGCGTTATATTTTTCATCTGCAGCAATCTTCTATATATATATTATATACCTTGCATTTCTGCCTATGTACATTATTGAACCTCCTCTCAATGAATATGATTTTTTCATTTCTACATACATATGTTTCTTATTACTTCAGTTGCATCTTAATTCGTCAAATGTGTGCATATTGTTTCACTGCATCCTTGTATCTTCTCTTCATCATGTCACTATGCTCTGGTCTGATGTCTCTTATAGCTCTTCTATGTCCAGTGGGGGATGCAGACATCCTTCCACCATGTCAGTGCAAGGGTATATTCGACACGGTTGTCTGAGTGCATAATGTCTCTGGTATCTTTGATGCAGTATTGGGATGAAACCTGGTGTCACATACAGTGCTCTCTCGCTGCTATTCCAATATGACAGATGTGAGGGGGCGAGCACTAGAGATGACGTGTACATCCGCCTCTGGCTTACCCACTACAGTACAGCAACATAAGTTAGAATATTTGTGAATATGCCTGTCAGATTGTACTCTGCAGAAAATATTCTAGAACAGCTTTGTAACAATGTTCACCTTTTCTAATTTGCTTGCAAATGTATTAATTAATCTCCTGAAATGTAAATGTTGATTTATTGGTGGGTTCCTGAGAAACATCTTGCGAGTTCCCCCTCACCTTAACTTACATCACTTAACTATGCAATCCACCAGCATGTACCAGTTGATAAACGCTGTAGATTCTGCAGGTATCTAATGCATATCTGTCATCATCAGAATTGGATGCTGGCAGATATGCATTCATTTTTTGAAGTTTGAGTAGATGGGGTGGTGGATATTTAAGCTTTGTTCTGGCTACACACCTGAGCCCGTCAAAAACCTTGAAAATCCCCTGGAGTGACAAATCAGGTTAAAAAAACTATTATTAATCTCTCACACATAGTTTTTACTCTTCATTTAATGCCCTGGGAGAATGGAAAATAACCCCCTAAATCTGGCCCATTGCTAGGCAGGATTTATTTTCTTTGGGCACCCAGTTTTTCCAGATAAGGCACAATGAAACAAAAAGATTTGGCCAGGATCACACATTTTGCTTAAGTGGTGAAACCAGAATTTGAGCCCAGTCAGCGATTTAAGCACTTGGCCACATATCTTGCCATCTATAGTTAATATAAGTATGTGTTATGGTTTGGGTTTGAAAATATTAAATATTATTTTAATAGAAGTTACATAAAACACGAACCTGACATTATTTAAATCGTGTAAAAAAACATGTTGAGCAAAAATGGGATTACATCTTTAGCTTACTCATTCTGACTAGATCACAGAAAAAGCGTACACAATTGTTGAAGTTTCTTTAACTGATTCCATAGTGAAAGAAAATGCCTTTTAAAATTGTGTTCACAGTAAAGAAAATGCAATGCAATGTCACCTGCTAAAGTCTTCATTTCACACAGCAGGAAATGCTATGCTCCCCTCCCATTTATTGTCCCCCCTCATTCACACCTCATAATGGACAATAGTCCTTCCCCAGGCACCACTATGCCTGGGCAATCAACCTCTAATTGCCATGATTATAATGGTTCGTTGACACGAAGGGAGTATTCAGGGGGGATTCTGTGCTTTCCTGGGCTTTGATGTTTCACAGGAGAAAGTGTGAATGCGGAGACGGAACAAGGAAATAAGGGATGGCAGAGATGAGCACTGGTACGCCCCTCAAGCTTGGAGAAGTCCCGACCTTCATTACGGACAAACATAAGAAGTGCAGGTGCTGAGGGCCAGTGAGAGCCAGTCCATTTAAAGCACTGAATGGGAGGGAGGGAGGGAAGTTTGCAGTGCACTCTCTATGCAATAGCTGTGAAGTGGAAGTTAACCTTGCGCTGATGCTGCTGCCTGACTGTGGAGGTGAAGTGTGTACTGCCGCTGCTCGCCCCGGATCGTTTGTGTAATGAAAGCTTGCACTCCTGGAATTTGTGCTGGTCCTGTTTTGTAATTGAAGTGGGCCTGCTGTAAGCAGGTGGCATTTGTGATGATTAGGGGTGAATCGTATATTGATGCAAACTGTGATGTACCTATCACAGCAATGCAGAGAATGGAATCATAAATGTTCGCCTGAACTTGGGGATGCAGTGAAGCCCCGGATCCATCAAGCGTTGCAGTATATCAGATATTTCCATAAGAGAACTATGATAGATAGGTAGTTACAGAGGAGTGTGGGAGCCCCTCTACTGAGAACAAACATGGGTCAAACACCCTGTTCTATAGAATTTCTTCGGTGTCCGGTCAATTGGTCGACAACAAACTGGTCGACGGGACAATTGGTCGACACCATTTGGTCGAATGCCAAATGGTCGAAATTTTTTTTTTTAATTTATATATGTGTTTTGTGGGTTTTCGTGTGGGGAAAAAAAAAAAAGAAAAAAAATGGGGTTGGTATATTGTATGTCTTCCTTTGTTCAGCTCCTGCAAAACCATTTCAGTCTAACTGCCCATTCCTTTCTATTTTTTCATGCTTCACATTTTCTACTGTTACCTCACAATACTTTGCATACTAGTATTCCCTACTCTCCGTTCCCATTTCCATTTCCACATTCCTCTTTCGCTTCAGAACCGCAGCCACGTTCCTTGTTCTTCCCAGTCCTTCTCCTCTCTTTGGTTGCTTTAACATGCTGTGAATTACTACCTCCTTAGCCCATTTCTTCTGCACTTCCTCACTATCCCGTGCTTCCCTTCCCTGTCAGCCTATTCTTCTGTTTTCATTTCCCCTCTTCCTTCCTTAAATGCCTTTTTGCCTTTTTGCTTTCTCAGATCACAGTGGTCTAGGTGGTTGCTTGCACCTTGATAAACAGGGCCTGAGTTTCTGAAAGAATTGCCTTTGTTATTCCTACTATACTGATTCCATCCAATCCCTCACTTGATAGGTTACTCTTACTGCAGGTCCACTTGCCAACTTAACCATCCTTCATTCTGCCTTTCACTTTTATACCAAACCTTTTTCCTGCACTCCTCCCACTTGGCACGGATATTTTCCATTACTCTTTCAAATCTGTGTGATCTTCTATCCGTCTCATGTCATCTCCCACTAGCACTGGTGACAGAATATAGAGAATTGGATGGGCAGTAGTAATGCATTCCTTCTCTGGCCAGGAATACTGTGGCTTGTTCTTTTCCCGGGGATCACTCCTGCTGTTCGACAGCTCACTGAGGTGGATCAACAATTACAGGCAAGAAGGCAGAAACGCTCAGGAAGGCATGCCCACAGAGACTCATTGTTTCCTCTCCATCATTCGGCACATTTCTTTATTTTTAGCTCTTCAACTCCAGGGTGTACGATGATTCTCATGAGGCTTGAGAGGTGAGGACAGAGCCCAATATTCCCCTTAGAGGTTTAAGACAGGAGAACCTTATGGGGAGGGACTCCCCTACTGGGGATAAGGACGACCACCTCAGTGATAGGCGGCACAACACCCAACAGCAGCGGAGACACAGAACACCCACGCAATGCTCCCAAATGAAGTGCAACCCCTGGAAGAACCGACAGAGCGTCCCAGAGTCAGTGAAAGTAACGGGTGCAATGCGGGCACTGGTGGGGGTATACAATCGGTAAATGAGTGCAAGTTAACCGAAAATAAAGATACGAGTAATATCCTTTGTGGCAGTACTTAGCAGGAGAGTGAAAAAAGTGGGATTAGCACAAGAGAGGACAAGGCTTTGAAAGCCAAGCAACACAAGGGTCTGAGAACAGAACAGAACCAATCAAATACCAGAAGGAGTCTCCCTCCAGACAGTGGAAGAGATAAACCCACTGGCCACCAGGGAAGGTCTGGGACCCTGTCCGTCATAACAGTGGGAAGGAGAAGCCTACTGGCCACCGGAGAAGGATTTGGAACCCTTTCCACCGCAACAGTGGAAAAGAGGAAACCACCAGCCATACCAAAGGGGTATGGGAGCCCAGCAGAAGTAAACCAAAGCATAGAGGAAGTCTTCCTCATTATAGTGGTGCAGATAACTCCACTTCTTACAAGAGAAGGATCTAGGATCCCGACAAGATCTGGGAGATTGTTGAAAAGTGAATATCAATATCATGTTGGGAGCCGTATGTAGGAACTGTATCACACTATACCGTCAGAAGGGAGTCATTCTCCTGGTACTAAAACAGAATTTGTGATGGTGATGCTAGGGGAAGGGAGTAATTCCCTCAAGCCTTGTGTTGTACTGTGCCAAAGCAGACCAAGAGAAGGGAGGCATTCTCTTGCTCCTGAAACGAGAGTCCAGCTGCAGATGCCAGGGGGAGGGACTAATTCCCCCTGGCCTTGTGTTGAACTGTGCTGAAACAAACCAAGAGACAGGAGTCATTTTCTTGGTCACGACTTGAGAGTTGAGGTGAAGAAACCAGGCAAAGGGAGTCATTCCCCCTGGCCTTGTGAATTGGACCAAGCCATACCAGGTGAAGAGAGTCATTCTCCTTGGTTCTATTGGAAATTGTACAGAGCCAGACCAACCAGAAGGTAGCCATTCTCCCGGAGAGAACTTTGTATAAAGACTGTCTGAAACCAGAAAGCTCTGGGAAGGGAGCCATTCCCCTGAGTATATTTGTTTAGAAGGGCTGCATTTTTATTGCATCCCATCCAGGAAGCAGAAGAATGGAGCTATTCTCCTTGAAGAAGGAACTTTCTCTTAGTTACCCTTTTAATTGTAGTATGAGGGACATATGTAGGTTTGGGTACAGGATGATGGAGTTTACTTTGATGGATGTTCTGAGCTACCTTTTTTTGTATTTGGTTTAAATTAAACCTTTAAAAAATGTTTTATAGTAAAAAAAAAGAGGCAAAACATAAAAGAGAAAAACAGCAGAAAGAGAATACAGTTTGAGAATAACTCAATTCATCACATTAGATTTTATGCAGGGAAACCCCTCTTAGAAGTTATGAATAGTGAGGATTATTTACATTTTCAAAATGAAGTATATAAAAAAAAACATGTCATCTTTGTGTCAGCATCCTTCTTTGATGCCCTTACATATGGCATCAGTAATGGGATCTGACCTAACTGGTACAAATTGGGGAACCCTGAAATACTCCAAATTGAGTAGTCTGGCCACTGGTCCCACTATAGCTACTAGTGAATCTAGAGGTTTTGACGTACACAGCAGTCGTGATATCTCTATCGAGGTGGGGGAACACCAGTTTATACCCACAGAATAAATTCTATCACCTCCTAAGGATACTTCTATCCATCAAGTGTCAAAATCTGGGTTAGCCTGGAAATATGGTCTGGATGTATTAACTGGAGTATTAGATCCAGACTACAGGGGTGACATAAAGATATTAATGCAGAATAATGAGAAAAACACTTACCATGTAAAAACTGAGAAAGTTGCCTAAGGAATATTAGAATCAGCCCTCTTTCCTAAACTTGTAAAGGATCAGGAACAATAACTCACAGAAAGGAGCACTAAGGGGTTTGGAGAAGCTGATGAGGAACCCCCTTCTATTGTAACCCCAAGAACTGCAGTGGATGAGACAGAAATAATTCCTGAACTAGCTTTCGCTCATTGAAATGATCCTTTTCTGTCAGAGACCTTCTCAAATGTAGTGTCTGAATAAGAAGGAAGGTCTAAAGATGGCCATTTCTTTCCTCGAACACGGCCTGATGTATAGGGGAGTACTTACTGCAGAAGGTGTAACCAGGACCCAGATTGTTGTGCCTAGAAGTCACAGAAGGATTGCCCTTGAAATGGCTCATACTTATTTGACTTCAGGACACATAGGGACGGCCAAAACACAGGGGCAGATTATGAACAGGTTTTATTGGCCCGAGATCTACGCTGATGTTAAGAACTTTAGAGTAACTTGTCCCCTATGCCAGAAAATAGCTCCACACTCCACTCCACCTTCACCACTACAATCCCTCCTTTTAATACCGTTTTCTAGAATTGGCATGGACATCGTGAACCCAATGGAGCCGTCTAAACTAAGAAATAAGTATATTCTAGTAATTTTAGATTATGCAACCCAGAAACCTTCTCATTGAGAAATAATACCTCACAACAGATCCATAAACATCTAATCCCTTTTCTATCAAAAGAAATATTGACAGACCAAGCAAGTACCTTTATGTCTAAGTTGATGGCGGAAGTAACGAAGATTTTACAGATAAAAACCTGATACCTCTATTCAGACCAATCTGAGACGGCTTAGAAGAACGTTTTAATAAAACACTAAAGAACGTTTTGAAAAAACGAGTTGAAGCAGATGGTTGCAACTGGGGCACAATGATCCATTGGGCCCTTTTTACCATCAGAAAAGCCCCCTAGACCTCCTTTGGGTTTTCTCCTTTTGCCTTCCTTTACGAATGTGATCCCAGAGATGCTCTGAACATGCACTGGAAAACCTGGGAGGAAATGGAAGAGGCAGGCTTACCTATGTCCCGCTTAGAGGCTTAAAGAGCATATGTCCATCACGCAGGAGCTGGTTCAAAAACATCTAGGACAGGCCCAAGAAAGTCAAAAGGATCATTATGGTAGGGAGGCGGTGTCACAGTCCTTTTCCATTGGACAGAAAATGTTGGTCTCATTGCCCACCTCAGAAAACAAAATGCTTTTGCGATGGAATGGACCATATGAAGTCTTAAAAAAAACAGGTCCTTATAACTATAAGGTCGCTCAACAAGACAGAAGGCTTAAATCTCAGTTATGCCACATCAACCTCCTAAAGGGGTGGAAGGAAGACCTGGTAGAATCTTCCTCTGTCTAAAGGGCTACCTTATTATCTGATGAGAAGGTTGAGTATAGTTTTGTTCCCTCTGATCCCCCGAGTGACAACAAAAAGACAACCAGGACTTACTATAGCAGTTCCCAGATGTATTCAGTAGTGAACCTGGGTGAGTGAAAGGTGTTAAACACTACATTCTCACCCACCGCCCCGGCAAAGTAATGAATATGCGGTATTATTGAATTCCAGAGGCGAGAAAGAAGATAGTCCACCAGGAGATGGGGAAGATGTTAGAAGCCGACATAGTTGAACCATCCCAGTGTCTGTGGTCATCCTAAATAGTTCTTGTGGTCAAACCTGATCAATCTTGGAGCCTTTGCATATACTTTTGGAAGATGAATGCTCTGCCCCAGTTCCACAAGTATCCAATGCCTCGGATTGATGGCCTCATCAATCGACTGGGTTCGGTTGTCTACATCTCCATGATTGATCTAACCATTGTCTATTGGCAAGTTCCAATGAACCGCTCAGATAAAGTAAAGACGGCCTTCTCCACCCACAGAAGATTATTTAATTTCAAAGTCCTTCCCTTTGGACTTCATGAGGCCCCATCAACCATTCAGCTGTTGATGGACCATATACTGCGACCCTTTCCCACTTCTGTGGCGCATATCTGGATATCATGATCCACAGCAAAACCGAGCAGGGGCTTACCGAATTTTACCAAAGGCTTATGTCCAACTATTCATCCATAACATCTTGCCTCATGGATAAGCTGAAAAATGCAGAGCCACAAAAGCCTTGGTGGCAGAAAGAAGATCAGGCTAGCTTTAATACATTGAGATTTATTTTGTGTAGTGAGCCTGTCTTGAAAGTTCCCAATTTCAATAAAGAGTTCATCCTCCAGATGGATGATTCCAAAGTAGGGATAGGGGGCATTTTATCCCAAGACTATGATATGATAAAGCATCCAGTTTTAACATTAGTAGGAAGCTCTTCCCAAGGGAAAATAATTATGCCGCCATCGAACTTCAGCCCTTAGCAATAAAATGGGTGGTAGGTTATATAAAATATTATCTGACAGAGAGAAAATCCACATTGATAACCGACTACTCACCTCTCACTTGGCTCAGTCTGCAGAAAGAAACAAAACATTGGATTATGCTTGGGCTTCTTGATCTCCAGCCTTTCTGCTTTCATGTAGAGCACAGAAAGGACAAAGAGCAGAGAAATGTTAATTTCCTACCCTGATTTCCCTTAGAGGGAGATGGGGAAGCCAGCAGCATTAGAGGAAGAGTATGTGATGATTCATAAGGTGTTGTCATTTCTACCCTTGGGGAAGCCCCTACTCATGAGGCTAGGGAAGTGAGGCCACTACCCAATATTCCTCCTGGGGGTGGTTTAATGCAGGAGGACCTCATGGGGAGGGACTCTCCTACTGGGATAAGGACGACCACCTGGATGACTGGGTGATAGGCAGCACAACACCCGAACCCAAACCTACCCAAAACCTCTATTACCCTTTCACACGCACCCCTCGGACTGATACATCCATGTGCTATTCTAGCAGTATTTCAGTTTCACCAACTGAGATGATTCTACAAGCCATACAGACTACTCCCAATGCAAGTACTAGGAAGAGGTGGCCCTTAGGAGTCATGAAGAGTTTCACAGGGAACTGGAAGAAGGATTCTAGTGCCCCACAGGGGAGTATTTACTTGACTAACATAAAAACAGAAGGACTGGACAAGAGAGAGATGTAAAGCAGCATGGGAGACAGCCCAGTCTGGGAAAAGTAAAGGACATGCAGAAAATGCTCTGCAGAAGCTGCAGGTTGTCATTTGCTGGAGACAGGAAGCAAGCGGCAGGAATCATTAACCCGGTGGTGTGGAGCTTGTCCAAAACGTGGCTGGAGGCTGATAAGCAGTGGCGCAACCTCTGAAAGGTGGATCGTGTGATCCTGCAACAGCACCTACACCGCTGTTCGAGGGAACAGGAACGAGACACATGGAGCAAGATCAGCAGAGACACAGAACGCCTGCACAATGCGCACAAACAAAGCACAACCCCAGGATGAACCAGCAGAGCGTCCCAGAGCCAGTGAAGTTTACGGGTGCAACGCGGGAACTGGTAGGGTATAAAATCAGTGAACAAAATGCAAGTTAATCAAAATAAAGCATACAAGTAATCTCCTTTGTGGCAGTTCTGTGCAGGAGAGTGAACCAAGTGGGACGAGTACAAGAGGGAGAGAGACGAGGGTTTGGAACCCAAGCAACATAAGGGTCTGGAACCCGAACCAGCACCAAGCAAATGCCGGCCGGAGTCAACCCCCAGACAGTAGGAAAGGAAAACCTACTGGCCACCAGGAAAATGTTTGGGACCCTCTCCATCATAAACGTGGGAAAGATAATCTCACTAACCATAGAAGATGGGTCTGGGACCCCAACAGAAGTACACCAGAGCATAGAGGAAGTATTCCTCATTATAGTGGTGGAGATAAGTCCACTGGTTAAAATGGATGGATCTGGGATCCTAACAAGGTTTGGGACATTGTTGAAAACAAGTCACAGAGACAAACTGAATATGTAGTTGGGAGCAGTAAGAAGGAACTCTATCAAGCTATACCAGGAGATGGTAGTCATTCTCCTGGTACCAAAACAGAAGTTGTGGTGGAGAAGCCAGTGGAAGGGAGTTATTCCCCTTGGTCATGGTTTGAACTGTGCCAAAGCATACCAGGAAAAGGGAGGTATTTTCTTGATCCTGAACCAAGAGTCGACCTGGAGACACCAGGGGATTTGAGTCATTCTCCCTGGCCTTGTGTTGAACTGTGTTGAAACAGACCAAGAGAAGGGAGGCATTTGCTCGGTATTGACTTCAGAGTTGAGGTGAATAACCCTGGGAAAGGGAATCATTCCCCTGGGCTTGTTGTGAATTGTACCAAGCCTTACCAGGAGAAGAGAGTCCTAGCTCTATAGTAAATTGTACAGAGCCATACCAGGAGAAGGTAGTCATTCTCCTGGAGAAAGCATTGTGTAAAGACTGCCTGAAACCCACAACTTCTGTGAATGGAGCATTAAACTGAGTATATTTGTTTTGAAAGAACGTTTTCCTTGAACCCCATCCAAGAAGCAGGATAAGTGAGCAATTCTCCTTAAAGAAGGAACTTTTCGTTAGGTATCCTTTTAGTCGTAGCATGAGGGACGGAAGTAGGTTTTGACAGAGGGCGGTGGTATTTACTTTGACGGATGTCCTAAAAGACCCTTTTAGTATTAGTTTTGAGGCAGGGAAACCCCTCTTAAAAGTTTTGGGAATAGTAAGGATCCTTTTCATTTCAAAATAAAAGTCTATAGCCACAACCATGCCATTTGTATCAGCATCCTTCTTTGACACCCTTCCAGGTGGTTTGGGGAGTTACGCCCATTCACCCCTCCTCCCTTGGAGAACTACTTGTGAAGCTTAAAATGGTCTCACTGGGGTGGTGCTAAATTTCCCAGTAGAGACTGCAGAATCCTGGTGGTTTCTGATGCCAGCAGAATCGTCATTATTCTGTGGTCTGTGTCGCCTACTGGCAGTGTCTCCAGTGGTGGTCTGGCCTGCAGGGAACTATGGATATTTCCCAGGAAGCTGCTACCATGATCCTCTTTAATGTGGGTGGCCTAGTTTCCTGATTTTCCTATACTCCCTCACAGTCACCACACATATTTCCTTCCATCCCTCCCCATCCCTCGCATCCCTTTGAAGCAGATAATTTGTTAAAAAGCTTCCAGTATGTTATTCCCCACTGTTAAGACATGTATTATTACCATTTGTTATTATGATTAACTACTTTTTAAATCTCTATATAGGGACAAATGTGATTTAAAATATAATATTTAGACTCATCTTTCAAAATGTATTTGGGTGAAGAATCCCTCAAACCTTAACTAGAGGGGCCACCACTTGCTCACTACATTTGTTTACACATTGTAATATGGGGCCATGTTAAAGAACATTTCCAGGGCCATATTTGGTTCCCAGTACATTACAGGTGTCTACCCTACCAGCAGTGAGTCCATGGCATGGAGAGACATTGCTGTCAGACCCCATACTCTGGAGAATTAACAGATGCAGGAGAAGAATGTTTATAACGGACCATTTACAGTATTTTACTGCATCTGGTGAGTTAATAATGAGGTGCTAAATTAGGAGGAATAGAGTGAGTTAGAGCCAGATGCATCCTGGGTTGTTCACAAGGCATAAGGTGAAAGGTGGCAACCACCATGGCTGGATCTAGCTTAAGGTGCAGGCAACCATATGCCCTACATATGACCTGAAACAGAAGGTAGTGGGAATAGACTGTTCTCAGTGTTTCAGACGCTACGCGGACGGCCAGGAGACGTACTGTCCCCAGATTGAGAAGATGTGCATAAAGCAAGTCAGAAGCATAACATACACCCCCACAGTCTCAAAATACAAACAATGCAAGTCACACCTACAGCTAATTAATGATGTAGTAAATGCCCTGAACAGGCTCACCAGAGGTTGCAAATAGTTTATGAGCTTGCGAGTGAAACACGTGTTGGCACTATAATAGCACAGTTATGAGTTTGTTGAAAATGAATGGCATAGTATTGAGTTTGCTGAATCTGAACATGAGAAGTATTACAAGTAGTTCACAAACGATTTTGAATAACATTGTTATAATCAAGAAAATTGATATTTTCTTTGGTTTAAGGCATCTAAGAAAGATCACTTCCTTAGATTTAAAAGATTGTTATTGACAACACTTAAGGAAGTGTGTTTTTTGCATCCGTTTTTTAAATGAAATCCATGGAAAAATGCTTGGTTATAAACAAAAAAACGGACAGTTTATTCAACTACTATATGTTTTTTCTATGAACACATGATTAACATCTGAAGCAATTAAATAGTTGATTTATCAAAAGGTATGTGCAATACATGTGGTTACTTTATAATTTAATTCAGATTGGGCAATTGAGCACAGGCAGAAGTGCACTTTAGTAACCAGGTTACAGCATGGGTGCTGATACTCAGTAACAGGACACTAAGATTTGGTTTTCTAAATATTTTGTTAAGACAGGATTCCAGGTCACTATATGCAGCCAACTCTTGAAGACCACTCTTGTTTATATTAGTCTATTGTTGCATTAGTCCACTGTAATCAATAATTGAACAGTTACAAATAAGCTCTTTTGTAGCATTTTCCCTGCCAACTTAAGTTTCGGCCATTCAAGCTATTTCATTATGTGACTGAGCCTTCCTCAGGGCGGAAAAATGACACTTCTGAGTGATATGGCGCATTCACAGGTAGATGCTGAATTCCTAGTTCAGGAAGCAGTTCCCTCTCTTTGTATGTTGTGATAGATTGTTGTTATTTTTATTTTTCTTGTTTTCACTTTTCAGTCTCAACTATCATGCCTATGTCGGGCTCCCAGGCATCGGATCTCATCATCATAACATTTCAGACGTAGTAAGAAACTGTCTTTGCATTCCTTTGTCTAAATGAACAGATGCTGTAGGTATGTATGTATGGTAACACTGCATTATTTTTTATATTTGTATTTATTTTATTGTGCTATTACCAAAACAATGGCCTTTCACAAATCATTAAAAAAAGCAATTGTATACAAAGTCTTAAAAACATTATTCAGAATTTAAGAAAATAAAATACACTTTAAAAATAAATGAAGGAAAAGAAAGAACAATTATGATTGAAAAGATATTTTAACCACATAATATACATTCTAAACAATTGCAAATCAGTTTGTGCAGCCGACAACCATTGCCTCATATGAATTTCGTATATAAAATATATATTTAAAATTAAAATCTGACAGAATTCTACTTCATCAATTTGTTAACAAATCCCAGTTCTTGAAGAAACCTCACTAATTCAGAAGTTACAAATAATTCATTACCTGTACTGAGACCATTCCAAATGTCCTCTATACTCACAACCTGGCTAAGCCGAAAGAAACACCCCTAGTATTTTGGTGGGATCTCCTTCAATTTTGGGCATTCAGCCACAATATGCTTAAGGGTTTCAATGACCGTCTCATTTTTACAGTATTCACAATTCCTAATACTTGGGTCACGACCCTTTGAACAGACATATAGGATCTCCTCAGTAGGTAAAAGATTCAACATAAAACTTAAGAAGCCATTTCTGACATTAGGATTGGGAAACTGGATAAGATATTTTGGGATTGGACCTAAAGGTTTATCCAAGTAAGAAAATGTTGAATTAATTTCATAACTTCGAACTTCAGCTATGGACTCGATCCAATTCATACTCTTAATACTTGTTTTCACCCAAAAATGGGTTTTCTAACAAATCAATTCTCAATCTCTCACAATGATTCAAGATTTCAATGGTTTTTGAGTTCATGGTATTCAAGAGATTCAAGAATTTATTAAGCGTTTCCAATCGAAGATCTTCAAACAGCAAAATCATAAAAGGTGAGTACATTTTACCCACTAGTAAAACAACAGGCCAGTGGAACCAGGCTTGGAGCGATGTAAGACCCAATTCGTACCTTAATGATGCAATTAGAACAGAGAGTGGAAGTGTCAGACTTTCTTCCATAACCTGCCTTTACATCTTTCCCTTGATGAGCCAAATTATGACAGTTTAATCTCCATTCTGTATGTTTGGGATCACTTTTCCGTTATAGAATCTTAATAGGGGTTTAATAGAGAATTTACAAAATGTAAGATACATTCTCTTCATTTGATACGCCAATTGCTCAATTGTATCTATTCTCTTAATGGTGGATTGCTTATTAGATTATAATTTTGTTATATAATTATAATTGTTCTTTTATAATGCGCTTAATATCAGCGAGTGGTTTCTAAGTGCAGGATCGGTATTCGAACCTGTGTTGCGCTGATTTGCCCCTGTCCTGTAAGGCGAAATCCCAAATACATAACCTCACTCATAACATCTATTTCAAAACCATTGATGAACCACCTATTTTGGCATTTATTTCTACTACGATTATTAAAATAAATATTGTTGCATTTCTTATGGTTTATAACCAGTTCATTTATTTTGGCATAAAGACTCAAAGATGCGAGTAAGCACTGCAAACCAACTAGCGTCATATCAAGAAGTGCAAAATCGTTTGTGTATGTCAACCAGTTTATACGTTGTCCTCCAATTTTCGGACTAATTACAGATGACACATCCTGTAAGTCTTCTTTAAGATCTGATAAAGATGTAAAAAGCAAAGGGCCAAAATGCAACCTTGAGGCAATACTCTTATATTAGGAATAAAGTCTGAGCGGTTTCCCGTTGCATCCAACCTAACTATTATCCTAGTATCTTTATGAATATGTTCCAGTCTAGAAAGTAAAGAGAAAGGTAGATTCAATTTTCTTAGCTTTTGCCACAATAATTGACAATTGACCGTTGCATTATTCCACACAACCTCAAACTGAACTCCAGACGAGAGATGGGGAAGTGCAAACACAGCTCTTGATGGCCTGCAGAGTGATATGGACACATTTTGAATTGTGAAGCAATATTCAAGTTTTAAATAGGTGTGACTCATTTCATTTATACCTCTGAAATAACTGTGCCATTTCCTGGCATCGTTTTAATTTATATGCCTAATGAGAAGTTTGAGAAAGGGGTTTGGAGTTGTTTTTTGCTCAGTAAAAAACAAAACAAAACTGTTTTACGTCGAAGAGAAGAGAATGGTTCATTTATTGATATCAATATTAGTAGTAAAAGCTTGTGATGTATGCAGGACTGCTTTCAACTGAAAGTGCTTCAGAACATGTGTATTGTACAGTTATGATGACCCCGTGTGCGCAGGGATCCATCTCCTTAACCATTGCAGGATGAAAGGCTGAGTTGACTCTTTGAGATTTTACTGGTCACCTGCAGATCACATGCAGGACCCGGCAGTGAGTACCTGTCACAGGGCACTCAGGAACACTTCAGTGTTAAGATTTAGCAAATTACCCTCTCCCGTGTTTTCAACTCGGGCTTTTTACATGTTGTCATTTTAAACGTGCAATTTGGCTCCGCTGCCATTTATCACCGTTTTTGATTTATTTTTTAACTACATGAGTCTTGATTATTTGAGATAGGGGTTTGGGGTGGGAGGGATGGCAGGGAGAGGTAGAGGGGTGGGTAAGATGAGAGGTGAGGGAGAACCCCCCCTTTTTATTGTCACAGTGAAAACTATACGTTTACAATGACAACGTGTAAAGGTCTGGTGTAAAGCTCCGGAGATGAAAACACGTGGAACCCATATATATAACAGATATATTTCGCCCTTGGGGGATACAGGGAATGCCTGCCTAATGCGATGTCTCTTTATTTCTACTATGCTTTTTTGATCCATTAAAAGCTTTGCTTCACTAGTGACTAACAACCAGGCACCGGCCATAATATCATACTGTTCCAAAAGCCGCATTTTTTCATAACATTGCCGCGGATGTTGAAGAAGCACTAACGAGTCTGTTTTTAAGGTTTGGTGCCTTTTGTGTTTCCGATGCATTTTAAAGTGCTTAGAAGTAAGGCATTGACACACAACATGTTCAACTGTCACAGTGATGTGGGATTGATTCTTGTAGGTGAGTTTTGCCTGCATGATCCGCACACTGTAAACACAAGGCAAGCCACTCACTCACCTTCAATTATCAGCTTTTAAAGAATAGCTTTAATGGGGATAATAAAAGTGGCTCCCCGTTTATTCAAATAAGTGTGTGTGCGTCAGTTGTACGGAAGCTGTTATTAAGTTCATTAGGTATATTGTGTGTGAACTTTGAGACAAATTGTGATGCCAGAAAGATGTAATTTCTGTCATGGTATTGCCATTTCTTTAAATGCTAATGAACAAATTTAAACAAAAAATGTGTGTCTATGTGAAGAATCCCTCAAACCCTAAAATATAGGGGCCATTTTTATGGCCCCTATATTTATCCCTGCCACCATTCCATCCCTATCAATACACATCTTGTTTCTGTCTTAAACATGTCCCCCCTCTGCCATTTGCTCTCCTCTGCTGCTGTTTTCTAGTCTCTCTCAGACCAAGGTGTGTATACCCCTGGTGGGGACACAATATGGCACCCTCCAGACAAACCTTATTACTGTTAGATCACTACAGTGGTGACTGGCACAGTATAATACAATCTATTATCATGGTATATACCTAGATCAGAAATGTAAGTTAAGGTACATGACCAGAATCTATGTAACTCAAATTAGAAAATGCAGAATTAGACAGCAGCAGCTAGCTGCGTGTTCCCATTTTAGCCTACTTTGTTATTCACTAATACTGCACTTCAGAGTAACATTTGTGCATATTGTTTTTTTTTTTTAATCTGCTGAAATGACCACCTCACCAGAACATCTTACCACTAGTTTGACCCCAATGTATCTCTGATACATTGGGGCCAATGTCAGACATAGCGTTCTGAAACGCTGCTCATCATGTCACCCCTCTGCAGCTTCTTGTCATTCAATGGGGGTCAAAGCACCTGCACCTGTAAACTCTGTCAACAAATCCACACGCGAATGTGAGGAGTAAGAGAATGTGCCAAAAACATCCTTTCCAGCACACATGCTTTCAGGCTCCCATCGTTCCCTGTATTGTTTGTGGGCACGAGGCTGAGCACCTGTCCGGTACACCCAAAGTCGATTTGGTAGCAGGGTATGTTGGATCTTGGTGATGCCCTCTTCAGCTAGGTAAACACATCAATAAACTGGGCATCAGACAAACCTACATATCACTACAATGGCAGCTGTGGCACCTGATGGCAGATTTATCTCATGGGACAAACTCAAGGGTAGGGGAGAGTGGACCCCCATCACGTTGTTTCTGTATTACCGGTTACGCGAGATGCTACAAGCTAGGTGGCAGGATTTTCCAAATGCGCCCTTCATATCTCCTATAATGACATACGTCACCACGCCATTATCCACTGGGAAGCTGTTATTTACTTTATATAGAATGACCCGGCTGCACAGACTTTCTCAACCAAACCCCTACAGGGAGAAATGGGAGGACACCTGGGGAATCCACTGACGGATGGCCAATGGGACACAATATACACACAAACCAAGACCATGTCCATAAATAACAGATTTCGCCTGATACACTTTAAATGTCGACATCAAATATATTATTCCCCACTCCGCCTGAATAAGCTCTACCCAGACAGGTCCCTGAACTGTAAAAGATGTGGTCAGTCTGTAGAAGACTTCTATCATGTAGCTTAGTTGTGCCCCCAGGTACAGACACTATGGTCTAAAATAGCCTAGGCAGCATCTGCAATGCTGGGCACCCAGATATGGCAATCCCCAGAGACCCCCTGTTTGGGCATCTTCCGCTTGTTTTGTATGCAACATTTTTTTAATAAAAACAGTTTAAAAATAAATAAATAAACTGGGCAACAGGTGCTGATCCATTCCACCAATGTTGTTATACTGTGACCATACACTGTGGACACTTCTGAATGCACTGTATATTGTTTTCATTTATTGGTACTTATTTATGTGGTATTTATTGTTTTTATTTATTCCCTGCTTTTGGGTCAATGGGTACATAGGCTGGGCATCCACATGCCCATCAATCACGTCTGGGAAACCCACAATCAGCTCGGGCAAGGGATTTTCATTTGGATTTCTCCTGCCGGCATTGACACTATTGTCGTTTTATTTCTGGTCTTGTAGAAAGCTAAAACATACCGTTTTAAAAAAATGTTTTTGTCAGACCGATATACAGTAAACACTGGGCCTCCTTCCCATGAATGCATATAAGGGACTTGCGGGCTAAGGCATGGTGTCAGTAATCAAACTGATCTGACTCAGGCCTAAGTTGCTGTAGCACCGGTTCTAAAGTATTTGTTCAGTGATTAATAACGCCATGTACCCAATGCCCTATACCCAATGCCACTGCCAACACAGATTTTTGGTCAAAGGTCTGAGAATTAGGGGTGAATGGTGATGTATGGGAACCTGTCCACTGCCTTCGATGCTTGCCTTCCAAGTGAATCCCCTTCCCTCTCGTCTGCAAGAACACCGTATGCTCCTTAATTACCACCACTGTGTCTTTTAACTGAGACTTTCTCTCATTCTGTGTTTTTCCACACAGAATTGTTTTAGTTGGAATCTCTCTGCTGGACAACCACCTAGAACTGTATTTTACCAACCATTTAAATACCTACCGCACCCCTTCTGTTAACAGCTCTGCTAAACAGCACGTCTCTCCCTCTCCCTATTACAGGACAGTATCAGCGACAATATTTATTTTTACTTTTCTACAATATGGTGCCTAGAAGACTTGGGTACAATACTGTGTGTTGGGTTGTTGTAACTTCCGATTTGAAAGGGTCTATGATTTTAACCTGCAACGCCTGCTCCACAAGGACTTTTTTGACGCCATGATATTTTTTTTATTTTTTATTTTATTGTAAAACTGCAGTTCAATACGTGTATCAAACTTTTGTTACATTGCAATAACTCAAAATGTAGCTATAATGCTCCAGTCAAAGCTAAATTAGACTACTCAGCTCCCCGCTGTTTGAAAAGACAGTGTTCTTTTTTTTTTCCCTTTATGTCTTGTCCCTCTTTTCTCGCGCATAATAAAGTCTTGGTTCACTTCCTCAGGTTTGGTCTGTGCTCAATATCGCATCTAGGAAGTTGATTATGCTGCATGTGAGCTTGATGTTTCTCCCAGACAAGACAATTTCCCACCACTCATCTGCATCATACAGGATGGGTTTATAGGAGTGCAGGTGTAATTCTCGGGGAATGGTAAGCTGAGTACAAGCTGTTATTAGATGTTTTAATGACTCCACTTCGCCTGAGTTGCAAAACCTGCATTTATCTGAAGAAGTGGTTTTAGATCGGCGTCGCCATAATGATTCCCTGGTGTTCAGAGCATTCAGTCTGAATTTCAGGAATTGGTTCATGTGGTAACGTGAGGGGCAAGTTGTGAGATACTTCGGTAAGGAGTGTAGTTTCAGCATACTCGTCAAGTCTGGGAAAGTGGATTTAAAAGTTGCTCGAAGCTCGTAAGTTGATATCCAGTCCCAGGATTCAAGTTTTTTTTTTGCATGCTGAGGTCGATCAATCAGCTCATCAGTAGATATACTGGCGGCTTCCATGATATGGTTTTTATTTCAGACTTCCATATTTGAAGTAAGCTCGAATGTGGATATTCGTTATCATTTGCGAAGATTTCATATGCTGGGATTCGTGATCCGTGCAACATTTTCCTCGGGAGCGATAAGGATTGCCATAATATTGTCATATAGATCGAGTTCTGGGTCAGTTCGTATCTCAGAGCCACCATTGAGATATATTTGGGAAGTCCTAATGCTCGTCTCCAGAACCTCCCTTCAAGCTGCTGCCACAGGGAATGATCGAGATTCCACCCTGTCGCTCCACCAAAGGTTATGGTGGGGATGAACTTCTGCAGGTAGAATGATATTAATGGCGCTATTGAGAATTTCCCAAAGTCTTTGTTAATGTTTGCTCCTTGTAGACCTAGTTTATTTGCTCTTTCCAAAAGGTCGCTTGACCATGCAGATTCGCGAAGGGAGTTGTTAACCATGATGCCCAAGTATCGGATAGAGGTTACGATATTTAGATTTGCTTTTCCATTTGCCCATTTGAAGTTTTTGTCTTTTCTCGATACACTTTTTCCAATGCACATGATCTTCGTTTTTCCTGTGTCCGTTGGCTTTTAGGTACTCGTTTAAACTGAGCAATAGATGTTGCAGGCCGATCTGAGTTAGATCAATTAGCACGATGTCATCGGCGTATACGAGGCATTTAATGGAAGTTCCATTTATCTTTGGAGAAAAAATGTGAGCAGATTCCAGCCAATTCGGTAGATCAGAGATGAATAGTTTGAATAATTCGGCCGCAAGTGGACAACCTTGCTTAACTCCTTTGTGCGTAGGAATTGGCTCTGTCACTACGCCTTGAGAATTCACTTTCACTTGTTATGTAGTGTTGGTATGCAGAGCTATGAGGGGGTCAAGAATTTGAGCTGGACAGTTCCACCCTCGTAGTTTGGACCAGAGTTTTCTGTGATTTATTGCATCAAACGCTTGTCTAAGGTCGACAAATGCGAAAAAGATTTTTTTCTTCGCTTTTAGGGCTTCTAGTTTTAGAATGGTTAGTAGGGTGAGATTTACATCAACACCTACTTGTTCAATGAAACCCGTTTGTCGACAGTCTGTTTGTTTTTCCTTGGCTGCCCATGCCATCAGCTTCAGTCGGAGAAACGATCCGAATATTTTTCCCATCGTGTCCAGCAGGGCAATGGGCCGATAGTTGGAAGGTTCGTCTCGGCTACCCTTCTTATAGATTGGTACCACTATAGCCTTGGACCACAAAGCAGGCATTTTTCTTCAAGTTGAGATTTGACGAAACAGACTTTCCATACATTTGGCCCAGTGATGCTTATGTTTTTTTAGCGTGATGTTGGAAATTTGGTCTGGACCGGCTGCTCTTGAATTCTTTAGTTTTTGAATTGCCAGTTCTAAATCTTCATGGGAAGGAGTTATATCCCAAACTTTAGAAGAGATGGAAGAAAGGACTTGTGGGTCTTGGAGCGGCTGTTCATATGCCTTTGTAAAGTAATCGACCCACTTCGAACTAGGAATTTCATTTGACATGTTTGAAATTGTTTTTGTGATTCCTTTATTTAGTAGAGCCCATATTTCACGTGTGTTTTTGGTGATTATTAACTTTAACATAATTTCAGCTCTGTCTTGTTCAATTATCACAGAGTGAGATTTAAGCCAATTTCTTCAGGCCTGGTGTCGATCTTTTATGTCCTTTTGTATGTCTTTTTGATCGCATTGGGACTTTCTTATCAGCCGTAGATCTTTCCTCAGTGCTTTTTTTGCTGCAGCGATTTCATTACTGAAAAGATGTTTTGGGCTATGGCCATACAATCTTGAATTAGAATATTTTGGCAAGAACGCGGCGAGCATCGGAACATATTCAACATCGTTTGAGTTAGCAAGACTTGAAGCTAGTTTCAGGATTTGCGGGCCGTTGGTATTTAGCCGATTTCCAGAAGCATTTATTGACAGAGGTAGTTCTTATGTCTCAGGCTGAGGGTAGGTTTCGTAGTGATAAACATAACATGTCATGATCACTTTCGGCCTTCGGGACTACCTCGAGTGACACCTCCCTTTCGAATAGATTTCGAGAGGCCCAAATGTAGTCTAAGGTATTTCTACATTGGAGTCGCTTCCAGGTTGTCTTACAGGGTTGGTCACCTTTTGTGTTACCGTTAACCATCTGACAGTTGCGTGAGGCAAGCGCTCGAGGCCAGAATTGACCTCGTTCAGATACTTCAGACTCAGGTATCTGGTTGTTTTCCATGGTTTGAAGATTGAAATGAAACCAGCTGCAGTTCAAATCGCCACATACAATCACTGATAGGTTGGTATACTTAAGGAAGGCGTCGTCAATTAAAGTTGTTACCATAGCAATGAAATCTGTGGTGGAGATCATTGCTGGATTCCAGTAACAGTTGATTACAAGTAGGTGACTGTGGATATTGGAGTTCATCGTGTCAGATCGAATAATCGTGCCCTGCACAAAGGGATTCGGGCTGACTGCAGCAAAAATGGTCATCCAGTTATAAATTTTCACCAGTGTTATTAAATTTGAGAAAGGACGACCTTTGGAGTTTTTTTTGGCAGGGTTAAAAAAAATACTGAATCCATCTCGGGTGGGCGCTTCACGAAGCCATGTTTCTTGGAGGCAGATTATGAAGACCTCGTCTCGAGGTTCTGTAAAATTGTTGAACAAATGCGTAAAGCCACGGGTGTTCCAGGAAATCAGACTAAGCTTTGTCCGAGTCACTCATTGTTAATGATTTTGGTCGTTTCTTCTATGAGCAACAGGTCTGCTTCCATCACTTCCGGCTTTGCGGTCCAAGTCGTTTCGAGGTCTATGTGGAAATGCTAAATATTTCCGTAAGGACGTCTGACAGGTGATACTTTCGGATTTATTTGTATTTGTCTTCCTGGTCGGAATTCCTTTTTGATTTGTCAAGTCAGGTTCCAAGGTGATGTCGAATCCAAAGACAAGCAGCTCTTCGACTGCTTGTAATAAGATGTTTTTCACAGCACATGAAGTTATGTGTAGCAGCACGTGGTCTGTGGATTTTTCCGTTGCATACTCAACAACTTTTATGTCGTCGGTCGTTATTGTCCGGAGTTGAGGAACACAGGCGAATAGTTTTAGAACGTTAGCTCTGTTCAAGTTTAATTCATGTTCGTCCGAATGAATGTTCTGGAGTCAGAGTTTCCATGAAGTTGTTGCAGGTTTTGAGGTAGTATCGCCATTTGCTCTAGTACGAAAATGAACATCAATTTTCCTCTGGTTCAATGTTAGCTTCGGGTTTAGTTTTGAGCTAACAGGTGAGAACGAGACCTTTGCGACAGTTGAACTTTCCTTTATTGAAGCTTCACGAGAATGTCGTTTGTGTAGGTTTTCATTCAGAGGGATTGACTTCTCTGCCAATTTGTCAAAGACATTTGTTGGAGTGGCTTCATAGGAGGAGGTGTTGTTTGTTTCGCTTCTGATTGAGTATGTGGATAAATTACATAGATCTGCAGAACTTTCATCGGCCGAGCTGGGCAGACTCTGGATGTCCGAGTATATGCGTCGGCGTTTTGCCGTTTGTTTAGACAGAGCTTTGTTCTAACCTTTTGGTTGGGGAGACAGTTGAGTTTGTAGAGAGATTGCTTGTGAATGGCCAGTTTTTAGCTCAAACAGACCAGTTTTTTTTGGAGTAGTCAGGATTTTTATGAATTTTTTTACATTCTGACATGTACTTTTTTGTTGCGATTCATTGTGACCATTGTCAGTGCGTTTCTTTTTGACGAGGTTAGGACCCTTCTTAATTGTTTTAGTTGTGGCAAAGTTTTTGGCTGGGCCGCTGAATATATTAAATGAGGTCGGTTGCAAACTTGCTTGACCAAGTGGTTCCACGGAGGTCGCTGAGGTTTCGATCAGGAAGGGAGCATTGTTTCCTGATGGGTCAGCGATGTTCGTATGTCTTGATGGATCGCAGGGGGCTCAGATTCAGATTGAACCAACTGGATTAAAGGTGAAACGATAGTGTCAGGTTTTAAGGAGGAGCTGACACTGATTGCCGCAAGGTTTGTCTCGTTTGGCAGTTGTACCTCGCCATTTAGAACTGGTAAATTGCTTTTTGTACTTGAAGGCGCTGCATGCACTTGAGTGTTATGATTAGCATTTTTCCTCATCCATTTCACAGCATCTAACAGGCCTTCTGTAAGTGTATCGTTTTGACAATGATGTCTTGCGGCCAAATCGCCTAAGCGCTCTTGCCATCTTGTTGACTGGTCAGCATTTTTTTCCATTTGTGTTTGAAGAAAGTCTGTGAAGAGATCGATTTTGTCTATTTTTTGAGCCAGGTTCTGAATCATCGCTCCTTGATCAGATATTTGGGTTTGTAGGGCTTCGTATAGTTTGGTGAAAGGTGCCAACGCGACTGCGGTTGCCGCAAGAAAATTGTTATGGATTTGTGTGATAGCTTCAATTGAGATGCTTGCGTGCAAAATATTTGCAGAAGTTGCGTCTTGTTCATTTGAGGATGAGATTGAACAATCCAGATGAAACTTTGAATTAATGGGCGAAAGAGTTTGTGGTAGATTAGACGGCGGAGATTCACCATGAAAGGACTTGTTTAGAGAGAGTGGTGTGCTTGCTTGGGCAGCTTGGTGGTCTTGGGCTTTTGGGAGATGTTGAAGATTTGACTTTAGACCTGCAATTCGTTGTAAGCGTCTTGCCCTGGCAAGAGAACTGGATTCCAAGTCAGATGGCTTTTGTGGTACTGCTAACAGGGGCAAATTTGGGGGGTGTCCGATCGAAGCTCTTGGAGAGGCTAATTCCTCTGGGGCTTGACACGCATAGCTGCTACGGTTCCCTTGGACCGAGAGCTCGGGCGTGTAATACGGTGTGGAATTGTTGTCACACTCTTTTGCTGGCAAAAGCGTTGGTGGATCGTGAGTTTTTTCGAGGAGTTGTTCGCTTTGAGGGCACGCGTGGTCTCGGTCTGTTGGACGCTCAGCAGTCGTCGCTGCCAAATAAAACAAAGGCAGGGAGGTTAGGTGGCTGGACGTGGGTCTTAAAGGATGCAGGCTTTGTGGCGAGCTTTTTGGGAGAACCACTGCAGTTGATTTCGGCTGTACAGGCGGTGCTGTTTGTACACAGTTTAAGGAACATTGCACTGCCTAGTCATTGGCAAGTTTAATAGTTCGTCGTCACTCACCGTAAAGGGAGAGGCGACTAGATTGGAGTGGCGCAGAGGTTGTATTGGTTGAATGGGTTGGGCTGCCGATACATCAGGCACTGAAGGAACTGGGTGAATCGAGAGATCATATATCGTATCCGAGCACGGCTGAGCTACGGCCACAGCGGAGCTCGGCGTAAAGAGCACTGGCACAGCAGAAAGCGAGCTGACAGTCTGAGCTGCCGGATCTTCACCAGCGTTATTAATCGGTTGGAGAATCAGCGGAGTACCAACAGAGACAGGATGGGGGACTGCAATCACAGGGGCCTCTGGGACATCACCGTTGGAAGCATCCAGCTGCTCATGGCTCAACAATGGTACTGGACCCCCATACCTTCCCTGGTGGATTCGATCCACAAGTAGGTTTACTGCCGAGGCAGTATCTGAAGTTGTGTGCGGGAGGCAGTCATTGGAACAGAAACGGATGAGTGGTTCCGCTTCGTTTGCATGTTCACGTCTCAAAACTTCAGGACGTGGATTAGGTTTATGGCAGACAGAAGGCTGTTCAGAGCTGCAGGTAGGGTAAGCGATGCGAGCAAAGCTCGACTAGCAGTTTTGCTTACCTTTGTTCCAGCTGCTGCTTTCATCGCAGTCCATGGATTAAGCATTCATCGATGTTGGAGCGTTTTCTTGCGAGTCTGAGGCCCTTCTACTGTTACGGCCTCATTACACGGTAGGCGGTGGACCAAGGTGCTATTAGCACCTTGGTCCATGCCGGTAAATTACCGGCACCGCCTTGGTGGAAAGGGGAATTACCGCCCTACTCCAAGGTTGGTGGGGCAGTAATTTCCCCTTCCACCATTGCCCTTCTCCATTCCCATTTTTGCCCCATAGGGCATAATGGGAATGGGGAAGGTGCTAATTACGGTGCCGCAAATTTGCGGTGCTGTAATTAGCACCAAGGTCCCTTTGCGGGTTGGGTTTTAACGCCTGCAAAAAGCAGGAGTTAAATTCCCCAACCCGCAAAGGGACCTCGTAGTACGGCGGTAAGGGTTAACGGTCACCATTACCATTAACGGTGACCGTTAACCCTTACGGCCGTCCATGTAATGAGGCCCTTAGCGTCATCGAGGCTGAGTGACAGCAGGGCTGAGGTTAAACGGCTGTGTCTCGGGTGCTCCCGGGCGCGGACTGGTGCAGACCGGACTCCGCGCCGCGCTCCGCGCCAGCAAGGCCTTTTAAAGGTAGGCAGAGTAGAAACAGGACTGGACTGAGACTCGAAGTGCAGCTCCTCGCAAGAACAGAGAGCAGAGACTGGTGCAGACTGGACTCGTCCCCGGACACCGCGCCGCGCTCCGCGCCGGCAAGACCTTTTAAAGGTAGGCGGAGTAGAAACACGACTGGACTGAGACTCGAAGTGCAGCTCCTCGCAATAACAGAGAGCAGAGACTGGTGCAGACTGGACTCGTCCCCGGACACCCCGCCGCGCTCCGCGCCGGCAAGACCTTTTAAAGGTAGGCAGAGTAGAAACAGGACTGGACTGAGACTCGAAGTGCAGCTCCTCACAAGAACAGAGAGCAGAGACTGGTGCAGACTGGACTCGTCGCCGGACTCCGCGCTGAGCTCCGCGCCGGCAAGACCATTTAAAGGTAGGCAGAGTAGAAACAGGACTGGACTGAGACTCGAAGTGCAGCTCCTCGCAAGAACAGAGAGCAGAGACTGGTGCAGACTGGACTCGTCACCGGACTCCCATGATATACCCTGTCACTTAAAAGAGCTGCCACCACGCCCCACACGCCAAGGTCATTTTCAAAAGACTCTGCATCCCAAAATATTTTCTATTGGTCTGAAAAAGCTTCCCTTGGCCAAGAGCCACGTCACTCCACGAGTACCATTCCACTGCTCCAGTCTCTTCCTCCCAAATGACTACACATTAAAAATGGCTTCGAGTATGTTGATACAGGATCACATAATGTATTTAGTTCATCAGGTCCAGGTCAAAAAACGTAATGAAATTTAAAGAACATGTATTATAATATACATATAACATATTGTTGCAGCCTCATTCCTTTTGACAACCATTGATAAGTGTATAACCATTTTAAGACTGGAAATTCTCATAGAGCAAATGTACCGTGAAAGTACTTCAAACCTAAACTTGTTCATGCCATCAATAAGTTAAGACTTGCTCACAGGTTTGTGAACCTGTTGCAAATACTTTTAATAGAATTTAGGCCAGAAGCCTCAAGAGGAGACCATACCCAAATAACTCACTTATTCACAATGAATCCTGCAGTTGAGGAATGCGTTAAATCATTGTTCTGTATTACCCTGTGCTTTTTGTGTACCTGGCGATAAAACATGTCCTTGTGTTAGATAAGCGCTCAACAGACACTATCCTACTTAAGAAGGTTGTGTACATTATCCCATTATCCCTTGCTATGGGGTCTGGACCCTTTCGACTGCTTGAAAACACTTTTTGAATACAGCACATACTTCTCTGTATTAATGTCATGGGTCACAGGTGACAGCCTAGAATATACCAGAAACACACCACTACTGAATTGTGCACACACAAACATGCATAGCAACACCACACAAAATATAAGGCCACTCCCCCCTCAAGTGGCAGCCCCATTACAGAACCACCTCCCTCAGTGCACATGGACGTAATTAATTCCCTGAAATACACCATTACCTTATTGTACTGAACATAAACCACACATACCAGCGCTTCACAAAATGTAAGAAAGTCTGCTATTTTACCCCGTTAGTTACAATGTTTTCACGGGTGATACTATGAAAGTCAGGTGGCACCCTCAATGCAAATGAGGATGACTTGTACTGTAGAAACAACTGACGTAAACACAGCACAGTCAACTCAGGGCACCCTTAAAGTCCGACACATGAGGTAGTGTGCCATTTATAACCCAGGGATTGATGAGCAGTGTAGGTGATGCCATTCAATCTTGAATCCTGTGACTAGAGGGCAGCAGAGATTCTAGCTGGGGCACATCTCTCTTGTCATCTTCCTCAATCAGGATGTCAATGATCTCACACAAGTGGCTAAAAGTACAGCAAAAATAAAGCAAAAGAAAGTGAAAGGGAGTAAACACAGCCACAAAAAAGCACTTGACACCTCACACCGAAGTGGCACCACCCTACATGCCAATGTTTTAGATGAAACTAAAAGGGATCCAAAATACAGCAGCCAGACTGCTCCTCAAACTATCCAGAAGAGACCACATCACTCCAGCACTAAAAACACTGCATTGGCTCCCAGTCAAATATCGCATCACCTTCAAAACAATGTGCATAACACACAGGGCAATCAGCGAACAAGGAGCTGAATTCCTACAAAAGAAAATAACAATCTACAAGCCAACAAGACTCCTCAGATCAAGCAACGGAATCCTCCTGGAACAAAAACCATACCTTCTCCCACTTAGCTGCAAAAATCTGGAACAACATCCCACAAAACAATCGAACTGGAAACACAAAGAAAAGGATGACAAAATCTAGGATGACACTGACAACATCCAAAAACAACTAAAGGAAACTCCAACTAAAACAAGAGAGACGATGCTAGGTTGAATAGGACACAAGTGACACCCATGAGGACATAAATCAGCATCCCTAGCCAACCCAGCCAACAACCTCACCCGCTCCATAATTGCTACCAGGTGTCATACTTGTATAGAGTTGTGTGAATGTTAGCACTTGCCACACTTGAACTAAGTTGTGGACACTGGCATGGGCCTTGACCGGATGGAGTTGTGAATTAAGGCAGGTGCCACACCTGGACGAAATTGCAAGCGTTGGAATGTGCCACATTTCGAAGGGACTGGGAGCGGTAGCCTGCATGAGCAAATGAATAAGATGATGAATGGCGACCAGCCACCACATATGGGTGGAATAGCCTTGGCTGACCGATGCCGCGCACCGACTGGATTGGAAATGCTCTCTGGGCCAGATTTGAAGGGACGCACAAACGCCTGCCTGTCCCGCATACAGACAGGTATCACGTAGGTGGCCGGGGTCGAACATGGGCAAGGTTATGAATGTGAGTGGATGCCATGTGTGAAAGGGACTGTGAGTGTCGGACGGTCCCAGATCTGGACGGAGATGCAGAGATGCTCACGCACGCCACCTGGAGAGAATACGGAAGTTTAGCACCTTGCTTCCAGTCAGCAATGCCAATTAACCAATCCACTAACAATTTCACCCCTCTGCATACACCTCTCAAACTCTAACCAAACACAACCAAAAGCCTACAACACAACAATCCGCACAAACTTCACTACACTGCAACAACAAAACAAACCACACATAGACTTGCACAACAGCATACGACGACTACCGACCGGAAAACACCCTAAGCCCAGCCAAAGGAGTTAACGGGCTGAGGCCGCCAACAGCACATCACTGCTCTCTTGCTCTTTTCCAGCTTATTCCCTCTAACTCACCCGCCCTTCCCTTTTTCAGAGCCGCCACAGCGCCAGGGGACCACTCCGGTAGTGATAGTGCGTGTTAATAATATCCTTTAACATTAACATTAACATGAACCAGTAGAGAGTTTTGAGAAGAAAACTGGGCAAACTGAATTTTCCCATTGCCTTGCATTGGGATGAGTGATATTTTAGGAGGTGAGAAAGTAAAAATCAAGAAAGATTGTGCACTTCCCATCCTCCTCAGTGTGGTGGTAAATGTCGGACCATTGAGGGAAATCCTGCGAGTTACAAGTCATTAATAGACTTTTGTGATAAAATACCCATCATCAAAATGCTCCATCAGCTTGGTGCAAATTTCTGTCGGCATTGTGCAGTAAACAAAAGGTTGTGACTACAGCATGTGGAGTAGCCATGATTTGCAACACACAATGAATAAATGTAGAGTCGTGTTCAAAACTGGGTAGCATGGGAAGAGGGTGGCTACACAAGGTACATACACATATGGAGTTTAATTACTTCATAGAGTACCATGTTTAGTACATCCAAGAACATTCAATCAGGCTCTATTGGCTATTTGCATCCTGGGTAAGAGAAATCATCCACGTGAAAATATCTGAAAACCTTGTAAGAGGCCAGAGACGGGATCAGTCACTCTACAAGAGGTTAATAACTCCATACCATTGGGGTGTCCCCACTCCACAGCAGGCCAACATTCAAATGAAAGACAGTAAAAAGGCAAATCAAGCAGTGGTGCACATTTCAAAAAAGCAGCAATTATGTAGTAATTCAATAAGGAGCTCTGTTGGTTCTGCTTAGTGTACCATTGTTATTCCATAAACCCACCAATAGAATCTGAAAGCAGTTTCTTCTTAGAATGCAGTTGGTCTGTTGTTAGCTTTTGTTACTATTTGTTATGGTATTACTCTTTAGGATTTATTGTTTTACTTCTGCAATGACAATATTTATATTAAAAGGCATGTGATATTGCTTCTTGGGACGTCATCAGGACCAAATGGTCATGTATCAGCTGATGCAATGTAATCTGTGCCACAAGTCATGTGAAATCACTTCATGTGATGTCATCAGGCTTGTGGCATCACCAGCTACTGCCGGCATTCTGGTGAATTGACAATCCTAGTTTTATTCTCTGGGACTTAACATGCATTCATCATTGAGAAATTCTTGTCAACCCGAAATGTCATATGTAATATCCCAGTACTTGGAATTCTAGAAACCCCAATAATGTCAATATTCAGCCTCTTTGTGCATGTAACACAGTTTATGATTTCTCTAAACGTTACCTAACCTTAGTTGCAGCTATTAGGTGGAGCTAAAACGTCTCCCCTAAACCAAAGCTATTGCATTAGAGTGTAGCTAGTTGAAAGATGTGATATGTGGATGCACTCAAAACTTGTAAGTATTGTTCGGTTATTTAATCATCCATTGACTGCCCATGGCCATTCTTATCCTCGGCCACCTTCTTTCTGGCCACCCTGTCCAAAATACATACTCCTAGGATCTATTTCTAAAAGTGCTACTGGTGTAATATAAATGTCCTAACCAAGTGTGTGTTGAGCTTCTTGATTTATAAGCAGTGTGCATGACCTTCATAGCAGTCCTGTTAAGAAACAAGCATTGGCAAAGCCAATATTTTTGGCTTGTGTATAGGTATTACACCATTTTGTGGCTGCTTGCATTAAGATTAATGGCCAATTAGTACAATTGTAGCAGTGCCCACATGTATATCCCATGCCTACACAAATGCCAAAACTGGTGTCATTGCCTATTAGTGTTTGCAAATACTTTTGGAATTGCTGACGGTAACACACATTGTTGCTTACTTCAAACTCCAAAATGATTAGTGCTGAAATTGTCGTCGTTATTCACTACCCAAGTCCATTCCACTAATAACCTACCAAAGCTTTGTTGCAATTTAAACAAGTCACACGTACATTACACATTAACAATGCAGATTTTACTCTGAATTTTATGAATTTTAGCTCCCACTGATGAGAACAAAGCCAAGCTACCTAACCACTCCAAATTCTACAAAAAAGAAATAATCAGTACAAAAAAAAATACTTTCAACGATAGAATCTCAAACGCGAAGTCTAATGCTAAGGAATTATTCACCATTCTCAGGGAAATGGAAGCACCAATCCCCCCCGTTGACAATGTCCCGAAAGATAAGCAATGGTGCACTGATATTCAAAAGGCTCTGTGGAATAAAATTGCCTCCCTCCAACTAAAAATAAAAAGGCCTCACTGCTCCCATCTGAGCAGCAACCCCCCAACCAATCCACACCTGCTAGAACCACCTTATCCTTCAGATTCACTAAAATCTCGATCCTTAAAACAGAGAAAATCATTTTCTCCCTAAAACCATCAAATTGCAAGGGAAACAGCTGCCCTACCCAAATTATAAAGGACGCAGCTAGAGACCTAGCCCATTTCATCTCTAAGCTTATTAACGCCTCCTTCAAGACAAACACAGTGCTGAACAACCTTAAAGAATCCTGGGTTCTCCCACTGCTAAACAAACAAACACTAGACCCCTCTATGCCGACTAACTATAGACCCATTACCACAGTCCCCTTCTTACTTAAAATAATCGATAGAGTAGCTTACCTTCAAATTCAGGACTACCTTGAAGCTAACCACCTATTAGGATCACGTCAATCTGGCTTCCGCACTCTACACGGAATGGAAACAGCCCTAATAGACCGTAAGACTCAAATCGAAGAGTTGAAGGATAATGGGAAAACAGCTATGCTACTCCTCCTTGACCTATCTGCAGCCTTCCATCTGGTGGATCACACAGTCTTATGCAATCACCTCAGGTCGGCTGCCCATTTCTCAAGTGATGCCATAACCTGGGTCCAGCCTTTTCTAGAAAACCGCACAATGAAAGTCTTTTCCCGCTCAGCCTCTGCTGCGCCCATACAAACGTCCTGTGGCATACCACAGGGATCCTGCGTCTAACCTACTATGTATAACATCTTTACCAAGCCCCTGTTCGACAAGTTGGACAGATTGGGTGTCACCTACACAAACTATGCAGATGACACCCAGATCCTCATTCCCCTTTCGGGCAACTTTCTCGAGGACACGGCCTTGGTAAACAAGATATACCACCTCATTCAGACATGGATGGCATCCCATGACCTCTGCCCGAATGACGACAAAACTGAGATACTGATCCTAGACTCAGAGACGAACATAAAAAAACTCAGCCCCAGTTATGCCTCCTTCAATATTGACAGCAACCCTATCAAGGTGTTGCCCATAGTGAAAACGTTAGGTTTCTATCTTGATTCCACATTAACCCTTAAGAAGCAAGTTAACTCACTAGCATCCTCAACTGCTTACACCTGCAAACTCATCCGAGCCTGCAGACAATTTCTCTCCGAAACCAGCTGCATCACCATGGCCACTGCACTTATAATGTCCAGACTGCAATGCCTTGTATTTAGGCGCTAACAAATACATCATTGACAAAATCCAAAGGCTGCAAAATATTGCCCTAAGAGCAGCCCTGAATATCCTCATCAGAGAACACATCTCCAAATTCAGAAGAGATGTCCATTGGTTAAAAATAAGTGACAGGGTCCTTCTTAAAACAGCTTCACTTACGTCCAAGTGCCTGAACAACATAGTACCACCATATCTTTCAGAAAGAATAAACAGGAGAACCTCAACGTGCCCAACGAGATCTGCCAATGCCCACCTTCTAGAGATTCCTAGATTCAAACAAACCACAGCTGGTGGTTGCAGCTTCCCGTTCAAAGCAGCCCTAGCCTGGAATGCACTCCCTGCAGACATTAGAACTGAACAACCTTACTCCAAATTCAGACGTAACATGTTAAATTGGTTATGAACAAATAACCACTAACACCCACCTGACCTCACTACAACTGCACACGGTACCTGCTACCCATCTATGCTCCACTTCTCTCCTGCTGCCTCATGGTAGCTCCGGCCTACGGTTCTACCACACTTACTGTACCTGCTACCCACTTTACTATTTGACTGTATTATGTAATATGTGACCTTTAGTACCACGCCCTCACTGTAACTTGTAAGTGGTAGCAAGGTATATCTCTGTATGTCTGTACCCATTGCATTTGTTGTAACTAAGCTTTAAGTATACTTGTCCTGTTGCGCCCAGCTACCTAAGGGTTCCGTGCGCATTACCAAATAAATAAACAAACAAACAAACATATGTTTTGTCATATTTGCCCAGGTAATAAAAATGTACAGGCAGGTCTATCTCTAGTATTTCAAAAAATTGAGTGACAAATCTGCAGGTTGCCTAACTTTTCTGTACCTTGGAAGCTACTACCTCCACTGGACCCATATGATGCCCAAAGGGAAAACTGTCCCCACACCTCCAAATCATCTCAACACTCCACTAACCATGGTGGCCGAGAAGGGTGACAAGGCTGAGCGTGCAACGGTTGGCCAAAAATAGTGGACATGAAGCAACTGTGATATTGTTTCATCGACCTTAAATCCCATATGTCTCCTTACTGACACATAATGCATTGCAAACCCAAAAAACAAGGACAACTAGGAAATATTAGGAAACTGTCAATACTGGGAATATTAGGAAAAGAAACACTCTCTTTCTGTAAGTATGAAAAGAAACACTGTCTTTCTATTCGAGGGTGGAAAATGTATGGGAGGACTGGTCTAGGAGACCCCCCTCCCCTGCCTCTTCTCCCCCGGTGAGGTTAATGGCTCACCTGGTGTCCTTCCTGCCACCAGGGCCCAGGTGGTGAGTGGGGCACTGGCTGAAGACATTGACCAAACCTGTTCAATTTAGCTAGGCCCTGGAAACCATTTTGTATAATAAAAATGGCTTGAGCCCTGGGCACCGCCGCACGGCCCCCACCCTCGGAGAGTATCACTCATCCCTGTGGCCACAGCTCCCTGGCAGATCCGCTAAGAGCCCGTTCCCACGAACAGACGGACATGAGCTAGTGTTAGATACCAACACTGTAACATTTCACCTTCCGCAGTGTATCGCTGTTTCCAGCATGACCCGGCCAGCAGGGCCTGGGTGGAAAAGAACTGTACAATGGTCCCCTGACAAAAGCAAAGTCCTCAAATACTAATGAGCAAACCACCTGTGATGAAAGCGTTCTCTCCACAACCTCTCTGTCTAAAAAACCTGTAAAATATACGAAAATGGCAGGATGGGTGCTCATATGACATTAGGGATGAAGCACCCACATCCCTGTAGCTATGCGCAAATGGTAAAAGCGTACCGGTGGGTTTTCATGTTATGTGTGTTATCGAGAAGACTGCACCCCACGGTCCCGCGCCAAAACTGAACTAATGCTTCTAGAGTGCAAAGGAAGACAAATGCAACCATACTGAGGGCTCTAGTAAGGGGTGCACGAAAATGCACCATATGTGTGTCCGAGCCCACTATGTGCCACTGCCGCCAGTCTTAGTGGCGGGTTGTACCTGCGTGCTCCACCAACCTTACTACTACCTCACTTACCGTGTATGTATAAACATATAACAAAATGTTGTAGTTGTTAAAAACGTAGTGTACAAGTAATGTGTTCAAATTGGCCGTATGGATGGCCCTAGCAATGTCAAAAACGAGAGCTTTGGAAAGACTTAATGAGTACTGTATATTATATGAATGTTTATGTCTCTTCCACCTAAAGTCTGCAACACACGAGGAAAATACCTTTGTGAGCACATGCAAGGCCATTCCCCCTTCCTCCCAGTGAAGCCTGCCAGACGAAAAAGCAGAAGCCTGTGCCGCACTGCTCCACCTCCCCCAATTCGGCTGGAGCCACTTCAAGCATTCGCATTCCACTGCAGCACCCAAAGCCACGGCCTGCCACCTGCCTTATTTACAACCCAGCAGTAAACCCCGGCCTTAAAACACAGATCCAAAGGCGCCCTTTCTTAGACTCCACGACCTGCCGGCTCACATTAGGGTAATGGCCCCTGTAAAATCAGGACACCCAATATTATGGCAACATTACAAGAACACATCCATAATGACTTCTAACAAGACATGAGGACACAGACCGCCTGTCCCATGCCCCGAGACCTAACCCCACGACCTCTGATACCTGGTCAATAGGATGGCGGTAACCATGTATTGACGAATCGCCAACAGACCCCACTCCTGGTGCATTCCTTCTGTGTTGCATTAACCTGTAGAATAACCAAGATTTACCAGGAAAGATAATATTGCAATGTTGAATGACTGCGGTGTGCGTGGCCCTAGGGCAGGAAGTCAGGAAAGACATTCATCTCTGACACTGATCACGGTTGGCACAACAACACCGTCCGGATGAGCCCAGCTGACCTGCCAGGCCCAGCCCAACCCATGAAGGTAACCAGTGACGTCCTCCAGCCGCGGCAAACCACATCGCAGCAGCACCTATAGCTAGTCGTCGCCACCCAATCCCCACGAACTTGTGCCCCCTATAGCATGTAGGCTCTTATGATGTTTTATGTAAATATATATCCGCCTGTCTTTGCTATTGTCAGACAGAGCGCTCTCAGAGTTTGCAGAGTTCTTTGCATGCCCTATTTTGATTGATAAACTCCCATTTAAGCTCACCCGCACTTTGTCCTGGCCTTATTCCCATACAGGGGAGAGTCCATTATTGTCTCTCATTGAGGGGAGGATCGTGCTATCTGGGGACGCTTGCCTTCAACAGTAAATTGGAAAGTAATGTCACGCCGGGCACCAATATAGCTTTATAGACCTGCATCGAGGTACCGGGCGTTATGGGCCCTGAACACGGAGTTAATGCCTTTAATGAGGTATAAGGGACCATAACGCCCGGTACGGCCCTCGCTGCAGGTCTATAAAACTATTAGAACACCCTCAGTGTTTAATTTAAGCAGAATAAAGGAGACATGTTCAATTGAAGTGCCAACAATTGCAAAATGGTAAATAAATGTTGCAGACATGTATTTACGATTTTGCAATTTTGTGTACTTCAATTAAACATGTTTAATTTTTTTTATAGGGTGCTGGAAGGTGATTGGGTGGGCGGAGTATGTTATTAAACAGAAATCAGGTGTGGATATGCCTGCCAGTGTTTCACTTAATGTAATTTCATTTTTTTCCCCTACACAAACTTATACTTCCAATTACTGCACACTTAAACACAGTAGCACAACATTAGCAAGGTCACTCTGCATATAAATTAACTTAGCTTGCCGTCAACTTACCTTTCTATGCTCTGGCTTCCCCTTATCCTTCCTATACTACTGTGCACCAAATATCCAACAAACAACGTGAGGAGGTGAGAGCAAGGTTCCCGTCTTAAATGCAGTGAAAAATGAAACATGCCACCTTGCATTACAAAGAAAAATACAGTTTTCCTTTAAAAAAAAAAGCAAAATTGACTGTTTTATAATTTTATAATATATATATATATATATATTCAGTAAAAAAAACTTTGTTAAAGTGACGTTATGGTTTCAAGTAAAACCGAAAAACCCCTGACATTCACCAGTTATGGTAAGCTAAACTACCATAACTCATGCCACCACCGTGCACTGCTAAGACTATCAACCGGGACATCAAAGATGACATCACAAATGTCATTGCTGACATCACATATCTGGCTCCCTCTTTTTTCCTTTACTGGCCTATCTAGGCCAGTAACAGTCAGGAATTAAAAATTCAAAAAGTCCTATATTTGTAGACTTATACTTCAAATATGTTCTTACAGTAATTCACTTGGGGTTCACTCACAGCATATGAAACATATGCATAGGGGAAAACACAGACTTGGAAGACTGCAATGCTTTGTATGTATGAAGATGATCAGTAAGGTTATCAAAACATTTTATAGCTCTGTTGTTTTTTTTATTACTATACTTTCCCTGCATATGCTCATATTTGTATACATTGTATTCACACTACTTTCCTTAGGGTCCAGTCACATTATGTGATACTTGTAGATAGGGAAGTAGTAGCTTTGAAGCAGAGCAATCATTTCTGTGCATAATGATAATCAGTTAGGTTTTGAAGATTGTCTGGTAATACTGCTCTTTTTTAACTTCATTTTCCCTGTATATGCTCATATTTCAATGTGTTGTTGTCTGTTTCTGTTTTGTTTGCAATAATGCAATTATATAGAAACTGGGTTTTATTAGCTACTTATTAAATATTTCAGAGAACACAAAACTCTAATAAGAAAGCATTTATCATTTCACTATTCAACATGGCAAGATTATTCATATTGCACCTCCATCATGTATGCTCCACACAATTCCTATTTTTTCTACTTGAGTATCTTAGTATACTAAAGATCTTATAGAATGCTATGTATATCACTGTATTGCTTAATGCACTACGTACCTCATGATATTTATTCCAATGACCCTTGACACTTGATCAACATTACAATGAGAACCCCTTGTACTGACTTTTCATGAAATGTAAATGCACATGTGATATCATCAGTGATGTCATCAATGACATTTGTGATGTCAACTTTGATGTCCTGGGTGTTATTCTTAGCAGTGCACAGTGGTGGTCTGAGTTATGGTAGCGTATCTTACAATAACTGGTGAATTTCAGGGGTTTTTAGGTTTTACTTGAAACCATAACGTCCCTTTAACAACGTTTTTTCACTGAATTTCATAGGTTTTTAGTAGCGCAACTTACCCATAACGTCCCTTTAACAAAGTTGTATTACTGAAATTCATAGGTTTTTAAAAGGGCAACTTAACCATAACCTCCCTTTACCAAAGTTGTTTTAACTGAATATAGATATAATAGTGTGAATTTGATAGGTGTTTACTAGGATTCCCTTACTTTATATACATGTAACATAGAACATACTGAACCCCCTGCTAGTGATGTTGATGTCCGCAGACTGTGCGCATGTCCGCGGACGTATGCGGTCAACATCAACACTACCCAAAAACTCAGGGGGTATCTTACACTGTTGTATCATGCAATATGAACACTGAACAAGTTCAAAAAGCAGCACATGAACACATTATATGTAATAATAAATAAGAAGAGGAACCTAGATATGTAAGACATCAATCAACCATTTAAATAGCATATGTACTAGAATGGAATATACCAAAACAAAAAATATATGCCTCCAACATAATTACGTCATAGAAACTGCACAGCAAAAAGAAACAGAAGACCTACACAACAGTAACAACAAAACTTTCCAGAAACTGAATTGGGGGCGTGGCTAGGCGTCGAGGCAAGATGGCTGCCTAGAGGATCGGCTCCACCTCACAAATATATTTAAATTGCATTAGGTTACATATTATTTTATAAAACTTACCTTATTCTTCGTGCCGAGCATTGCCGACATCCCGCTTTCACTCGGTGGAGCTTCTCTGCTGCTCCGGCGTGCAGAAAGGCTTCACACTCTGCAAGCTCCTCTCACAGACATCCGCATCGGACGCACGTCGGAACGCGAACCGCCCCTCGTGAGGAGAGGAGCAGCATTCCTTATCAGCTGACAACCCAGACTGGGCCTAGACGTGCAGCACCTTCCTACGAGTGTGCCACCTGCTGGGAGTCAAGACAAAGAAATACAAAATAAAAAAGTAAGGAACAATCTTAAAGCGAACTTTATAACTAGTTACCTGAATATATACTGAAGGAAAACGTTAAAAAAAAAAAAACGATTGTTTTAAGATAACAGAAAAGAGGGAAAAGCTGGATTAATGACAGTAGTAATACAAGTCTTCAACAAGTCTTCAACCTTATTTAGGAGACTAAAAGAACTTTGAAGGGGCCGGCAGTAAAGCCATACTGAGAATTAAAATTATAATACTGAGCACGTTATTCAGTCTCCCTTCTGCAAAAACTCTTCTCTCCTGTAAATTGTACACCACTGCCATACCTTATCGCTGCAATTTTCTAACACTGTACAGTCAGACAGGTTTACACGCCTCCAACCGGCGTATTCCTATAGCTCCACAGGTTCAAACCTTGCTTTTTGGATAACAGCCCTAAACAACATATCTATTGTAATTTCCAGTAGTATATGCCTTATTATTCTGGGTTTTTCCATTTTTTGGTCTCTATAGCTCAGAGTAAAGTCTTAAGAATAATATGGATGCAATAATTATATACTACAAGTCATTATAAATAACTTCTACAAAGAATCATACGCCATAACTACTTATTCTTGTTAACTTTTGCTCAGATATGGCAGCCAGCAAAGCCAACCAACAAAATGGCTCCTCTATTAAAGATGCTGCCTCCTCTTCATCTACTCTGAAAAGACCCAAAAGTGACTCACCACCTCCAATTGGGATTTCAGACCCAGCTATTGAAGCCATTCTTGCTGAAATCAGGGCACTCAAACCCTTTATTGAAACAACAAATAATAAGCTACAGCAACTAGATGAAAGGTGGATTGGAGTTAACAACAGAGTGGAAGAGGCTGAGAAAAGAATTGGCGTGCTTAAAGATGTTTCTCCTAAGGTTGCGCAAATGGAGAAATCCATTAAAGAACTCCAAAAGCATAATGAAGACTTAGAAAATCACAGCAGGCGCAACAACCTACGCATCTCTTGCCTTCCTGAAGGAGCTGAGGGCACTGACCCCATTGTTTTCCTACAAAAATTCTTACCGGCCATACTACATTTGCCTCTGGAAACTATTTTTAATATACAACGAGCCCATAGAATTGGTCAACCCTCAGTCTCTTCCTCATCGCGTCAGACACCAAGAACGCTAATATTTTACCTTTTGGAATACTCTCAACTACAACTTATTATCTCCACAGTTAAAGAACGTAAATCTCTAATTTGGCATGGCAGTAAGTTATTTATCTCACAGGATGTGGCTAGTAGCACAGCACAAAGAAGAAAAGTCTTTCTGGCATTCCGTCCTGCTCTAAAACAACTTAATGTCCGCTATGGCTTGCTCCACCCATGCTCATTTAAAGTAATATACGAAGGACGCTCTGCAGTCTTTGATGATCCTGCTGACTTAAGGCTCTTCATACAATCCATTAAGAATGAAAATATGGATGCCTCCTCTCCAGCTGCGGCTTCAACTTCACCCACTACTTGAAACCGAATCTCTATCACTTAACTCTTACACTCTTATGTTTTTATTTACCTAAAGCAATGATATTACAATGATATTTATTATGTGGGGTGGGTGCTCTTTTGGGCCCCTCTTCCACTGGTGGTTGATTTTTTCTTTTCAGCGACCCAGTTGGCATTTCCTATCCCCTATCTATATTTCCCTCCAATTCCTTTTCCCATGTCCTGTTTGATCTCTGAAATCACTCATTTGACATGGCATACTCCCCTCCAAGATTTGATTGAACCCCCTTCTCCCCTCCCTGACCCCTATGTTCTTTCCTTCTGTTTAAATATTGGGGTATATATAATTTCAACTAAATAACAAATGTTATATGTTTATTATTGCACTATAGATATAAGTTGTATGAATATCAAATCTCTTCTAACTAAATGATCTTTAAATGCATAACATGGAACATCAAGGGTTGTAAGAATCCTATGAAAAGATGTAAAGTTTTATCTCACTTGAATAAATTCAAACCAACAGTAGCTTGCCTGCAAGAAACACACCTATGCCTCAAAGAAACATTCAAACTTAAGTCCCTTTGGGTGAAGGAGGTTATCTCCAGTCCAGATATATCCAAGAAAAATGGAGTTGCTATATTAATTAGTACAAAACAACCCTACAAAGTTCTTTCCTAAGATGCAGATACATATGGAAGATGGGTTTGGGTAAAACTGTTAATTGACATGACACAAGTATCAATTCTCAATATTTATGGACCTACATTTCCTGATCCCTCCTTTTGGAATAATATTAAACAAATGATTCTGAAAAATAACTTCACCAATTTGATAATGTGTGGAGATGTCAATCAGGTTCTCGACCCTTTTTTAGATCGAAAATCCAGCTGCATGTTTAAACCCAACAAAACTCACAAATCCTTTATAAACTGCTAGTGGAAACAGGACTAATTGATTCTTGGAGGATAGCTCATCCTACACATCTGGATTATACCTTCCATTCCCCCCCTCACAACACATTATCACGTCTTGATTATATTTTTGCTACTAAGACCCTATCTGGATCCATTATAGACTCCAAAATATCCAATATTATTATCTCTGACCACGCTCCGGTCATTACTTCCTTCTCCCTTACAGATATGAACAGAGGCGCTTCCAGATGGAAACTTAATCATTTTCTTTTAAATGATTCAAAGTCTATTCAATCCATCAATGCTTTCATTCAACAATACTTTAACGAAAATCAAGACCACGATACCTCCACTGTCAATAATTGGGATGCTTTCAAAGCGGCCCTCAGAGGTCATATAATGGCCCTCTCAGGCAAGAATAAAAAAATTAGGAAAAAACATCTTGATGAACTATATTCTAAACTCACTCTTGCAGAACAACACTACTATACTGAGACTAATTCAGCAAACCTACGACAAGTTATTAAAATACGCTTTGAAAAAAATAAAGAAATCACAGACTTAGCTGCAGGTACTATACTTAAATACAAAACAAAGATTTATCAAATTTCTAATAAGGCAGGTAAAATGCTTGCCTCCTATTTAAAAACCAAAAAAGAAAAAGTTCAAATCCCTCACATTCAAGACAAATTAGGCATAACGCATCATCGGTCTGATGAAATACTGGAATGCTTTAGAAAATGTTATACTGATCTCTATACTCCAGAATGTGCTATTCCCAGAGAAAACATTGATTCCTTTTTTAACAACATCAGTCGAACCACCTACCCTGAAATTGATCTATCTCACCTTGAAAATGACATCACCTCCATCGAGATTATCAAAGCCATCCATAGCCTCGGAAAAGGTAAAGCACCTGGCCCTGATGGACTATCTACCGAATTCTACAACACATTTTCCCAAGTCTTAACCCCTAAACTTAAAAAACTTTTTTCATATTTTATTTCACAAAAATGCTCTTCCGGATACATTTCAGATGCTTTACTGATCATTTTTCCAAAACCTGACAAAGACTCTACTCTTCCCAGCAACTATCGACCCATTTCCCTTATCAATATAGAAAGCAACATTTTTGCCAAAATACGAGCCAACAGAATAGAATACTCACTCCCAAATCTAGTTAAACCAGATCAAACCGTTTTTGTAAAAGGACGTAACATATCCTCTAACGCCAGACTCCTACTAAACGCCATCAACTTTGCAGCCAATGACAAAAAAGACACTCAAGGCTATGCAGCCATTGCATTAGATGCGGGAAAAGCTTTTGATCGTGTTGATTGGAATTTTATGTTTCAAACTCTACGTTGGCATGGTTGTGGTGAAAAATGTATTTCACTTGTTAAACTTTTTTACTCTGCCCCCAAATCCGCTATCTACTTAAATGGTCAGACTTCCTCCTCTTTTCCCTTACTAAGAGGAACATCTCAGGGATGCCCCTTCTCACCATTACTATATATCCTCTCTCTTGAACCGCTACTAGAATTAATAAGATCTAACAAAAACATCCCGGGAATTCAAGTCGGTGCCTCAATAAATAAAATAGCCGCATATGCGGACGATATTCTTATCTTAATTAAAAACCCCAAACTTCATATTCCAAACCTCTTGAGTGCACTATCGCAATTTGGTCAGGTCTCAGGATATAAATTAAATACACAGAAATCAGAAATTATGCCCTTAAATCCATACTATCTTAAACACGACATTGACATTTTTGGCCTCAAATGGTGTTGTAGCTCTGTTAAATATTTAGGTCTTCGTTTTGGCCCAACTATCCCAGATACTATCAAACTCAATACTGTAACACTACTGGACACCCTCAAGGATCTTACATCCAAATGGTCTCCACTCTACCTCTCCTGGTGGGCGCGTTTAGATACCATTAAGATGATGCTTACTCCCATAATTCTATACTATTTGCAGCTCCTCTCCGTCCCATTATCCCTTTCCTTTTTTAAATCCATTTACTCTATACTACTTCATTTTCTTTGGGGAAAAGTAAAAAGTAAAAGAATTGCTCTGACGAAACTGAAAGCTCCCTATGACATGGGGGGTGTTAGATTCCCCGACTTTAAGTCATATCATTCTGCATTTCTTATACAACAATCTCGTCAATGGTTCATGGATCCTATATCCGTCGACATCCCGACTTGGTGTACATTAGAAAAACAAATAGTTCAACCACATAATATCACTGATTATATATACATATTTAAACATTCATCTAAAAATATTTTGGACCCTATTAAAGCATCAGTATTGGCTCTACAAACATTTTTCTTTCCCCATACTATAACCCCCAATAAGCATCTTTCCCCGTTATTATGGCATAATAAGAACATAGTAATTAATAATAAGATCCTTAATCGCAAAACATGGATTCAAAAAGGTATCAGATTCATCCAACATATTATAGATGGCCCCTATATCCTCTCCTTCCAGCAACTCTCTACCATATTCAAAATACCTAAGAAGGACTTTCAATTTTACAATAACTTAATTAATTCCTGTCTTGATGCACTTGCCCAATTTTCTAATGAAATTCTTACTCCAGAGGCCGTTAGACTAATGCACCTTACAATGGTTACTGAAGTTCGAGCCTCTAAAATATATAATTTGCTCACCTCAACTTTTAAGATTTGCCCTATCCGTCTGAAATGGGAACTTGATTTAGGATACATGTTTGAAGATGATATTTGGTTCCATCTGTTTTCCAAAATCAAACAAATATCGGTGTCAGCAAATATTTCACAACACTATTATTTCTTCATTCATAGAGCATTCATTACCCCGGCCAAATTGGCTAAGTCTAATCCGAATTATAATGAAAAATGTTGGACATGTGGCATATCTCCCGCCACGTATATGCATATGTTTTTGAATGTTCATATATTGTCAAATTTTGGCATGAAATTTGGAAGTTTCTCAAATGGATTTTTTGTGTTGATGTTCCTTTCTCCTTTGTTAGCATATTTTTAGGAAGCTTAGCCATTACAACTTATATTCCATCTGACTCTGCTAGACTTTATGATCTATTCATCTGTATAGCTTTAAAATGCATCACTGCTAACTGGAAAGACTCTAGTTTGCTTTCTACCAAAATTTGGTGGAATACTATTTGTAACACTCAAAAACTAGAAATGTGCATGGCCAATAATCAAAACACAATTCCTAAATATAATGCTAAATGGTATTATTTCACCAGGTATCTTAACTGTTTCAATGCAACTGCTCATGGTACATGAATTTATACTTTTATGTCTTCATCATTATCCATATGTCTATGTTCAAACTGAAATGCTTGAACTAAACAGTATTAGAAATGATTAGATTATCTTTATGAAACAATCTCATATACCCATCCCCCCCCCCGTATCCTCTACCCTCCTGGTTCTTGTATGTCTCTTGTTAGTCTGCCTGTATGTCTCCCCCCTTATCTCTATACTCACTACATATCACTCTTTACAGACTAGAGTTACTACTATTCATATACAACTAGTTCATATTATATTTGTAGGTGAATTTAACAAATGAATTAGTTATATAGAAAGTCTATTACAATTTGATCAAAATCATTCACTATGTAAATTCTTTATGGTTCTTGTTTCATTCAAAGTCTGTAACTTGTTGATATCTGTATCATTCTCAATATTTAAAACAATAAAAATTATTAAAATTATAAAAACGTTCCAGAAACTAGTACGTAAACTTAATTTTTCTTATATATTTCTAAACTTTCTGTATTAGGTACACTAAAAGTAATATATATATTTTTTTACACAGAAATTTCCAGAACTTTGGAATGGCTTGAAGAAAATTTCCCATGTGATGAAATGAGTGAAGACAGTGATACTAATGGTAGACACTTCTCTATATAAACTAATTAATTACCATTACTTTATGTGTACTTAACACATTTTTTTTAACAGACCATACAAAAAGTGAAAATAATATACCAAAAGAGACATTAAAAAATGCTGTGCAGCGAATGGAACACAAAATGGATATGCTAATGGAAATGTCGATCTTTCAAAACATTTTGTGGAGGACCACACAAAAGAAAACATTAAATATAATTGTCCCACATGTACCTGTTCCCCCCTTTATGTCTCAGTGAACTATTCCCAAACCCTCACCACCAAGAAAAATGTTATGTTGAGACTTCCATCCCTTTATCCCCTCCCACCCATCATCTCCAAACCCCTAATTCCCCTGTATTTTTGTCAGTTTCTGCTTCCCCCTCTTTTTCATAAATGTTATATTTGTATATAATAATAAAATATTATGTGTGTTGTTACTTTATTCCTCTGTGTCTTATATTTTTTTTAAAAGGCAGTTAAGGTGTTCGCCGACAGTGCGGGTGTCCGGAATGTCCGTAATTGACCGAAATGGAGGTGTCCGAAGGACACAATACCTGTCCGTACTGTCCGCAATCAAAATGGAACTGTTCTTAGAACACACTCGATGTCCGGGATGTCCGCAATTAACCAATATGGAGGTGTGCTAAGAACACTCTACCTGTCTGTACTGTCCACAATCAAAATGGAACTGTTATTAGAACACACTCGATGTCCGGGATGTCTGTAATTAACCAAAATGGAGGTGTCCTAAGAACACTATACCTGTCCGTGCTGTCTGCAATCAAGATGAAACTGTTCTTAGAACACACTCGATGTCAGTATTGTCCGCAATGAAAATGGAACTGTTCTTAGAACACACCCGGTGTGCGGGATGTCTGTAATTAACCAAAATGGAGGAGTCCTACGGACACAATACCTGTTTGTACTGTTTGTAATTAAAATGGGAGTGTCCACACTGTCCGTAGAACATCTACGCATATGTGCACCACACCCATAGGTCCTACGAACATCGCACCTGTCTGTAACGGTCCGTCGCACATGTGTCACACTTTAAATTAGTTTGGGGACTAAAACACTGTCCGCAGAACACCTGCTCGCATGCGCACAAATGAACATGCATATTTGGTGTTCTATGGACAGCCTTCCCATTCGCGAATGTGTCCGCGACATCATCATGTGACCGCACCCACACTGAGCATGTGTCTTTATTTGTGGACACTGTCCGGGTCCCAGAACATTTTAAAAGTACTTTTTTGGACAATCCAAGGTATTTTACAGTAAAAGTTCACCATTGCACATGTCCCAGACAATGTCCCTGGCGAGCTACATACTTTTTGGAACTTTTGGAGCTTTTTTTTGGTGTTCGATCCGTCAGCTGTCCACGAAGTATGCACCAGCACCCCTATAAAAGGCCACACCCTAGAATTGCTCCTAATTGTGTTTCTGGCTACCTGACAGAGCATTGCTTCTGACTTGCATTCACTGCATTTCTACTGACTTCTGCCTGCTGTCCTTCAGATGGTGACCATGGCTGCTTCAGCTTCACCACCACTCCCACCACCTCCACCATCACCACCTCCCCAAGGGCCTGCAGAGGGGAACAGGCGTGAGGATGCAGAGGAGACGGATGAAGAGGATGAAGAGGAAAAGGTAGTGGAATTCCCACTACCAGCACTCGCCGTGGGTCTTGGGTCTGGCAGTTAATTACCATTCTTGATGGAGTGCCAGAGGGTTGTACGAATAAAGCCATCTGCAATCAGTGCCACATGGTGCTGAGTTGTGGAAGGCCTGGTTTGTATAGCTTTGGTACAAAATCAATGAAGCGACACCTGAGGTCATTCCACGGTGGGGCTATTTGCAAGGTTGTACCTTGCGATAAACGTAGTAGGATGAGTTCCTCTACAGCATCCTCCGTTTCCACTCCTGTCACCACAAGAGACACTCCTGTGGGACAGTGCATCCCTCCAGCTGCCTCACAGGCCATTCATGAGGCTGTTGACCCTTACCTTTCGAGAGTCACAATATTGTGTATGTACTGCAACACAGTACTCTGCAGGGGGGAGAACCTTCGGAGTGCTTTCGATACTGCGGTCAAGGAGCATGAGAAGGTCTGCTACCTACCTAAATAAGGCCCACCCTACATCTTCCTCTCTCCACCTGCTCTTTCTTATCCCTGTGGTTGGTGTCTCTTCCTTACCCTCCTTTCTCCTCCTCTCCTTGTGTGTCGTGTTTAAAAAAAACAAAAATATAAAACACAAAAACCAAAAAAAGGTTTTTTTCAGAGCCGCCTTTCACAGTTTAAAAATAAAAGTGACAAATAAATAGTGCAGGGCCCTGTGCATTTTTAAGAAGTCAGCGGACAGTCCGCAGACATTTATTTTTTGGGGGTGCTGCCCTATCAGAACCAATGCACTTTTCTATGGAAAGAAGTGGTGGCTCTGAAAGAGCCTTTTGGTGGTGTTTTTTTGTGTTTCAAAAACATAAAATGATTAACACCTACTGCAAAATGTATTCATGTAATTCAAAAAAGGTTGCAATGCATTTTATATATTTCGCAGAAAAATCTGATTGCCAGCATAATTAATATGTACTCCATCTCTGCGAAAAATGTATGTGCTACGAAACATATTATTTTCATTGTGGAAAGAGGACATGCCAACATCTCTTAAAAAGGCACAAAAAGCCTTAGTGACATTGCACCTCGCTCCTCCATTTGTGGACCGAATGAAGAAGAACGCAGTGACATTTGTCTCTGCGCAATACGAGAAAAAATTACTTGGGAATTTGGAAACATATCCATGACCTTCCCAAGTCCTTCTTTCATTGCAAATTGCAAAGAAATAAATAATAATGAATAATAATAATCATTATTATGTCTGGATGATAGTGTGTCACCAAAGTAGCACAGGGATGTTCCAAATCCAGCCACTTCATTCCACGCACTCCATGCCAGTTCACTTCCACATGAGGGAATCCAAGATGTGCAGCCACTCCACAGCGTTCTGCATGCACCTCCAACCAATTTATCCATGAGTCTCCCAAAATCCAGATAATCTGTTTTCTGAAAAACACAGCCATAAATATCTGTTCTTCTCTCAGGAAAAAGACTTTCTGACAAACTCTCTCCTTACACAACACACCCAGTGTTGATGAAGGTCACTATTTGTTGTTTGTGTAGGAATTTCACAAGTGACATATTTTTTGATAAACTATAAAACAGTAGCATCACTGTCTTGACCAAATTTGGGAGCATCTTTAATCCATAAAAGCATTTGGATATGTGGTCCTCCTCTTGCTTGGTATTCTTTTCTCCAAAAGAAGTGTTGCAGAGCAAGGGATTGGTCCTTATTAACCAATCGCTTGCTCGGCTCAGTCTCATGTGCATGCCTCTCAACCCTCAAAATCCCTGTTTGTAATGCGTATTGTCCACGGACAACCGCAGTGTCCGCGGACAAATCGAGATTTCTGAGCGTGATGAATGTAAATTTGAATAGTGTGCCCCATTTCCCCTTTGAGGTTGGTTCTGAAAAGAGCCTTTTTTTATTTTTTGCAGATGCTTGAGAGACACCTTTTATTTAGTTTTTGTTCTTATTTTACTCCTAACATTTTCACATAAGCTTCTCCAAAGCAACTCTTATGTTCCAAAACAGCATGGCATTTCCCATAAAAGATATAGAAATGCCATCTTCTTTAAAATAAACAGCCTTACCAGAATCAATGTTCTCATTATTACAAAAGAACATATGAGCTCTAAGCATGGAAGCAAACATGCCTCGGTTGATTGCACACCTAGCAATGTTTTGCTGAGGACAAAAAACAGAACTATTGTCCCATATTGCCCTAGGTATTAAACCAGAAAAAATAACTTTGGCATTTGGAAGGACTTTTATTACTGCTTGAACCAAGTGTTCCAAATATGCCAACAAAGTAGGGGCAATGACATAGCCCAAATGCAAAGCAACACAATGCAAAGCTACCACATGGGGACTGTTCATTCTGCCCATATCTTCACAAACATGTACAATTCCCTGCACATTGAAATCAAGCACAGTGCTCCACACCACCTCCACTCCTTTAACATCAAAATTGTTTGCCACATTCCTGCATTAGGCATACTGCTCCAAACCATTCACAAACATTTCTCCAACCACCAACACCCTGATTTTCTCCACCTCTGCCATCTTCACTACACACAGCCTCTTTCAACACAAATCCACAACCTCAACACCTGATTGGCTGATCCCTTCATTCCTATGTCCATTCTAGATATATTGAGAAGTCCTGAATGTGGAACGTCCTGTCCGCGGAGCGCATATCTCTTGGGCAGCCCTTCTACCCTTTCCACTTCACTCTCTGTACCATTCCCTCATTGGCTACAGCTAAACAGTCACACAACCATCCACCAATCACATCCGAGAACTCTACATCTAACCCAATCATCATAGTTCAGTTCTTCAGATGTATTGTTGACAACTCTGTGTACAAATCTCATGTCATTGGAAAGCACCTACTGCAAGAACTACTGTACAAGTCTCCAAGATTTCTACTTGCAGCTTCATCCATATCCACATGCATGAATACAAACTACAGGTATGCATATTTTCTGCACAGTACATGTACAGCTCTTGTATACATGCATATAAACAGGGTAACTGCCACTTAACCTGTATAACCTACAAAATAAACGTACTGTCTTTTTTCCCATCTGCTATAATCAACTGTCACTTGCAAACCTGTCTACTCTCCAAATTTTTCTTTTTACACAGCTATCTAAAAAGTGTAATTTAATATTAAAAGATGGAAGAAATAACAGTATAATTGTAGAAAAATACTTTCTAGTGTATTTTAAAATTACATGCAGCCAAGATAAGTTCATGCATCTTTATACACTCACACAGATAGACACTATCATTAAAAAGGCTCCCAGCTGAAACAACACCACTGCCTCTACATCACATCCGTCTGGTGTATTACGTACACCTTCACAAATGAATGCATTCCATGCTTTTCTATACAGTTTCTACCATTTAACCTATAAAAATATCAAAAAAGTATATGATTATTTATTCTATCTCCTAACATCCAATAACACAGCCTTAAGAAGCCAAGTGAGTTTCATATGCTTAGTATTATACTCATTTGCAAAGCATGTTCAACTAACAGATTCTAAGTAAAATATACAGGCTGCACATAGGCAAAGGAAACTGCATGTACACATTATGTTCAGTTATCAAAAAACACTACTACTACAAAAACATAAAAATCAAAGTCTAAATTAACGATAGTGCTATAAACATACACATTTACTAACTTCTTTCTTTAAAATTGCAGTGAAGACCACTCTCCTGAAAAGCAGGAGCATCTGAAGTACGAACAACAACTCCGAAGAAACCTACTCTTTCCATACAAAAAAGTAAGTACAATACTACCATAATTTTCTAACTGTTACTCAAACACACTAGAATGTTAGTATTGCGGAACAAAGAACTGTTTTAATTCTATACCATTAGATTTAGCATTAGTGCTTCCCTCACCACTAGCTTACTTTGTATTGTTATCTGAACCCCAGTATAGTAACACACAAATACAAGAATAGCCTTCCCAACTTCTTGTAGCTGGCCATTGCAAAATCACACACCTCCACATACATCCTTACCATCATACTCAGACACTCATGCACACAGCACAACTACATTGCACAACAGCCCAACCCATACTTTCTTTTTTTCTAACAGACCCCAAAGAATGCCTACCAAAAAGCAACTCCGTAGAAAGCAATGCAGAAGTAGAGCAAATCAAAATAAAAGTGTCCAAAATAAGCATCCATCTCTAACAGAATTTGTACAAAAAGTTCAAACAAAACAGGTAATACAGTTAGTAAGCGAAACAAAACAAGCTTTGAGTACAGAAACTTTGCCTCCTCTTTCAAAATGTAAAATGAAACAGAAAGTGATTAACAAAAATCTTGCTCCCACTACTGCTAACACTGCTCCTATAAATCTTCATGTAGTGGCAAGTAACCATACCAAAAAAAGTATTTTACAAAAAATGTTCCGCCACAGAGTCCTTCAGAATTCTATAAAAACAGGAGAGAAATCATGCACAACCCTTAAAACCTACTGTAGAAAATTCATCTTAGAAGCTCTCATAGACAGTCCAATCCCTCTCAAAAGGAAGTTATATATTTTAGTTTTAAACAGAACGAAACCACTAACAAAACTAACTACTAAACTAAAAAAGACTTCTCAATAAATGGAATGTCAACAAAAACAACTTCTTAAATATCTGTGTTGGTGAATGGAGTCACACCACGAGCACAGAACAATATTTTAATGAAGAAGCAAACAAACAAAAGCAAACAATACAATTGCCATACATAGCAGTGGACAAGAATATGAAAAACTTAATAACACCATTATGGAACAAGAAACTCTGCTCACAAAAATATCCCCAGAAAACTCAGTATCACCTCTCCATTCTACTGAACCAAAACGTCCAGTGTTCAAATGGGCGTGCACATCAATGTGTAACATTGCCAAAAAATCTTTCAAATCTTTACGCCAGTTCCTCAATCAATATGTAAAAAGCAAAGACAAATTCAAAATGAAAATACTACAAAATATGGATGCCTGTCCAGTGCACAAATACACAGGACTACGAGGACATTCATTAGCCTGCATTTCAGGACCTATTTGCAAAAGCACCTTCCATCATATCAAAATGATATCAACACATCATTCAACTATAAGAAATCTCGTTCATAAACTCTACTATTCTAAAAGTCCTGCTTTAGCACTAGCCAATTTAAATAACAATCTTCTACATAGTACAGCCAAAGAACTACTCGAAGAAATAAAGCCTATCCAGAGAAAATGTTTTGGAAGTGAAAGCCACTTACAAAATGCAATAGCTTTACAACAAACCAGTAACAATTGTACAGATGGCAACCTTCTACTACACACATACAAAAAAGAAATGCTAAAATTTAAAAGTACATCTACTGAAGTACCAAACCATGTGTGTGTGTGTTGTGGCAGAACTTTTTTTTATAAAAGTACCACAAAATCTGTAGACATAACATACAAAATAGAAGACAATGAAGATTCCAAATAGTTTGAATTAGCTCTCTACCTTATAGCAGAAAACAAATACGAAATTACTGACCCCTTAATACTTTGCAGTAACTGCACTGCAAAACTTGACAACAACCAAACTCCTTCATGTGCTATCACAAATAACTTGGAATTATTCCCACTACCAAAACCTCTGCAACAACTCAATTTATATGAGAGCATCATAATTCAAACAGTGCACCCATTTCAAGCAATAATACGCCTTCAACCAAAAACAGCAACATTATCTCCCTCTGAATTAGTGAAAGGCATTTGTGGCAAAGTACTTTATTTACCATTAGATCTGTAAGAAAATGCACACACTCTGGGAATGCAACGTCCAATAGATCAATCTTTCATTGTCTTAGTAAATGTTGTACCTACATAAGACAAAAAAAATGTCAATAACTTAGATAAAGTTAGAAAAGCCTTACAATATCTAAAAGACAATAATGAATACTACAAATAAATTAATATTGAAGAAAACCTGAAGGAAACCACTGAAATAATTCAAGAGTCACCAGAAACTGGTCATTTTCAACTTCTAGATCCTGCTACAGTAGCCAATATTTTAGACCATTATACAATTCATGCATTACACTCTAAAGACACCATAGATGATGCACTAGAAACGTACCAAATGTGACAAACCAAAGGATCACCAATCAGCATATGGGAAAAAAGTGTAGAAGCATGTGCCTTTCCTCTACTCTTTCCTACTGGGAAAGGAGGAAGGTACGATGATAGACCCACTCAGATAACAGCATCAGAATACCGCTCTTTACAAATGTATTCTGAAGATCCCAGATTTAGACAAAATATGGAATTCATATTCCAACTACTCTTTGAAAGTGAACTAGCAACTCTATGCTACGGAGTTGCACACACATTGAAATCAGGTACCCATTTTCAAAATATGTCAGCTACACAATTACAACAAAAAGTGCAAGAAAAAGGTGAGGTTCTACAATCAAGCATTACAAATCTGATAGTAAACATGCGTGGTACAAAAGAATACTGGTTCCGATGTCACAGAGATGTACGTTGTAAGAAAAGAAACCTTGGCCCACCCACTTGGTTGGTTAAATTAAGTTGTGCAGAATATGCATCGGAAGATTAGCATGATTTCCTACGCGTAGCAATCAAAAACAAAACAAACATAGATATACTAACACCTGGAGAACTCTGCTCTCTACATCCTGTTAATGTTTCAAGATATTTCCATCATCGCTTCATTGCTATGCTACACTTTATTTGTAATAAACTGTTCCTCCCCTCGGAGAAGTGCAACACTTCTTTTGGAGAAAAGAATACCAAGACAGAGGAGCACCACATATCCAAATGCTTTTATGGATTAAAGATGCTCCCAAATTTGGTCAAGACAGGGATGCTACTGTTTTACAGTTTATCAAAAAATATGTCACTTGTGAAATTCCTATACAAACAACAAATAGTGACCTTAATACACACATTTTACAATTTCAAAGACACAAATGTGGGAAATATTGTCATTGCAAATATAAAAACAAATGGAAATACTACACCAAATGCTGCTTTGGTTTCCCTAGACAAGTTACAACAACAGGTCAAGTAAACAACTTCATGTCTTCAGTTAGACATAGGGCCTCATTACACGGTAGGCGGTAAGGGTTTACCAGTATTTTACTGGTACCGGTAAACCCTTACCGCCTTACTACGAGGTCCCTTTGCGGGTTGGAGAATTTAACGCCTGCTTTTTGCAGGCTTTAAAAACCAACCCGCAAAGGGACCAGGGAGCTAATTACGGTACCGCAATTTGCGGTGCCGTAATTAGCACCTTCCTCATTCCCATTATGCCCTCTGGGGCAAAAATGGGAATGGGGAAGGGCAATGGGGGAAGGGGGAATTACCGCCCCACCAAACTTGGAATAGGGCGGTAATTCCCCTTTCCACCAAGGCGGTGCCGGTATTTTACCGGCATGCACCGCCGTTCGTGTAATGAGGCCCATAGTGTCAAAGGTAAATCACCTAAGAACACGTATTACATAAAAAGGACAGAAGAAGCAAAATATATCAATGATTACAATGTAATCATTGCCCTCTTATGGAATGCAAACATAGATGTGCAGTACATTGCAGACAATTCCACTGCAGTTGCCAATATGTCACAGCATACGTAACCAAAGCAGAAAACACAGAGCTTCAAGACCGCTGGAGTGACCTATCCTCTGATAAAACACTGTCACGGAAATTGTACAGCTTAGGCATAACAATGCTCTCTCATAGAGAATGTGTCTGCTATGAAGCTGCAGACCGTTAAACCAGTACTGCTTTGTATGGAAAATCTGAAAGTATAGAATGGCTAAGTCTTGGTCCTGCTAAATCTAGAAAAAAGAGTTCTCAAATCATATGAGAACATAGAAACAATAGCCAAAAATGATCCCAACAGCCAAGACCTTTTGAAAAACAATTTACTAGATACATACTACCCAAACAAGAGTACCACTTTTTAAACCATGTGTCTATACCACATAGCCCAAAAATTCACATACAAAAATAATATAAAACCAGATGAAAACAAAGCTAGATACAGAGTGACAAATTATGAAGGCAGTTTAGTGAAACTTACCAAACAAAGCTTAATTAATCATATCAAATTGTCATTAAACACTCCTCAACATAAAGAACTATAACTTTTTAAACCATTTAGAAAAGAAGAAGAGTTACTAGATATCTATGACTCCTATGAAGACGCTTTCAAAGCAAATGAAAGTACTACAACAGATGTAAACTTTACACAGTACAAAACAATGTTGCACAATGAACAGAAACACGAAGAAGAACTCCAGGCCCAACTAGATGAGGACACTCCAGACAGTAGTCAACCTTCTGTAACAGGAAGCCACAACCACTGGGACAGCCACTAATAGCAAATAAGGCAGAATTGGCTATGACAGAAGTAGAACACATCATGTGTCACTATGAACAAGATACAGAAGTCTTCACTGTACTGAAATCATAACTGAACAATGATCAGTGTAGCATTTTCCAAGAAGTAACAAAACAAATTGAACATGGTGTACAACATAAAAATAAAAACTGTACCTGCCAAAACTACAAACCTATACTGCTATACGTCAGTGGTCAAGCTGGTTCAGGAAAAACATTCTTAATAAAAATCATCAGCACGTTCCTTCAACAATTGACAAACAACAAACTGTCAGCTGTTGTAACTTCCCCCGAAGGTTTAGCTGCCTACAACATAGGCGGTGTCACTTTACACCAATTACTACTCCTTCCAGTAGGACACCAAAACCTATTAGATTATTACAAACTTTCTACAGAAGCTGCAATGGAACTACGCAGAGTTTTGAAACAAATGAAAATGGTACTAATAGATGAAGTGAGCATGGTCTCCAACCTAATGTTGGCTTTTATTCACCTCAGATTACAAGAGGTACTCAAAACAGACTACAAAGAGCTCTTTGGAGGAAAACACATTATTGGTTTCGGAGATCTTCTTCAATTAACACCAGTGAAAGGTGAACCTATTTTTAAAACCATAGGGCACAAACTCTGCCGTAAAACTGTTGGCAGCATAGGAAATGTCAACCTTTGGCAACATTTCCAATGCAGAGAATTAACAGATAACATGTGCCAGTCTGCAGACGTCACATACACCAACATTTTAAAAAGTTTTAGAGTTGGTGTACTATCACAAGAAGCAAAATCAATAACCAGGCACATCCACGCACTCTATGGCCATAATTCATGTGCTACTGATGTCATGGAAAAATTAGCACACAAAAATGTCAATTGTATGTTCTTGATGCCAACTCTTGCAAGCTATTCAAAATTCAATGAAACAATGTTGAAAAAAGAAATGCAACCAATAATTGAAAATTGCTCCACAGACAAACTGGACGTTCATGGTATGACACTACCCACGTGTCAACAAGCCACAACAAGACTCAATCTCCAACACAGCTGGTTTGGAGAAAATATTAAAATTATCTTTAAACTGTAGAGTAATGCTTAAACGTAACCTTGACGTGAGCAGGGACTAGTTAATGGAGCACTTGGTACAGTTGTTGGCTTTCAAACATACCCACGTGACAACAACATTCAGTTTGTTAATATTCTCTTTGACAAACTATCAGAAGTTAAAAGGATAGGATGCTCAACATCCCGATTCCTTCTTTTCAAAGACATGTATGTACGCAGAGAACAATTTTCTCTAACTCTAGCATATTCATAATTCACAAGGTCTTACCCTAGATAAAGCATTGATAGATATTGGGAGCACAGTGTTTAAAGAAGGCATGAGCTATGTAGCACTATAACACTTACGTACACTTGACAGACTATTTCTAATCAACTTTGATGCAAGTAAAATAATGCTGATATTCCTTGCCTTCTAGAATACAATAGACTACGTGCACTGTACACCCCCCATCTAAAGACCTATCCTGTTCCACAAAAAGCAAAATGTTGTAAAAGAAAACTACTTCAAACAGAAACAATACAGGATCTCAGTGAAATTCCTCCAAAGAAAGTAAAAGAAGCAAATACTTCATCAATTACCACAACCAAAGAATAATCTGCTGCTCAAAGTAACTCAAGTACTTTTTCAAAGAAGCAACACACACTCCGAACAAATGACTTGGCCACAGAACTATCAGGCCCATTCAAATTTTCAAATATAACTGGTGTAAATTGCTACGCAAATGTAACAATAAATATTCTTTTCCAATTGCTACCAATTATTGACAACATTTACTTACACAATACAGACCAATTGTGTTTGCAAATGTTAGTCCTTCATAGAAATGCAACCAACAATCCCGACAACACCTACAATATTCATGGAATAAGACAAGAATTGGACTACTGTACTCGAATGGTCAAATTAACTGTAAACTCACAAGAAGATCCACAAGAATGTCTAATGTACTTACTACAAGTACTGGCAAACAAAAACATACCTATAAATAAAATCTTTCAGATTTCATACATGTGGAAACATTTTGCACTCTCTGCAACCATGTGGCACATGAACAAATCCCTAATGAACGCTTGGTGTATGTATCCATACCTAACTATGAATCTATTCCATTTCAGCAACTTGTACAAAATGCAAACCATGGCAGACTATGTACTACCTACAATTCAGATAATCGCTTCACCTTACAAATACAGACACATAGTACATACGTAATAGTAATGCTTTTACGTTACAATGCAGATGGTACCAAAAACAACTGTAAACTGACTGGATTCACACATGGTCAAGTATCACTGGGTAAGAAAACCTTCACAACAATAGGTATAATCTACTACTAGAATTGTGGATGGTTTGAATGTAATGATAGTACCATTACTCTAAAGCAGAGATTACCAGCAAATCTTATAAATGATTTAATATTCTTAAAACCAAAATTTAATAACTAATCTGTGCATAAACATTAACAAATCTTCAATTAGAAAACTATAAACAGTTAGAATATGTCAACAGGTATCTAACTGCCCCAAGAAATCTGCAACAACCCAACAGATAGATGAATAACTTGAAAGTATAAATAAAAAACTATAACCAGTTAGAATACGCCAACAGGTATCTAACTGCCCCAAATAATCTGCAACAAGCCAACAGATTGAAGATTAGCATAAAATTATAAGTAAACAATTAGAATACACCAACAAGTATCAAACTGCCCCAAAAATCTGCAACAAGCCAACAGATAGAAGATTAGTCAGAAACAACAACTAAGCATTGAAAACAAAGAAAGAAATATATTGTACCATAAAAAAGTTTTTTTTTTAATCCAGCATGGATTGTTTTTCCCACAGACCCAATGATTTAATAAACAAACACAGAAACAGAGCACATTTCAAGTGTACAATGTTTTGAAATATAGTACTTCTAAAGTAATAAATATGACGGTCAAAATAATGCAGAAATGTCTATTATGCAATGCAATAACTCATTATGAACTACCTACACTAACATATGATATTTTCTTTTATCACAGAAATTGAAAAAGAATATCTGCTCCAGTTACCCAAGTCATGAAAAAAGTATATCCAATCACAAAAAGTCAAACAGTAAGTATATAGTAATTCAACTCACAAATACTGCTGCATAGCACAACCATTCAAGCAAACATCTAACCATACACCACAATCCAAAATGTTTACTTCCATGGATATGTTATACTACAGTGCTTGTTACCAAACTCTACAATCTTAATTGCGTGACTTTGCCAAAACTTCACATACAAACTCTACAAATCAAACAGTACACAAACTTTTGATTTGTGAATATTTGATGGATGTTTGATTCTATGGGTGTGTTATGCTGCGGTGGTAGTGGCCAGGCCATGCACCCAAGACTCTAGGCCCAGGCCACAACCACTGCAGCATAACACACCCATAGAATCAAACATTTTAATTGATGGAAATGGGCTACTTACACAGGATATTAATTAAAATCATTGCTCTACTAACAACCCAAAACCAATATCATACTAAAGTAAAATAGCCAGTAGTGCATTTTTTTATGTCCGCGGACAGCCGTGAAGACTACGGACATAACAAACACATCAGGGGTACCTTCCACCTAAACAAATACAGCATTTGACCCATCTCTTACTCCCCCACCCTCCCCAAGAACTATTACACACCAACACACTCCCCAAAATAGTATTTTCCCCCTGTTCGACGCTGCGCTGTCCGCGGATATCCGTGGATCCAAGATGGCGGACACATCAAAACAATATGACGCACCTCACGCTTCACCCCAGCCAATTAGCAAACACGTTTCATGTCCGCGGACATGACACAAGCCAATTAGACAATCGGTGTCCTGTCCGCGGAGCGAACAGGGAAATGTGTCCGCGGAGCAGACATAGATATCACTAGCTTTTTTAGACCTACTTTTTGGTCATTTAAAAAAAAAAAATAGTGGATGGATTTCCACCAAATTTACAAAAGCAAGCTTTCCGGACCAAGCCACTGCTCCTTCCGTAAATTTGGTGCAAATCCATCCAGTGGTTTGAGCTGTTTTTCCCCATTCACTCTATGGGAAAAAAATAAATTTTGGGACACCCCTTATAACTTTGCCCCCTCCCCCAGCACCAAACCTCACTAAACTTTGCAAATAAATTCAGAGTGGGCCATATACATTTTTTTGCAAGGTTTGGTGAGAATTCATCCAGGGGGAGCGAAGTTATAAGCCACCCAAAAAGTGCTCTTTCTATGGGATTAGCATCTTAACCATAACTATATATAATTTTTTAAACCAACACTCATCTAGGGTGTGTGAGCAAAAGAGGCCAGTTCCCAAGGTCTATCGCTAGCAGGTTAATCCAGCCAATTAACCAATTCCTGAACATGAAACCTGGAAAGGGGGGCATTACACATTCCAACACTTTCAAGTCAATATGACCATCGACCAGCATTGAAAGTAGGGGAAGAAGATTCCCTACCAAGGGAACCAGACTCACACATTTCACCTGCGATGCATCGAAAAGCTGCATGAATCCTCCAGTGAGTGGGCAGACGAGGCTGACACTACAAGATTAAGAAGGAGTCCAAGACAAATGCCCATAAGACTGAGAATCCAACTTCACTGGTGGAAAAAGTACTCAAATAAAATGCAAAAGCAAATAAAGTCCATGACCCCCAGAACAATTTAGATCAGCACTTCTAAACTTGGCAGCTCTCCAAAAACATAATACTAATAAAAAGTAGTCAGAAATAGGGACCTTTCACTGTACATTATCCACATCAGAAAAAACCTGTGGGTGAATGCCATAAATTAAAAAGAAGGACATAGCTCAATGACCAAAGTACAGAATTATTAAAGGGACTATTAGTTGGATAAATGATCAACCTCCACTTTAGACCTCATTGTGAGTTGAGTGGTGGTATTTTAGAATATTGCCCTTTTTACCGGATCACACATTGCTTTTTAAACTATATAGCACAGAAACACAATGTTGCAAGAGGAAGTATTACCACCACTTAAAATCCCCATATTGACCCATGCAATATTACCCATTTAAGTCCAAAGGGAGTTCAAAATGTAAAACCCTAAATAATGAGGAAACTTATCATTACTATGTGCATTAACAGTCGTTGAATTTGATGGTGGTGTCAGACACACTTGTAATGAGGCACTTTATCTTTGTACAATTAGCATTAACACTATGAAACACATTTTAATCCAATATTTGTTTACATGTCTGCCAGGCCATTTAATTCAAAATATCTGAAAAATAGCCCTAAATAGCTGAAAAACTGTGGTTTCACTATTCCCAGAGCACCAGGTGGAAGGGTTGTTTGTATCCTCGCTGTGGCAGGCAACGCCGAGAAATACTGCTCTGGTCCCTGGCTTCATAGAAGTAAGTGGCGCTTGGATCCTACCTTTGTCTGCCAAAATGTTACTTTCCCAGGCATGGTCTCACTATTGCCCGGTGTGTTCATTTTCTGCAGCTCTGGCTGGGTTTTGAAACGCTTGCATTTTATATGGTTGTGATTGTCAAACCACAGTACTAGTTTTCTGCTGCCCTGTGAATTGCCCTAATTGTCTTAAATGTGTCTATTTCATTCCAGGGTTTTGAAATAACTCATATCCTGGTCGTTTAACTTACTGGCTCTGCTTAAAATGTTCTTCAAATGCATTGTGTAAAATTCGAATCTAGCTGTCCTTTTAACCGCTGGCTCTGCTTAAAAGGTGCTTTTCAAATGCATTGTGTAAAAATTCGAATCCAGCTTTCCTTTTAACCTGCTGGCTCTGTTTAAAGGGTTCTTTTTAACTGGACACCTTATTCAAAGGTGCATTTTGACTATATTTTCAGCTCTACGTTTGTTTGGCATCTGCTGCCCTGTTGAAATGTTGATATTTCCCAGAACACCTGTTTTTCACTTTAGTGCCTGTAAATGTATTGCCCTTGACTAAACTCCACTCTAAGTACCTTACTCATCTGCCTGTTGGGTGCTAGGCCACCTGGTGAGTTATTCATGCACTGTGCAGCTCCCCTGTTTGTCTCGCTTCCGCCTCCCTCTTCCACCACTCACATGGCACTCTCTATCTCCCCTCTTTATTCTAATTGCTTCTCTAGCACCTATCCTATCCCTCTCATGACGTCTGGAAGGAAAAAGCTTAAAAATCTGTCCTGGCCTCCAAACCAGGCCTACCTATTGCTGACACTTACGAGAATGCTACTTTCAGACACTCTATTACCAACATCCTCTTTTATGTCCCCTCTCTGGACCTTTGGACTCCCCACTTGGTCTACACTCTCTCCCCTTTCTCCTCCTCACCCATTAATGGTGGCACTAGATGGGAAGTACTCTTGGCATACTTCTCATCTTCTGGGTACATTATTAATGTCAATCACAATGGCACTATAATGTCCAAGGCTCTCAACCTACTCTTCTCCTTCTTGGCTGGCACCTGCCCTCTCTTATTAACCTCCTCCATTCTACTGCTACTCCCCTTCCTCCTCTGTAACCCCTCCACCACACCGACAGGAGTACCGTGCTGCTCTACCCCCTCATCGGAATAATTTTCAACAGTGGTAATCAGCTTCCGTAAGCCACTTTGAACACTTTTTCTGCTGTCAAACTGTCCTTTGATGTCTGTCTCCTTCTCAAAGACTTTGACCTCAACATCTTTGCCCTTACCGAGACGTGGTCCAATGCCAGCTCTGTGACTGATCTTGACACTCTCTGTCCTGAGGGCTACAAACTCCTCTCCAAAACCAGGTCCAAACGGCCAGGAGATGGAGTGGCCCTGATTTTCCCTGCCTGGGTCCCTGCTTCTATCATGTGGGTAGAGCATTAGATATGCAAATCACTGTGCTGGTCATGTGTATGTATGCTGTTTACTGCTGCCGTTGATGGGTTTGTAGTGCCCTTCCGTCTCAGAGAGGTTAGAGCGGGTATGGGTAAGAACCGGTATCACACAGGCGGTCAGTGATGTTGTTAACTGTATGGTTTTCTTAACACTTTCTAGCAATAAATTAGAAGTCTTGTAGCTTGGTGTTTGAGGGATTTAATTACACACTTAAGCCTTCTAGCTTGGTGTTCGGGTGATTTCATTACACACTTAATCCTTAAGTGTGTAATTAAATCACCCGAACACCAAGCTACAAGACTTCTCATTTATTTCTTGAAAATGTTAAGAAAACCATACAGCTAACACTGACCCAGCGCCTGTGTGATAATGGTTCTGACCCAAACCCATCCTGCGTCTATCATACCTACTCAATCCTACACCTCTTTTGAATGCCTCGTCTGTAAACTTGGGGTTTCTCCTACTCTCTCACTCACCCTTGTTACCATCTACAGGCCCCTGGCCCTATCCCCCTCTTCCTCTCTAAAGGGGCCGTCCCACCTCCCCCCTCTTGACCTATACTTCCAAGTGCTTCCTCCTCTGTGACTTCAATATCCACATCTACTCTCTTGAACCAGCTACTTCATGATTCAGTGACTTCTGTACTCCCTCTCTCTTACCATACTTCCATCCTGTCTCACACACAAGCCAGACACACTTGGATGCCTTAATTTCTGGTGACATCCATATCTCTAACCCGGTCACCCCCTCCTCTCCTGGTCCGGCCTCTCTCGCCTGTCTTCCCACTTGGGGCCACTTGGCCCTCTGACTGAGCCACCTCCTGCACTGCCAGCCTCCTTTTCAGTCATTCAACTGATGAAGCGAGTGCCAGTCGCTGCTTTTGCCTCCACCTTCATCCCCCTACCCCCGCTTCTGACTCACCCTCTTACTAAATCCTTGCTAACCTTCACCTCTCCATCTACAAAACTGTTGACACCCTTTCCCCTGTCATGAGGATCCGCCTAAAGCCTGCAGCCAAGTGCAACAGATGGTATGACTCAGATCTAGCTTCTCTGAAACATAACTATAGAGTTTCAGAAAGGCAGGGGCAGACCTCTGGTTCACCTCTGACAAACTGGCCTGTCACCTGCTCCAACGGCAACACCGTTTCTCTATCCACTCCAAGAAGAGGGCCCACATCCAAGCCTATATCTCTGGAGCCACTAACAACACAGCCGAACATTTCAAAATCTGCAAGGAACTCGCCCATCAAACTGGAGTTTTCACCCCTCTCCATCCTACCCAGGCTCTCTGCAATGCTTGGCTTCCCATTTTACACCTAAAACTGTCCTCACTCTCTATGACCCCATCTCCATTTCTGCTTCTGCTCCCCTGCCTCCCATCCCTCCACCCCCTGCACTCTCCACCCTCCTGCCCATAGCACCTGATGAGATCTCGAAAGTTGTCCGCTCCATGAAGGCCTCATCTAAATAGGTGCTCCTATGCTCCTCTAGAGCCATTAAGAATAACATCTCCTCTCTCTCCCCAGCACTTGCTGACTTCTGTAACCACTCCTTCGCCACTGGCTCTTTCCCTCTATCCCTCAAGCACTGCCTTGCGAACCCTCTCCTAAAAAAGCCATCTGCTGACCCCTTCTGCCTGGCTAATTATCATCCTATTGCCTCTACCCCTTCCTAGGTAAACTCTTGGAGAAGTTGCCCCCCCAACTGATCAGTCATACTGAACTTGTTGATTGCCTCCATTAACATCAATCTGGATTCAGGGCATCAAGAGGTATGCAAACTGCTCTCCTGAACACCTGTGAATGCATGCTTACCAATCTTCACTCTGACTCCCCTGCTGTTCTCATTCTCCTCATTCACTCCTCTGCCTTTGACCTGGTCAACCATTCTTTCCTCATAAAATGGCTCTGTGACACCCTTGGCACCACAGACTGGGCAATGGAATGGCTGACCTCTTTCCTCACTAACCGCCCTTCCTAGTTGCAATTGGGCCCCTTCTCTTACACCATCTCACCCTTTACCTGTGGCAGCCCCCATGGCTCTATCCTATCATCGTGGCTTTTCAATATCTATCTTGCCCCTCCTGCTCAAACTGATCTCCTTCTATCCTCATTTCCATTGTTTTGCTGATGACACACAGCTTTCCTTCAAACTTCCCTCTACTATCTCCTCTTCCTCCTCTCTCATCCCTGACTGCCTGACCGCCATCCAGGAATGGTGTGTAGAGGAGCAGACGTACATATCAGCAGGAGATTCTATCCCCCTATCTCCCCTGTATTGGAGCCATGAGACCGGGCCCTGTCTAACAACAGCTATTGTGCCAATACCGAGCCAGTATATGGAAGACGGTATCCATTAGGATTACCATATTGGACTTACTATCTAGTTGATGATAGCTTGCAGGAGTAATTCTCTGAAGGAATATGAGAAAGAGCTAAGAAAATGAACTAATGATGCCATAAGAAAGTGTGCACAACATCCTGAAATACTGAACAAAGATGATGTATGGATCCTAGAGGAGAAATGACGAAGTAAAGAATCAAATGAACCTTAAAGCGTAAAAGAAGAAGATTACACGTCAGATAGTGCTGCAGAAAGCAGAAGTATAAAGAATGTGCAGAGGCTGAAATGCAAGGTAGATTATGTCATTGTATACGCTAGCTACAAGTAGTGAATAGAATGCAGGCAGAGCTGGCATTGTACAGAAACTGGTTATTGGTATCATGAAATAATATGCCAAAGAATCACGAAGAAAGAATTAAAGGTTGTGTTGCAGTAGAATAGCAGGTTAGTGGAGCTGCGTGGGGAGGCTGTCTGGCTTGAAGTCAAGAACTAAAAATTCGAGGTCAGCTATCTACAATGAGGAGGAACATGTGTGCGGAGGACTTCTCTCAATACAGATGCACGTTCCAAGGGCCAAAGGCTCAGGTGTGTGGCTAACAATCTCTGTCTTAATGCCTGCAAGAAGGAGATCCTTCTCATTGGGTCACCTGCACCCTGTTTCCCTGCTGCCCTCTACCCTCACCATCCTGTGGGGCCAAGACCATTCATCCCTCACATCTTGGACCTTGCCAAGAAGGCCCACTTTCAGCTTCACCTCCTCAGAGGCATTCTCCCTTTCCCCACCATTCTCCACAAGCTCAATGTCTCCAGAGCTCTCATCCTCTCTAGGCTGCACTATTGCAACAGCCTCTTCCTCAATCTCCTCTTTCCTCCCTACTCCCGCTTCACCTAATCCAGAATAGGGATGCAAGTCTTATACTTGGCCTCAGACCATATCTCTCCAGCATTCAAATCGATCCACAGGCTCCCGGTGGCTGTGAGGATCAAATTTTAGACCCTCTGTATCATCCACAAGGCTTTCTGGGGCCTGGACCACGCTATCTCCAACTTTCCCTCCCTAAATACTTCCCTGCTAGAGCCCTCTGCTTCTCTAACTCCAATTCTCTGCTAGTCAAACGCTTCTCCAAGAAGAGAGTCAGGAGCAGGTCTCTCTCTTTGGCTGGTGCCTCACTTTGGAACAGCCTCTCTGCCCCGCGCAGACTTGAGCCGGACCTCCTTAAGTTCTGGAAACTTCTCAAAACTCTGCTTTTCCCAACCTTTCCCTCTTTCCCTTCCCTGCTAATGACCCCACTGCCACTGAGACTGGTAGCATGGACCCACATGAATCTGACAGGTTACCAGGCCCTCTACCCAGTCAACACCAGCACCCTCATCCCATTCAGCACTGCCCTTCAGACCCTCGGCATTCCAGAACTCTCCTGCATGCCTCATTGATTAATCAAATAAGGACCAGGTTCTCAACCCGTGAGTATCTTGGTTTGGAATGAAATGGAATGGTAATGGCTTCAACGTTGCCCTGTGAATTAGACTATAATGACAACAAAGCAAGGATTTGTCACTGGAAAGAAATGAGAGAGGGATTCCATCTCTGACTCATACGGGCCATGGTGTTGTGTTTGGATATACTAACTTGGGTACGTCCCAATGTCCCCACCTAAGTTGGTGGTGACCTGGCTGAGTAGAGGAGCACTTGCCACTTTGCTGCTCTGGAGGCGATTATGTTTCACTGACAGCTAGCACATTGCATAGGTCGAAGGGCATCACATTTCACTCACAATGACCAAAAGGCCCTCTAAAGGCAGATTTAAATTCATTTCTAGATTTTGTCTTCCCAATGTGATACTTCCCTGCAAATCCAAATTAATGAAAATAACAGTATCTTGAACAGACCATATAATATAACTATTTGAAGATAAATGTTTTCAACCCTTCATTGTACCTCATTGTACATTGTACCACACACAGGGTTATAATTCTAATGTGTCGTGGGCACCGAAAATAATGAAGGCATGCTCGGGTTTTTGACAGGACTGACATTCATTCCCATATATTTTCCACCACATGCTTCTTAAGTGTTTCTTTTCTTTCTTTTCAGACATAACATACATACATTTGTTCTTAATGGAATAATAAAAGCTGGTTCAATTTCAACTGCACAATTCTTCTCCTGCCTTTGCAGCAGTGCATGATCACTACCTTGCCGGGAAACATTGAGAAACGTGTGATATCAGCAAGAAATGAATGAGGCACCCTCAACTTCTAACTTGAGATTTCAAAATCCAGCTTCAGCCATGCAATTGGGCTCATAAAAAGATAAGCCTCATTTACAAGAACTTCTCTTTGATAAAAGGGTTGTGGCTCTCCAACACCAGAATGCAAAAGAAATGATCATTTCCATCAAGGTATGGTAAGGGAACTGATCTGATATAGCACCCTTCTGCCAAAGGTGTTCGCCTTGCTGCACATGGCACTGTAAAAAATAGATGGGCATAAAGAGGTAGCCAGAAAGCAGGAAGGCAGATACGGAATACCTGTGGTGTTGATGAGTGCAGGTTAGGGTGTGTGGCAATATAAAGATTCTGCATGGTTTGTGGCAGATCAAATGGGAGCAGGTCACCTGTAAGCCCCAATTTGTCAACAGTCAAGTGGGAGTGAAATGGTTGTTGATAGAAAGATGGGTAGAGTAGGTGTTTGTTAAGAACTCTGGTGGGTCGTTTGAAGGGAGTAAGCTTGCACGGTTTTAGTGAGTGAGGAGTTAAGTGAGGGATGAAATAGTGGGTAAGGAGAGGGTTTCACTGGTTGGGGTAAAAGGAAGTTGCATGCAAAGAAATGTGTGTTTGTGTTGTAGAGGAGCAGGTGGATGCCTATTCCCTGATCTCTGCCCCCTTAACACCATCCCATTGGAATGACAGATGAAGAGCCACAATTGGGAATCGAAGCATGAATCCTTGCAACATTCCTGTACCACGTCAAGTATATGAGAGACGATATGCACTCAGGCAACCATTTAGTGTGTACCCACAAGCTGACATAGTGGAGGAAAGCTACCAAGAAGGATGCCCTTTGCCGAGCTGTTGAAATGCAGCCATGAACAGAATGGATGTACATTAAAACAAAGTCTGACGACAGTAAAAGAATGTCATAAAGAAGATATGAGAACATATGCTGAAATAATATGAAAATCCTTAAAGGATGACGATGTAACTGGAATACTAAGAGAACCATGTATCCAATGATACAGTAATCATGAACATGAAGAAGAATGAAGTGACTCACTGATCAATAACTGAAAATACGCTATGACACAAGGTAGAAAGAAAACATAGAAGCTTGCTTATAAGAAGTATATATTCAACGTTTAGGGTGGCCATTAGAAAAATAAGAACAACTACTTATGTCAATTAACCCAGCTACCTCAAAATACAAGCCTTGGACCCTGAAGTCAAAAGATGATGAAGAGGCTGTTTTTCCCTTACAAAATAAAGGAGTACATTGATCAGAGACCAAGGATGTTATTTCAAGAGATGAAGACAAAGTACGAAGGGAGTCTAACGAGCAGACCATGTGTGAAGGACATATTTCTCAAATTGAGGAGGAATAAGAACAATTACAGATACCAAGTATTGGACAATTAAAATCACATACAGTTTCTATGGGATAGAGTGAGCAAGTCTCTAAAGGCCAAGAGGAGCAACTGCACCCAATATAATTGAATCAAATAGTGTTAAATACACTGTCAAAATGGACAAATTTGTGGTCACTTAACACATGACGAAGAGCTCGCAAACAATGGCTATTCATTAGGCTTGAAACTAAGATAATGGTATTCCTACACTCCCTTGAATGTTCCGGGACAGTGCAGACTGCCAAGGTCAATCTTCAAACAGAATACACTGGCATGAGGCCTACCAATGAGAGAGGGTAGACTAATTTTCAGAACAAGGCAAGAGCTGACGTATCTCCAAGCACCTTGGTTTTGTTTCTATGTACGTGCTGCTAGCTAGCTGAATATCCAATATTCGATTTGGGTTATCAACCAAAGAGAAAAGCCTGCCATGCACTTTTACATACATTGTTGCAAGTATTATTCCACTCACTGCCATAATCTTTGCTGTGATCAGTATTATACATATTTAGAAGTAGCTCAGGACGTGTCCTACAGACAGGGAACCACCAATGAGAGACTGATACTCATGCATTCTATATTTAGACATGTTCCCCTAATCCAATCCCACCCCTTGATAGGTTTTTGTAATATGCCATGTAGGATGACAACATAGATGATGCATATAGCATTATATAAACTAAGAATAATCAAGAAGACATTTTGATCCTGCATGAATCAATTTGATATGACGATTAACCATGCTCTCCTTCATTGAGATAAAAGTTGTATTTTACCATCTTCATTGAGTCTGTCCGATTATTTGGTCTGAGACATTATAGTGGTAATTCCATCCAGCAGTAAGATGCTTCAAGGTGCTAGAGCACATTTGGTAGCAGTGCGGATGGTTTAGGTCTAATCAACCTAGAACCCAGATCCAGATTCCCGGATGAAGGATGGCTCCCACCACGAGCCAGACGATCGTAGATTTTCCTGCAGAGAGCGGCACGTAAAGAATCACATGATCAACATACGGTCGGCAGGTCCCACTTTGGGGAAATTCCTGTCCGGTCCCTGCAGGTGCCCCCTCGATGAAAGGAGAACTGGTCAATTGTGGGAGATTCGATGCCGAGAGACTTGAGCTGAGTGACGGATGTAAGTCGACCATTGCAGTTAGGAAAAATATAAAGGGGGGCGGAACTGTGATTGTGTTATGTTGTATATATAAGTGACATAAAGACTAACTGGATTTTGGGGATTAAAAAAGGAAGAGAGATAAGAATGCCTTGAATTCACAGGTCCGAGTGGGGCAGAAAGGGCACAAACTATAGCTCCATATCGGAGCATTAAGGATTCCTAAAGGCAGAGCCAATTTGAAGAGTGGATGGCAAACTCCCAGAGGCAGTAACAAAAAGAGAGGAGTTACATTTACTAAGACAGTAAAGGAAGAAGTACGTAAGGGGAATATATATTGATAATGCACATAAGTGGTATAATGTTTGTGCAACCATTTTTTCCTTTTTGGACAAAAGATTGATGTCAATCAAATAGCTGCAATTAGACAAATCCAAAATATAAATAAAGAAGACAGCTTAAAGATACTAAAAAAAAAAGAACGATATAAAAATAATTAACGGAAAACGAAGGAGCGAGAAGAACTGGGTCAATAGATTTTTTCAAAAAAATATTTTGCCAGCTCAAATATATTAAAATAATATATTTAATAAACTCGCCAGGAAGAGGAAAAACTAGGTATTGACAGTCTGAATTGACTTGTCATCATGGAATAAACACCTCTCACACAATTATGCAGAACATTACCAAGATATACAGCCAAAATTAGGCAGTATCATTTTGAATGGATTAAGGGCACGACCAATAAGACATTTATGCCCTGTCCTCCAGGAGGTTCTTTATCAAATACAGTATCACGTAATCTGGTGACATATTTACATGCCACACATAAGGGAAAGAAGCTAGATTAAAGATTGCCAGTACTAGAGCTTTGAAAAATGTACCAGAATAAGAAAGAAGAACCAGTCTATCGGGAGCGGATGCTTAATCAGCAGAATGTGGAAGATGTAACGCCTTTCCGTCCCGAGGAAAAAGATGTAGAGGATAAAGAAAAGGGATTTTACCCTCTAAAGGAATTGAAAGCAGCATTGGGGTATGTTAATCCACCATACAACCCCCCTGCCTATACCATTGAAGAGACTGAGGAAGAGTGTAAAAGCAGAGAACACAAATATATACAGACACGCCATGAAAGTAAACAGTGTAATATGAAAAAGGATAGACAGAATAAACAAAAAGAGATAGAGGAAGAGGCAAAGAAACAAAAAATAATAAAAGATACAGCTAAAGGTATGACTTTAGCACAGAACGAATGGATGAGAGGACACATTTTGCTTAAACTAGATGATGAAGGTATTAATGGAATTCAAGAAAGAGAGGAAAGGGAAGAGTGAGATAAGAAAGAGAAAGAGAAGGAAGAAGAGAGACTATATACACAAGAAGGAGACAAGGATTTTAAGCAAAGAGAAGAAGATGACATGACATCATATGATAGGTTATTTATGACGCGCTTAATACCCAGAGGTTTCTAAGCGTGGACCTGGGATTGAACCTGCGGTGCTCTGTGTCGTCTTGCTTCTAAGGCGAGCATGTTGCCCCTGAGCTATCCTCCCAAGACGAACAAAGAATGCATGAAGCAAAAAGAGAAAAATTGAGATTAAAAGAACAGAAACGAGAAGAAGCAGAATCTCAAATATTGAAAGTATGCAGGTTGCAAAGAAGGAGAGAGAAAGAGGAATGAAGGGAAATAAAGAGAAGGGAGGAAGAAATTAATAGAAATAGGGGATTTAAAGCTGATGAGATTGAATATCTATGCTGTAGAAGCATAATACCCATAGAAACACAAGAGTGAACTAAAGAGGAGAGAGGGTCAGAACTGTTCTGTGGAGGGTTGCAAGGATTATTAGACATACCAACACAGAGAGAAGAAGAAGCAGAGACCATAGGCACAAGGATGGGGAAATTATATAGTCAAATCAGGGATAAGGAAGCCCAGTGAACAAGGAGCCTCCTTTAAAGAAACAGGAGGAAGCTTAGATGACACCAGAATAGACGATCATAGAGCATTATCATTAAATAGGTTAGATCTTGATGACGCAGATGATCAAAATATTCATACAAGTTGGGGCATAATAATGTCAGACAAAGAAAGGAAACAAAATTAGAGGACGCAAAAAGAGGGTGCATATTGATTTTCAATAGAATCAAGTGTACATAAAGGGGTAAAATAGTCAGATTTAGAGGACCCTATTGGAAGAACATCAGAACCTTCATATGGTCTCTGTGCTCTCTCCTTTCTCTTCTTCTCCCATTAATGGTGGCAACCTGGAACCTTCCACTCCTCTAAGGTCATCATTAATGTTTACCTAAATGGCACCACTTGGTCCAAGGCCCTCAGGCCAACCTTCTCCTCTTTGATAGACGTTTCCTGCGCCACATCAATTTCCTTTCTTCTCCTGCTGTCCCTTCTCTCCCTTCCTCGGCTTCCGTGCCTCCCCTCTCTGCCTCTTCTGTGGCTACCTTGCCCTCTCCTCCTTCCTCTTCCGCCGCCCTTGGGCTCCGTCTCCACCTTCGCAGGGCATACCTCTGATTTTTACCCCTCCCCAGAAGACTTGCAAGGTTGGCAATCCTCTCCATATTGCCACTCTCAACTCTCGCTCAGCTGTGAAACACTCCTCTGACATCTGCTGCCTCCTGGAAGAACTTGACCTCGATGTCCTCAGTCTCACCAAGACATGATTGATGGCCAGGTCTGTCACGAGCTTTGACACTCTCCTCCCTGATGGCTTCAAGATCCTTTCCGCGTCCAGATCCAGCCGTTCTGGAAGGGGGTTAGCCTTTATCTTCCCGGAGTGGTTTCCTGCCTCTGTCATTCCTAAGCAGGCCTACTCCTCTTTCAAATGCCTTGTCTGCTGGATTTCTCTCTCTCTCTTGGCCACTCTCTTAGCGTGGCTACTATCTATCGGCCACCTGGTCAGATCACCTGCTTTCTCTCTGAGTGGGTGGCCTTCTCCTCCTCCCTCCTGGCCTTGAACACTCAACTCTTCCTTCTTGGAGACTTCAACATCCAGCTGGATGCTTCCAGTCCATCCTCTGGAATCTTTTGCAACCTCTGCGACTCTCTCTTTCTATTCTCCCCTCTGGCCCGACTCACTCTGCAGGGCAAACTCTGGATGTTCTGATCTCCTCAGACCTCCCCCTCTCTATCCCTTTGACCACTCTACTCTCCTGTAGTGATCACTTTCTCATCACCCTTAAACGCAAGTGCAGGGTGGCTGAGAGGAAATGGCTAGCTTCTTGTGCATCCTCTGACAAACTGGCCTGCCACCTGCACCAAAGGCAATAATGGTTCTCTGTCCAAACTAAGAAGAGAGCCCACATCCAAGCCTGTGTCTCTGCGGCATCTAACAACTCAGCCAAACATTTTAAAATCTGTAAGGAGCTGGCCAATCCTGCTGCAGTCTCTTCCTCTCCTGTCCCCTCCCAGGCTCTCTACACAGCCTGGCTTCTCATTTAATCTCTAAAACCCAGGACATCCTGTCCACCCTCTCTTCCTTTCCTCCTCCTCCATCTACTCCCTCCTCTACCTCTGGCCTCCATGTGGCCACCTCTTCTCCGTCTCTCTCTGCCTTAGATCTGTTCTCCCCTGACAAGGTTTCTAGATAAGTCTGATCTACGAAAGTCTCATCAAAGCAGGTTCTTCCCTGTTCTTCCAAAATAATCAAGGACCACATTGACATGCTCGCTCCGGCCCTGGCTGACTTCTGCAAGCACTCCTTCTCCAATGAAGCCTCCCGCTCCCTCTGAAGCACTCTCTTGTGCACGCTCTTCTCAAGAAACCCTCAGCCGACCCATCCTGCCCGGCTGACTATCACCAAATCTCCATCACTCCTTTCCTGGGCAACTCCTGGAAAAGCTGGTCATCTCCCAGCTTAATCTTCACACTGAATCTGTTGGTTGTCTCCATGACCGTCAGTCTTGCTTCAGAGCAGCCAGAAGCACAGAAACTGCTCTAATGAACATCCGTGAAGACCTGCTCTCTAACCTTGATTCTAATCTCCCCTCTGTCCTCACCTTACTCGATCTCTGTTCTGCATTTGACACAGTCAACTATGCCATCCTTCTCAATTGTCTCCGTGATAACCTGGGTATCACTGATCAGACCCTTGCCTGGCTGACCTCTTTCCTCTCTGATCGACTGTCCCAGGTCCAACTTGGGTCCTTCCTTTCCTCTAACTCACTCTCTACCTGTGGTGTTCCCCAGGGGTCTAACCTCTCTCCCTGGCTGTTCGACCAATACCTGGCACCTCTCGCCTACTGCATTGCCGCTCTCTGCTCTAACTTACAGTACTATACGGATGACACTCAGCTCATTTTCAGGCTACCCTCTGCCACCTCTTCTCCTTCTCTCATCTCTGACTGGCTGTCTGCTATCCAGGAGTGTTGTGCCACCAACAATCTCTGCCTTAATGCCAGTAAGACAGAGATTCTCCTCATCGGCACATCTGCACCCTACTTTTATGTCACTCTCTGGCTGGCCTCCCTTGGCCTTCTTTCTGCACCAACCTGTGAGGCTAAGAACCTCTGAGTCACCTTCGACTCCACAAATACCTTCAGAGGTATTCTTCCTTTCCTCTCCTTCCCCCAGAAGCTCAATGTCTCTAGAGCTCTGGTTCTCTCTAGGCTGAACTACTGCAACAGTCTCTTTCTAAATATGCCTGCTTCTACTCTCTGCCCTCTGCACCTCATCCAGAACCGGACTGCAAGACTTGTCCTTGGCCTCAAGCCTAGGGATCGTAACTCTCCAGCACTGAAATTTCTGCATTGGCTCCCAGTGGCTGCAAGGATTAAATTCAACACCCTCTGCATTGTCCACACGCCCTTCTGGGGCCTGGGTCCTTAATACCTCCAACTCTCTCTTCGTAAATACCTTCCTACTCAAGCACTTTGCTCCTCCACCTCCAACTCCTCAGGGTCTGTCGCTTCTCCAAGCAACAAGTTGGTGGTAGATTTCTTTCTTCGGCTGGGGCCTCCCTCTGGAACAGCCTCCCTGCCTCTCTGAAACTTGAGGAGAATCATCTCTGGTTCCAGAAGCCCCTCAAGACCTTCCTGTTTAATTTCCACCTTCTCTCTCTCTCTCTCTCTCTCTCTCTCTCTCTCTCTCTCTCTCTCTCTCTCTCTCTCTCTCTCTCTCTCTCTCTCTCTCTCTCTCTCTTCTCTCTCTCTTTCTCTCCCTTGCTGATTTCCTGTCTGATACTGCACTGGTCACCTGGCTATGCTCTGATTCCGGGCCCATGTCCCTGCCCGCCAGGTGCACACCTGCACAGACATCCGGCAACCCTTGCAATTGGGCCTGTATCTGTAACCCTACAGTCCCCCTACCTGCACTTTTGGACACCTGCCCTTGCACCGCACTTCTTGTTATTGTTTGATCCAATGTACACCACTGCCCCCTCACCTTTCCCCTGGTACTTTTCCCCTCCCCCTCCCCTGCACTTGCACAATCTCAATGTCAATTGGCCTAGTAAGATTGTTCTCTGTCCTCCCTCTGTCCCCCTCCCTTGCCTTGTGGTGCCTTGAAAGACGTGTGTATAGGCACGTTATAAATGCTGTATCATATCATATCATAACCAATACCATATACTGAGCAACTGCAAGTACGATCACACAGTACAGGGGGTGTATCCCCGGCCTATGGAAGCAGACTAAGGGCATTGCCAGGAAGAAAACAAGCAGGCGATGATCACACTGCCTGGAGAACAAGGAGTGTGGGTAGGTAGGACCAAGGGCAAGGGTTTTCAAAATGTTCACTATTGGAGAATGTAAGGGGTCAACCACAATATATACGATGGCCCTTGATGGATAAGGAAAATTTAAATTGCACACGGCTGTATTTAAATTCCAGTGCAGGAAAATGGATCAATTAGAGACAAGGACGTCAGGAATGATGTTAGCTACAGGTGATATAAAAGGCCTATTATCAGCTATCCTGGTGGAGAGAGCTGACGACATTTGGAAAAGAGCAGGGTATCCAAATGCAACTGCACAAAACTGCGCAAAACACAGGGCACAATGGAGCGCCATTTAATAATAAGAGCAGACATATGCGAGCGCTTAGAGTACAATATCCAGATACATCGGATATTGGGGCAATAATGACTAGGAAGTTGAGCGAGGATGAAGACCCCATTGCCTTAATTCAGGATATTCAGGACAGATGGAGTTCCGATACGCATGAACCGTGGGATAAAACGGTAGCGTTATTTTATCACATATTGGCCCTCATTACGACCCTTGCGGAAATCGGAAAACGATGGCGGAAATGCAATACCGCCATCGAATAGCGCTCGGTGCGACTATGACCCGTCACCGCAAAGTACAAAGCCATTAGCGACACTGTAGTGAACGCCAACGCTAACTGCACCAAGCACGCGCGCGCGCGCCATGCGAAACCGCAAACACCACCATGGCGCAAGGGTACGCCAATTCCGACCCTAGCGGACATGTACCTAACGCCATCAGGCATGGCGTAATGTACCATTCCGCCATGGTGAGAAGTACGGCATCGCGAATCAACCGTAAACGGCCCCACTGAGTGCCTGTACACCGCTCCCTGCCCACAAAGTACAACTCCCCGTAGGTGCAATGAAGTCACAATGCAACCATTGAAATGTACAAGTCACCCATGCATGGCAACGAACAAAAGAAACACAACAGGGGCCAATGGGAGCTGCAGGGCACAGATGGCACGAATACAGAAGCCATCCCAATGGACATGACCACAGTCCCCTACCAAGAAACGCACGCAAACACAGGCACCTGTGACCAGCAATATTCCGAGAATCACATCATTCCACCAGTCCACCTGGCTGACCGGCATCTGTTACACAAAACCCAATCCCCCGCCCCTGAGCATGACAACATTCAAACTGTCATATTGGCAGCCCCCATCCCTGACCTCACGGGCTTAGTAGGCAAACGCGCCCAGTACAGTACCACGCAACTAAACTCCGAAGCTGGAACCCAATGCAGATCTCCTCACAATACATCGCCCCCCAAATAGGCATATGCCACATCACTTGCAAAGAAAAACGCTACACGGGCCAAATCAGAATAGAAATTTAATGCACATCAAAGTCACCAAGCCCATACAGCCATCAGGCCATGAACTCCAAAACACCAATCACCATTGTGGCCTGCATCCGCAAGAAATGACCAGCCACTACTTGTGTGTCGCCCTGTTCCCCCATGGTACACAGAGCCACATTCACGTACGAAAAGGCAACATGGAAGCGCACAGAACCGCAGGGCCGTCCCAATGGGGAGGCACTAGTCCAGCTGAAAGGCCGAAATGTTGCTCCGAGCCACCAGTACTGCGTAAGGGCATGTGGGCCATTGGCGATCGTCCCATAAGATCGTAATGCTGCTCCACTGATTAACACGAAGCAGCAGGTGTCGGGAGTAAAAGCCATCTGCAGGAGTGGCATACAGATGGCAGTGGCAAAAGGGGAGGAGATACCTGTCAACCAAAAGAAAAGAAAAAGAACAGAATGGCCATCAGAACTACATTCCAACAACTCACTTCAATGATCACACGAAATCCACAGCCATATGCATGCTAGCCCACTCCAAAGGATCATCACCACCCCAAAACCACTTGCGACTCATAACCATCTATATCGAGGTGCAAACACCATCACAAACGAGTGTACCTGTGCATGCGACTGTCAAAACAGAATTCATCAGATGGGAATGTTAACGTGCATGGACACAAGTGTCTGAGGGCGCGTCGAGACAGGGAGGGCTCAACAAGGCCAGATAGACGATGGTCCCACTATGGCAGCCCTGCATCACATAGCGTAGGGGAGGCGGATAGATCCCAAGAAGCCCTGTACATGGCAAACTCTGTATCAAATCACCTGCCCATGCATCCATTCATCATTCCCTCATCCCGGGATCAAAACGCCTGAATAATTACTCACATAACATTAGAAACATCCATTGAGTCTGTGCGTTATGCAGCCTGCAAAATCCACAGTGCCCCAGCCCGTAATTCCAGTGTTGTGAAGTAACATGTATTTGGGAACGGCCGGCCTCATCGCCCACGTAGCTATTGCGTATCCCAAACTATTCATATCAATCATTGCTTCCTCGCCATGGGCCCTGTCTCAAGGACATTGAACAATAGAACGTTATATTTGCAGTCAGACCTGTGGGCATCTCCTCGCCGCTAGCTGGAAACCGAAAGCGCCGCCCTTCGAATTCCTCATTTGCAACATCACGTCGAAAAGGCATCTGTGGCCGTTTGAAATCACTAATTATTCCATCGAGTGCGGCTGTGTGTGAAAATGGCAACTGCCTTCACCCACAAATGGGACGCCCCGCCCGTCGTTGCAACTCGGTACAGTGATGCATGAGGGCCCACCGTTACTCGAGTACTACGTTCCACTGACCCTTCACAAGTCTGTTCGCGACTGCACAGATAGTATGTGAAACAATGGGACCACAGCAGAATGAACATATCAACCAATCTTACACGGCCATCGGGTACAAATACATGATTGCAATAGCAAGATGCCATTCCCCGAATTGCAGCGTTGTGCGCGGGACGTGCTCGGCCAAAGGGGAGAGCAGTTTGCACAGGTGGAATTAATCACCACAGGTGGAGGCCATACAGCCTGAAAACACATAAATTGCACAGCCAGTCTCCTCCCACAACCACACCGAAATGCTACCGGCAGGACTCGCGATGTTGGCCCTGGGGGACCTGATAGCACTGCAAGTGCTCCAACTCCAAGAAGAAGACGAACACCAACTACAACCAGCCGCACGGAGGAGACGCAGGAGGAGGAGGAGGCCAAGGCAGGGCCAGCAAGGCCCACCAGCACAGCCACTACCACCACGCAGGCAGCCCGCAATCCCACGCCTCCGAGCACATCCGTTCAACCTCACTGATGAGCAGATCCACACCCTCTACCGTCTGGACCGGGACACCATAGCCGCCATTGTGGACATGACACAGGCTGACCTTGTCAGCATGATAGATAGCCCAACCGCCATCCCACCCCTACTGAAGGTGGTGTCTGTACTCCACTTCCTGGCCACAGGCACCTACCAGCACACAGTCGGACAGTTGCATGGCATTTCTCAGCCACTGTTCTCACGGACACTATTGCAAGTGCTCGATGCCCTCCTGCAGCACGCAGACGACTACATCTCTCTACCACGCTCGGAGCAGGAAATTACCAACACAAAAGTGGGATTCCATGCACTTGCCGGCATACCGGGTTGCATTGGTGCCATCGACTGCACCCATGTGGAATTGGTCGTCCCACATGCCATGGAGGCCCAGTACCGCAACCGAAAACAATTTCATTCCCTGAATGTACAAATGGTGTGTGACTCCAACAGGATCATTACACATTGTTGTGCCCGATTCCCTGGATCAACCCATGATTCTATGGTCTTGAGGAACTCAACAATACCACGCTACATGGAGCGACACGCAGGGAACAGATCCTGGCTACTCGGTGAGTCTCATTACATGCATGATTATGTGGGGTATGTGAATTGGCAATGACCTGGCAGGAAGGGGGGGGGTGTGCGTACGTATCAATGGCATTCCACATCATACGTTTCTCGTCCACATACAGGTGATGCTGGATATCCACTGAAGAGATGGCTCCTCACACCAGTCCGGAACCCACGGGACCAGCATGAGGAGGACTACAACCATGCCCACTCACGTACCTGTGTAGTCATTGAACAGGCATTCAGCCTACTGAAGACTCGTTTCCGCTGCCTCAGCAGGTCTGGCGGGGCACTCCTGTACCGCCATGAGAAGGTTGCAAAGATGGTCATGGCATGTGTCATGCTCCACAACATGTGCGTACGTAGAAATGTGCCCATGCCCCCTGACGCAGAACTGCAAGCACCTGATGATGGTCATGATGAGGGTGGGGATGTGGCAGCACCTCATGGAGTCTGCGAGGCACCGGAGGCCCGTGACATTCGTCAGCATCTCATTGATGTATGCTTCTAGCACTCACGCCTGGTGGCTGATACATGGACACGGAACTCGTGGCACTGCGTGTGTCTGGGACATGCACAATATGGACTGTACGCCTATGATGGCCTAGTACACAAAGATCAATGTCCACACATCTCATTGGTTGATCGTGCACTTTTTATGGCATATGTGATGTCATGTTGAACACCCTATCGACCCGCCACCCAAGTGAGCCCAACACACCCCCTCCACCCTCCTACCTCCCCCCCGAACACCAGTGTCCAAAGATGCTCATTGTCAGTGGGCTGTCGCTATTGCAAGCCCCCTCTGCGGGTATCAGGGGCACCCCTGCCTGTGGAGCGCAGGTTCCTTCCAGATCTACGTTGGGGGCTGCCCTGGACGGAACTTGCAACGGATGATGTGTCTGCCTGCTCACGTCCATGCATGTCCCTAAGGGTTTGCGAGAGCTCAGTGAGCACACGGCGCACTGCGGCAAGTTCGGCACATACGTCTTTGGACGTCGCATGCAGTTCCCCCCTCAGGCTCTCGGTGCTTCTCTCCATTTGGACTCTCAGGCTCTCGGTGCTACTCTCCATTTGGACTCTCAGGCTCTCGGTGCTACTCTCCATTTGGGCTCTCAGGCTCTCGGTGCTACTCTCCATTTGTGCCCTTAGCGTCTCTGTGCCTCTCTCCATTTCTGCCCTAAGTGTCTCAGTTGATGTTTCTATGTCTGCCTTAGTGCCCCCACATTCATCGGCATGGTCCTTGAGGAGTGTGGCCAGTTGCTGCTGTTGTACGATTAACTGGTCGAGGGACTGTTGCCTCTGCTGGGCCATGGCCATTTGCGGGGGTGCCACAGAGGGGCTGTTGTCCTCATGTTGCCTTGCCACAGGGCTTGTGGGGGATGGCCAGTCGTCGTCTTGTGGGTGCCCCTGCGTGGTATCCTCATGTTGTACGGGATGGGACAGACAGGGGGATTGGGACAGGTCATGGATGGATCTGACTTCGACATCCCCGTTTTCTGTGTCCGAGCATGCTGCCATCAATGGGGTGTCACCTATGGTGCTGCTGCCACCAGAGGCAGTGCCTTCTGTGGCATCCATTGGGGGGACCTGTGGTGGTGGTGTTGTGGGCATGCTGGCTGCTGGGGTGCCTGTTGATGTTCCCTCCTCTGTGCTGCCACCTGATTTGTGCTGCTGCCGTGTCTTGATGCGTGCAGCTGAGGTGGAGGGTCTCTGGCCGTTGGTCTTGGCCCTCTTTGCAGGTGTGCTGGTAGGGGTGTCCTGTAGCTCGTCGTTTGGATCGGACCCTGTGGTGGAGTAAAGGAGGGCGAGGGTTATTGATGGGTCTGTGGGAATTGGAATGGCATTGTATCACATGCTTTGGGGTGGTACCTGAGGGTGATTTGGGTCGGGGCCTTGGAGGTGCTTTAATTTGTGTGTGGAGTGAGGGTGCAGTTGTTTGGCAGCCTGCAGTTAGGGTGTGCCTGCTGCACGTGTAGTGCGTGTATTAGGGGTTTTTAATTATTTATGTATTTATTGTGGGTTTTAACGTGCGCTATCAGGCCGATGTGTGTGGACGTTCTCCTGGACTTGTGTTTCTGTTGCACTATGTGGACGCATGGTACTTCACATGGATGGACTGTGTGGATTTGGCATTGTTTTATCGGGCCCACCTACCTGAATCTTCGGATGTCTGCACTCCTTTCTCCATCCCTCCGACTCCCTCTATGCTCTCCATTCCGATGGTGGAGGCACAGATTTCTTCCCAGGGGGTCAACTTGATGGGTGATTCAGGACCTCCCCCGGTGGCTGTGGCAATGTTGCGGTTGGCAGAGAGTATGCTGCGGACGCGTATCCGCAGGTCGTCCCATCGCTTGCGGCATTGCTGTGGGGTGCGGGGTGCGGTCCCCACCGCACTTACCCGCTGTGCCACCAGAGCACATATGGTCTTCTTGTTTGCAAGTGCCGTTCTGGTCATTTGCGTGGAGAAGACGACGGCAGCATTCTCCTGGAGGGTCTCTGTTAGCACGGTGAGTTCCTCACGGGAGAAGTGGACCTGCTGCTTGCGGTCGCACGCTTTCTTCGCTACTTTTCCCATTTTTCTTGGTTTCGCTAGGGTGGGTGGCGGGTTGGGGTATGTTTCAGGGTAGTGATTTTAGTGGTTGTGTGGTTTTAGTGGTTTTATAGGTGTACGGCGGGATGTTTCCCGTTCCGGGCCCATGTTTTTACTTCCGTTTCCGTATATTTCCGGTCACCGTACTTTCCGGTAGGCGCACACTGCGGTGACCGCTAAGAGGGGTGGCGGTATAGCACCTAGGGCGCCGTACGGCGGCGGTGTGGGCCGTTTTGGGGTCATTTCCGCCATCGCGGACTTTGCACTTCTGCCGTGGCGTGGTGCTCGTGCCCGATGGGTCGGAATGGGCCGCACTTTGCTCCTTCGTGCAATGGCGGAAACGCTATTTACGCTGTGGCGCTCCGGTCAGTCACTTTCCGCCAGGGTCGTAATGAGGGCCATTATGTCAAAGACTGCCAGAGCCAGCACAAAGGCAGTTAAAGAAACAGGTGGGAATGGAAGCAAAACCATGGCCAGAGATGCAATTGGCAATTGTGCATTATAGTAGAATGCTAAAAGAAAAAGACAAACAGAAAGCCGAGGGTAGAAAGCAAGAAGAGGCAAAGTTGGTGTAGAAGAAATTATCAAAGTTTGCCACAGAGGGAGCGGTGCTGACAAGTAATGAAGGAAGCACAGCGCAAGAAGGGCAGCTCCTACAGCAAAATAATATAGCCAATTCCCAAGATCAGCATGGGCATATTTATATGCCAAGAGGCAAAGGGAAAGGGCCTCGAGGAGGAGGGCGAGGACGATTTCAAAACCCTCAAGGAAAGGGAGGAACTAATGGTGGTCAGTAAGTAATATGTTGGAATTGTGGAAAAATAGGACACATGGCTAGAGCATGTAGAAGCAGAACAGAATTAGCAATCTCTAAAAGCGAGGCTGGCATATGCTCCACAATACAATACAAATTCACAAGGATATTATGCCCAAGATCGAATGCAAATCAGGCATATGAATCACAGCCACAGCAGTTTCAGCAAGTGCCAGTACAGACACAATGTTCACAACCCTAGAAATTCCAACAAGCACCAATGCAAACACAGTCATTACAGGGACAGCAACATCAATCACCTGTGCAAATGCAGCAGGCACTCACTCAAAAAATACAACACATCCCAATGCACCAGATGGACGCACCACAACAGCAAATGGACACAGGAGCTACACAAGCAGAAAATACCACTTTAGGGAGTGTGACTGGTTGGAGGGAATCCTTTGACAGGCACTGGGATGAATGTATACCCACAATAGGATAGCCCATAGGATGACTTGATGTGTTCAGAACTATCCGTAACACCAGACCCCCAGGATGAACCAAGGGTCAAGGTGGCGACAGGAGGCAAGACATTCTCATTTCTTGTAGCAACATGTTCCTGTGTCCATGAGGGAAAATATGCAATGTCTGGCATTGCCATTAATTCTGAGGGATTTTTCTGGAACAACAAATGTTGTTCCATTTACAGGCGAAATACCCATTTCTATAGGGGAACACAAAATGTCAATGCCATTGCTCTACTCCAAACAGACACTGGTAAATATATTAGGATGTGATTTAATGACAAAGCTAAACATGACAGAGGGCCTCATTACACAGACGGCAGTGGACCAAGGTGCTTTTAGCACCTTGGTCCATGCCGGTAAAATACTGGCACCGCCTTGGTGGAAAGGGGAATTACCGCCCTATTCCAAGGTTGGTGGGGCGGTAATTCTCCCTTCCTCCATTGCCCTTCCCCATTCCCATTTTTGCCCCATAGGGCATAATGGGAATGGGGAAGGTGCTAATTACGGCACCGCAAATTGCGGTACCGTAATTAGCTCCCTGGTCCATTTGCGGGTTGGTTTTTAACACCTGCAAAAAGCAGGCGTTAAATTCTCCAACCCGCAAAGGGACCTCGTAGTAAGGCGGTAAGGGTTAACGGTCACCGGTACCATTAACGGTGACCGTTAACCCTTACCGCCGTCCGTGTAATGAGGCCCAATATCTTTTACTGACAAAGGCTTAGTGTGTTCAACCCCAGGGATACATTATATGAATGTGAGGGAATCACCAAGTGTAGTGCAGATAGTGAGTGACAAATGTCTTGAATAATGGGCCAAGTATTCAAAGTTACTCATATGGGTCGGCAATGAAGCAGGACCAGTTTCTGTAATACCACTGTGAAAAGCAACAACATGCTTCAGGAACAATGGCGTGATCCTGGATGGGAAAAATAAAGGATCTGGGCAGATAATTGAAGTTCCAGGAATGAATGGAGGAACTGCAATGTTAATGGACGAATATTGGGCTTGTGGATTCTAAAGCCAAGATGCCTAAGCATAGGGAAGGAATATGCTACATGTACCAGCATTTGTGATTTCCCATAGTTGCAGTATATGAGTATTTTCATTAAAGTGGACAATATATTTACATTAGAACAGGCAATATATTTACAATTACATCAAGTCATTAATTACAGATGGCATTGAAAATAATTTGACAGTGTTTAGTTGGACAGATATACAGTGAGCTATACAGAAGCATCAAATTATTAATTACATTAGACATCTGTCGGATAAAAGGTGATAAATTGTTAACATTCATTTTTAATGAGCCAAGTTTTTACGTTGTTTCTAAATTTGTGGAAGGATAGCTCAGCTCTGATGATTGCAGGTAATGAGTTCCATATTTTGGCTGCTAAAACCAGAAAGCTGCTACCTCGTGCCCTTTGGAGCTTGAACAGTAAGGCAGCTAGCTTGGAGTGATCTGGTTAGTCGATCCGAGGGGTTGTGATTGAATTTGTCGCATAGGTACTTAGGTGCTAACTTGTTAATACAGTTGAAGGTGAGTGATAGAGATTTAAGTCTAATTCATTGATGATAGATAACCAGTGTACACTGCGTCTCAGTTCTGAGATGTGAAGTTTACTTGGGAAGTTAGTTGCTGACCTGAGTGTGTTATTTTGGAAGATTTGTAACTTGTTTAGTTTGTGTTGGTTGGTAGCTAGGTATAAAGCATTGCAGTAGTCTAGTTTGGATAGCACTAAAGCCCTAGCTAGAGTAAGTTAGTTGTCTGTTGTCAAAAATGGTCTGCAGGCATTAATAAGCTTGCAGGTACATACCGTCATGGAGGCGGTAGCAGTGATTTGTCTTGGCAGTGAAAGTGAGGAATGGATGTAGATACCTAAGGTTTTTACATTTTTGGAGACCTTAATATTATTGCCGTCAATATTGAAAGCATTGAATTGAGTGTCCAGTCTATTAAGTCTGGCTTGGTTTCCTACCAGAAGCAACTCTGTTTTATCGTCGTTAAGACAGAGCCCATGTTTAGCCATCCACGCTTGGATGAATAGGTAGATGTCATTTAGGTGTTTGGAATCTATGTTGTAGTATCCGGTGATAGGGATCAGGATCTGGGTGTCGTCCCCGCAATTAGTGTAGGGGACACCCAGATGATCTAGGTCATCAAAAAGAGGCTTGATAAATATATTATAAAGCGTCAGGGAGATGCATGAGCCCTGAGGGACCCCACAAGTAACTGGCACAGGTGTGGCTGATGCTGTGGGAGCAGGAGCAAACACTCTTGCGGTTCTATTGTTGAGGAAGGACTGAATCCACAAGGTGGCATCCTCTGAGAAAAAGGGTCGCAGATGAGAGGTGGTTGCACAAAGCTTTATGATCCACTAGATCAAAGGCTGCTGAAAGATCTAGTAACAGCAGGATGGCTAGATTACCTATATTTTTATGGTCTTCATTTGTGTTATTAGATCTATCAGAGCTGTTTCCGTGCCATGTCTAGGCCGGAAACCAGATTGGCGGAGTCCTCATAGGTTTTTATTTTCCATGTGCTTTTGGATCTGTGGGTAGGCAGCCTGTCTGGAATTTCTAAGAGGAAAGGTGATCGGTCTGTAGTTTGTTGGGGTATTTGGGTCAAGGGTGGGTTTCTTTAAGTGAGGCAGTACCCAGGCATCCTTCAGGTTGGTAGGTACTGTGTTAGTTGCAAAGGAAGCATTTATTAAGGACGTGACAAAGGGAGTCAATTCCTTGGCATTGTCTTTTATGACTGTTGCTGGGCAAACATCGCCCAGGCATCAGGAGGGATTCAAGCTCATAATTATGTCCTCGACGAACTTGGTTGTGAGGGGGGAGAATTTTAACAGGTTGTGTTGGTCAGGTAGGGGGGATTGAATTGCATGCTGAGTTGTATTATTTGCTAAACTTATACTTATTGTCAGAGAGAGCTTTTTGAATATTGGTGCACCAAGAGATGGCTTTTGTGCACGAGATAGGTGGCGCAGTCGGGGATGTAGCTCTTTGAGTATACTAAATAATTCTTTGGTATTAGATTTGGCTTTGGAGATCCTGTTATTATAAGATTCACATTTGACTTGGAAGATTGCTGTTTTATAGGTGACTGAGGCTATTGTGAAATTATTTTTGTTTGCTGTTGAAGGGAGAATTCTCCATAGGGTTTCAGCAGCACTTTTATTCTTGTGCAGAGTTCTTAGAAGGGGGTAAACCAGATGTTCAGATGTGAACAAGGTTTGGCTTTCCACATTTTTTGGGGGGCGATTGTGTTTATTGCATTAAGTATTGTGTTCTACAGGTCAACTAGAGAGGTTGGGTCATCACTAGAAGTACAAGAGTTGTGATGGGTTGGAGTAGCGGGAGTATATTTTGCGCTGTTACATTCAGCACATTTTACTAGCAAGTCTGGGCGAAGCTACCTGTTTGTTCATGTTGGATTCGTTAGCATCCAGTACTTTGAAGAGAATAATGTGATGGTCAGACCATGCTCATGGCTGGTTGGAAAGAATATTGACATCACAATTGATGTTGGTGATCCAGTCTAACAGTCTGCCTTTATTATGGGTAGTTTGGGAAACTCATTGTGAGAAACCTAGTTCTGCAATACTATTAGCGACCGCCGCTGCATTGGCATCTTTGGGGTCATGTAGACCTCAGTTAAGGTCTCCTAGGAGCATAACTTGTGAGCCTGGCTTGGAGGTAACTGTGAGGAGGAATGTAATATCTTCCTCGAAGGAGGATGGAGGACCGGGTGGTCTGTAATAAGGTGTATCGTTAAAGTTTGGGTAGGTGAAATAGCTAGTTTCGTTGTTAAGCGTTCTCCTGACGGGAAGGTTTGGATGGGGGCTAGTCTAAGGCCTAGTGACATTTTAGTAATGAAGGTGACACATCCAGCTTTTGTAGATGTTCTGTCCTATCTGATAATGGTGTCATTATCTGGGATAGCTAATGATAGCAGTGGTCCAGATGTACTTTGGAGCCACATCTCCATAATGGCTAAGAAGTCTAGGTCGTTAATGGTTATGAGGTCGTTAATTTCAAAGGCATGGGCTGTTAACTATCTGGCATTGATTAGTCCTCGATGTTGATGAATTTCAAAAGATTGATGAACATTTAAGGAAGAAGAGATCACCCGAACTCCACCGAATGAGGACAGGCAATTACTTTCCAGCAAAATCTATGGAGTCTTATGACAATATCCCAGATGAACCTAAATTGTTCAGCAAGACGCCATTGATAATGACAGCTATATTCTTGTCAGGCCTTCAAGCTGCACTAAACGCCAAGTGGCTGCAGATTACATATGGGAGCTGTTGTAGACAATCAATGCAAAAATAAAAGGATTCAATTCAATTAGCGAATAAATAAGAGCCATCAGGCTGACGACTCTCCGAAATCGATATGTACTTATTTACCGCGATGAAAGGAGGAGTGTGCGCCAAGTTCAGGCCTTCTTGCTGTACATTTATACTTTCTAATGATGGAGAAAATGCAACCTTGACAGAAACAATAACCATGCTGTCAACTTTGCACAAAAAGATGGTGGAGGAGGTAGACAAAATTGAAGATTGTATTTGGTTTACATCAATGTTCTCATGGTTTCAGACTTGGCTGGCAAATGCTTTCAAGATGCTTGAAGCAATACTAGAGTTGCTATTGCTAGGATTCTGTCTAATAAGGTTCATCGTGGGACAATGTAAGAAGACAGCCAAGAAATCTATGGGAATGAAGATAATGATTGACATGGATACTATAGTTAGTGACCAAGTGGAAAATGAAGACAGTATTCATGAGGACATAATGTAAAGAGCCTTTGGAACTCCAGGGACTAAGTTAGATTATCCTAAATTTCAGAAGAAAGATGTGGGATGATGGATATTCTGTGCATCAGCAGGAGATTGTTGTTTGATGAACTGGAGTGTGGATGAACATATAAAAAATGCTGGTCGCCTGAGTGGGGTGACAAAGATATGGGTTCGGAAGAAAAGAAAATATAATGAAATGATAGAAGATGAAGCAGGAATTGCACAAGAGGAGGTGAACAGTTTAGTCGAGAACTCGACCAGCGGGGGAATGTAGAGGAGCAAGTGGACACCTTCATTATTTGTTTTATTTATTTATTGTTCATTTGTTAGACGCTTATACAGGAAGCGAAAACTGTTTCAAAGTGTCCAAAGGTGTCATGATGCCTGCCCCCAGAAGACCAGACCAGGCCCAGCAGCCCTGGAAGCAGGCATCATGCCTCTTGGAGCATGCCCAAAAGCCCCAGTTAGGGGCTGTTTGGGTACAGTCCTGGCGCCTATGGCGCCAGGCTCATAAAGATAAAGTCAGTCCTGGCACCATGGGCGCCAGGCTCATTATTGATAACTTACCTGAAGCAGACCATGCTGCATACTCACCTGAGGCAGACCATGCTGCATGAAGACTCAAGCCAAATGAGGCTTAGGAGGGACTATTTTACTGAAGGAACTATTTGTTACTTGGGTGGGGCTGTGGAAGAATACTTACCTGGATCTTCTTCCAAGGCTATTTAAACCACGCCCGGAAAGCCACACGTGCTTTGCATTATTCTGCTTGCTGCAGTTTAACGCTCACCGTGTTTTCAGCAGCTCCAGTCTTCAGCCACGCCCGCTTCAGTCCTGGGACTCCTGAAACAAGAAGACAAGAAGGATAAAGGTTAGAACAGGAGTTTTAACTTTAATCCTTACCTGAATCCTGATCCATTTCACCACGGAACTGAAAGACAGAAGTCTTTGAAGTATCGCTTCGCATTCCTACGGTGCAGCGCTGAACTCACCTGCTTGGCAGTACTTCAGCATTCCATCACGCTCTCTCCATCTCGCGGCCGCCCTCCGACACCTAAGGAGACAAAGACAGCAAGGTGAGCAAGGGGACTCTCTAAGGCTATACAAGCTACCCCCCAAGGACTTACCTGATTTACCACGGGAGGTACTCACCTCATCTCGGGTCGGCGCAGTCAACTCTGCTTCATCGCCGTACCCCGGCCCCTAAGGGGAGAAAGCAAAGACAATACCAGTTACCCCCCCCCACAAAACTTACCTGATTTACCACAGGGGTCTCACCTCATCTCAGGTCGGCACAGTCAACTGTGCTTCATCGCCGTACCCCAGCCCCTAAGGGGAAAACCACAATAGACTTCCCTGAATCTTACCGAGTGCCATTTGGAAATCTTCGAGTGGATTAATCGGCAACCTGCAAGGAATCGGACAGAGTGAAGAGCAGACATTTGAACTCTTATGAACAATTGGACTTTAGAGTCAATACTGGAACTCACCAATTCCTCTACACCAGTGAAGTAACTGGTCATCAACGCGCCCCTGCAGTCGACGCAGGATGGAGAGCTCATCCTTCCAAACCATCAGGTGAGACTAAGGAGGGGACATCAAGAGTGATCTGTGGGAAGATAACGGGAGTGGGGAAGGTGGGTTGACACTCAATTCCACGGGTGGTTAATTCCTCTTCTCCTTTGCAGAAGAATATTCTTGCGAGCCAGACAAACTAGGCTGAGTGGGCCAGTCCAGTCAGTCATCTCGGCGCTACACGTCACGCTGGTGGAAATAACAGCGGCCCAGTTTCGGTCGACGCCCCCGTGGGAACCAGGTGACCGTAACAGAACGCAAAGCCTACCCACAAATACCCACCTGGGCGTCATGGAGACCTCGGAAACTGATCAGTTGGCCCAATTATTAGGGGAATTAAGGGCCGAAGTGCATTCCGCCTGCCAAGAAACCAATGCCCTCAGGAGGGAACTGATAGTGTCAAAAGAACGAACTGATGAGTATCCCAGACAACTATTACAGAGCCAGGCTGGACAAACACCTCTACCAGGACTTGGGGCATGTCCAGCTCCTGTACCATCGAGTAACCCGGTGCAGATAAATTTACCAGGAGCCGTTCCTTTGGCTCCGCCTGAACGCTTTGCCGGAGACCCAAAAGGGTTTGCAACATTCATGAATCAATGCTGCTTGCACTTTTTATGTAGACCTGGAGCTTTCCCAAACGATCAGGCCAAGGTAGCCTTTGTACTGTCATATCTCAGCGGCAGTGCGGCGGATTGGTCCATTCCACTAGTTAACCAGGATGACCCGATTCTTCGAGATTTCCAGGGTTTTCGAACAAGCATGGAAAGACTATTCGCCCGACACTCCCGAGGACAGGCTTTGGACAATAAACTTTTATCCCTACGTCAAGGTAACCAGGATCTTTTATCTTACATTGCAACTTTCAATGGATTAGTAGTGGAAACCGAATGGCCTGAAGCCAAGCGAATCACATTATTCCATCGAGGACTTCGAGGAGAACTCAAAGATGTTTTGGCCCAAATCGTGAACCCGCCTCAAGACTGTGCTGAATATATAGATCTAGTGGTCCAGCTGGATCACAGACTTCAAACCAGGAAGGCTGACCAAACCAAGTTTGAGAACAGGGTGTTGGTTAAAACCCACGTAAGCTCCAAGGGAGTAGATGTCTCAGAACCTATGCAAATCGGGGGGGTTAAAGGACCCTTAACCCAAAAGGAGAGAGATAGAAGACGGCAACTGCAATTATGTTTATATTGCGGAACTACTGGTCATTTTCTTCGGAACTGCCCTGTAAAACCACCCAAGAAGTTATAGGAGCAGCGGACGAAAACCATGTGAAATCTGACTCGCGAAATGACCACGCCCGGCAAGCGTAGAGGTCCGCTTGCCGAGCTTAAAGAAGGAAACTCTGACCGCGCATTTCACCATACCCATGGTCCTTGTAGATCCAGAGCAGCCATTACGCATGCACGCGGTAAAGGCGTACGTAGACAGCGGAGCCATAGGAAATTACTTGGACTGGGAATTGGCTACCAGGATGAATCTATCTCTCACCCGCAAGACCACGGCCGATGTTGTCACCACTGTAGATGGAACGGAAATTGCCTCTGGACCCGTAACTCATTCCACTGCAGAGATGACATTGCTGAGTCAAGATGGGCATCGAGAGGCTATGATGTTTGACTTAATCAAGGCCCCACAGTTTCAGCTGATACTGGGGATACCTTGGTTGGAAAAACATAATCCCTGTATTGATTGGCGAGAGAAGAGACTAACCTTCCCAGAATGTGGTCACACCTGCTACCCAAGGAAATCTCAAAACTCAGTCCTGGCCCCAATGATTCCAGTAGCCATACAATTACCTGTTGAATACCAAGACTTTCAGGATGTCTTCCTAGAGAAACAGGCAAACACCTTACCACCTCACAGATCGTATGATTGTCAAATAGATCTTGTACCTGGAGCACAACCACCTTGCAGCAGAATCTATGCCCTTACGGAACCCGAAAATCTTCATTTGCGCCAGTACCTAGACCAGTACCTTGCTAATGGCTTCATTTGCCCGTCCAAATCCCCTGCATCTTCAGCTTTGTTCTTCGTACCGAAAAAGGAAGGCGACCTTAGAACATGTATAGACTACCGCGCACTGAATAAGATAACCATTAAGAATCGATACCCACTGCCTTTGATCCCAGAACTACTAGACCAGCTGAAGGACGCTTGTATATACACGAAACTAGACCTTCGGGGGCATATCATCTGGTACGTGTCAAAGAGGGTGACGAATGGAAGACTGCTTTTCGCACCAAGTACGGACTATTTGAGTACCAGGTGATGCCCTTCGGACTATGCAATGCACCAGCAGCCTTCCAGTTCTTCATGAACGATGTCCTCCGAGAGCTTATCGATGTTTGTGTGGTTGTTTACATCGACGACATCTTAGTATACTCTTTATCAGAATCTGAGCATGTAAAACACGTCCGAGCAGTCCTAGAGAAGTTACGCCAGCATAAATGATATGCTAAACTGGAAAAATGCATCTTCCACACTACGGAAGTGGAATTCCTTGGATTTATTCTGACCCCGAGAGGAATCCGGATGGATACACGAAAAGTGGATGCCATTCTTAATTGGCCTTCGCCAAGTTCAATCAAAGGAGTTCAAAGCATGCTTGGCTTTGCCAATTTCTACCGCAAGTTTATCCCGGACTTCTCGCACATTGTACATCCCATTACAACGCTATTGCGAAAAAACAAACGCTTTGTGTGAGAACGCCTTCCAAGAGTTAAAAGCTAAATTCACATCTGCTCCCATATTAAGACACGCGCGCCCCGAGCTTCCCTACATAGTGGAAACAGATGCATCCAGTTCAGCCATGGGAGCAGTCCTTTCCCAAAAGGATCCCGAAACTAACCAGCTTCAGCCAGTGGCGTTTTGGTCAAGAAAATGTTCAGCCCCCGAATTAAACTATGCCATAACCGGCAAGGAGCTGCTGGCCATCAAGTCCGCCTTCAAGGCTTGGCAGCACTATCTACTGGGTGCCAGACATACCATCACGGTCATCACCGATCACCGCAACTTACAATACCTAAAGACAGCCAAAGCCCAATCTTCGCACCAACTCCGTTGGGCATTGTTCTTCGCCGAGTTTGATTTTGTAATAACCTATCGACCAGGTTGTAAGAATGGTAAAGCAGACGCCTTGTCCCGGATTGGAATGGGAGAAGCAGAAATAACTTTAGAACCGGTAGCCATAATTCCGGAACAGAGAATCCTTGGCCTGACATCCATACTGACACTGGAGGACATTCAAAACAAGATCCACCAACTCTTTGATTCCGTTGCCCTACAGGACTGGGCAAAGAAAGGTCCAGAGTACTCTGTCATCGATGATTTACCTTATTTCCAAGGCCGGCTATTTTTACCGCAAAAGAAACTACAGGAACTTGTCATTTCCCATTACCATGACACCTTAATAGAAGGGCATCCGGGTATTGCAAAAACCGAAGCTAAAATTAGGAAGCAATTTTGGTGGCCCACCTGGCGAAAGGATGTCAAGTCATTTGTCATGTCTTGTGGCATTTGCGCACAAAATAAAGGGCAAAAGAAAAAATCTGCTGGATTATTGCAACCATTAGACATACCACCTACCCCTTGGCATACCTTGTCATCATTAGACTTCATCACGGATTTACCCCGTACCAAGGTTACAATACCATTCTAGTTATTGTAGATCTTTTTTCTAAAATGGCCCACTTCATTCCTTTAAAAGGGATACCTTTAGCTTCAATCCTGGCCAAGGAATTCCTTGAAATGTTGTCCGCCTCCATGGCTTTCCTTCAGTGTTAATTTCAGATCGGGGCAGTCAATTCATTTCACATTTTTGGAGGAAATGCTGCCAACTGGCACAAATTGATGTTAGGCTTTCGACCAATCACCACCCTCAGACCGACGGTCAAACGGAGAAGACCAACCAGACTCTTGAACAGTACCTCCGTTGTATGCTACATCAGTCTGAGGGGAATTGGAAAGACATCCTGTGGATCGCAGAGTATGCGTACAATAATTCCGTACACTCAGGAACTGGACAAAGTCCTTTTTTTACCAATTATGGGCACCATCCTCGAACCTCGGATTTGGACTCACCCCAGCATTTAGAGATGCCCGCAGTGGACCATCTCCACGCTGTTATTACACAAGCCTTTAAAGAAGCAACCATCCATTTGCAAAAGGCTAAGGAAAAATACAAAAAGGATGCGGATCAGCACAGAAGTGAAGCTCCTCAATACCAAATAGGGGACCAAGTATGGTTAGCCACTAAGCACTTACCACTCAAGGGGACTCGGACCTTTAACCCCAGGTATTTGGGACCTTTTTCTGTCAAGGCAATTATTAACCCAGTGGCCGTCAAGTTGGACCTACCTGCTCATATGCGAATCCATCCCGTCTTCCACGTGTCTCTTTTGAAGCCAGTGCAACCAGGAACTAGGCTAACCACTCCACCAGAACCTATCCTCATAGACGGGGAGCCCGAGTTCGAAGTCAAGAATATTTTGGACTCAAAAAGAGTGAGATCAAAACTCTTTTACCTAATTGACTGGAAAGGTTATGGTCCGCAGGAAAGGTCTTGGGAACCTAGTGACCACGTGCATGCACCTCGTTTAGTGAAGAGGTTCCATCGGGAATTTCCAGACAAACCACGGCCAAGGGGGAGAACGACTTTAGGAGGGGCCTTGAGGGGGAGTGCTGTCATGATGCCTGCCCCCGGAAGACCAGACCAGGCCAAGCAGCCCCGGAAGCAGGCATCATGCCACTTGGAGCATGCCCAAAAGCCCCAGTTAGGGGCTGTTTGGGTACAGTCCTGGTGCCTATGGCGCCAGGCTCATAAAGATAAAGTCAGTCCTGGCGCCATGGGCGCCAGGCTCATTATTGATAACTTACCTGAAGCAGACCATGCTGCATACTCACCTGAGGCAGACCATGCTGCATGAAGACTAAAGCCAAATGAGGCTTAGGAGGGACTATTTTACTGAAGGAACTATTTGTTACTTGGGTGGGGCTGTGGAAGAATACTTACCTGGATCTTCTTCCAAGGCTATTTAAACCACGCCCGGACAGCCACACGTGCTTCGCGTTATTCTGCTTGCTGCAGCGTAACGCTCACCGTGTTTTCAGCAGCTCCAGTCTTCAGCCACGCCCGCTTCAGTCCTGGGACTCCTGAAACAAGAAGACAAGAAGGATAAAGGTTAGAACAGGAGTTTTAACTTTAATCCTTACCTGAATCCTGATCCATTTTGCCACGGAACTGAAAGACAGAAGTCTTTGAAGCATCGCTTCGCATTCCTACGGCGCCGCGCTGAACTCACCTGCTTGGCGGTACTTCAGCATTCCATCACGCTCTCTCCATCTCGCGGCCGCCCTCCGACACCTAAGGAGACAAAGACAGCAAGGTGAGCAAGGGGACTCTCTAAGGCTATACAAGCTACCCCCCAAGGACTTACCTGATTTACCACGGGAGGTACTCAAAGACAATACCAGTTACCCCCCCCCCACAAAACTTACCTGATTTACCACGGGGGTCTCACTTCATCTCGGGTCGGCACAGTCAACTCTGCTTCATCGCCGTACCCTGGCCCCTAAGGGGAAAACCACAATAGACTTACCTGAATCTTACTGAGTGCCATTTGGAAATCTTTGAGTGGATTAATCGGCAACCTGCAAGGAATCGGACAGAGTGAAGAGCAGACATTTGAACTCTTATGAACAATTGGACTTTAGAGTCAATACTGGAACTCACCAATTCCTCTACGCCAGTGAAGTAACTGGTCACCAACGCGCCCCTGCGGTCGACGCAGGATGGAGAGCTCATCCTTCCAAACCATCAGGTGGGACTAAGGAGGGGACATCAAGAGTGATCTGTGGGAAGACAACGGGAGTGGGGAAGGTGGGTTGACACTCAATTCCACGGGTGGTTAATTCCTCTTCTCCTTTGCAGAAGAATATTCTTGCGAGCCAGACAAACTAGGCTGAGCGGGCCAGTCCAGTCAGTCATCTCGGCGCTACACGTCACGCTGGTGGAAATAACAGCAGCCCAGTACCGGTCGACGCCCCCGTTTGGAACCAGGTGAGCGTAACAAAAGGGCAACAGTGAGGGTACAGGGGATGATAGAAAATGTAATTATAACAATGATAACTAATTAAATAAATTAAATACAACAAAATAACAAGAGGCAATAGGGAGGGGAAGACAAAACAACTATGCTTGTGAGTGTTCAGAATGTGCAAGTGCAGAGGGGAAGACGGTATGGGATAGGTGCTTTGGTGCTCATGGAGAGCAACAGGGGAAGTCCTATGAGGAAAGGTAAGTGCAACCTCCAGTGGTGGAGGGTGAGCCGAGCCATTTTGCAGAGGATAGACTGCAGCTGGGATGATAAGATATGGGATGTCAGAGCCCCGAGGATGCAAAAGGGCCCTGGATACCAGTCAAGCTACTGTGTGACTAGCAGGGCAGAGAGGGAGGGAAGGAAGAGGTAAAGAGGAAGGTATTGAGGCTTTTCTACAGCTTAAGGAGGTCCTGCTCAAGATGAAGAGGGAGGGGAAGGCTGTTCCAAAGAAGGAAAGCAATCGACCACCTGCTCTCTGTTTAGCAAACGCAAGGAGTTATGATATGATATGATATTTTATTTCTATTGCGCTCATACACAAGTGCTTCACAGCGTGACAAGGCAAGGGAAGGAGAACAGGGGCGAACAAAACAACAATCTTACTAGGCCCAGTGACATTGAGATTGTGCAAGTGCATGGGAGAGGGGGAAGGGGAGAAGTGCATGGAATGGGGCAAGGAGAGTGAAGAGCAAGGAGAAAACAGATAAATAATAATAAATTCATAAATAATAAAAGCAACAAAGAGTGGAAGTGCAGCCAGCAAGTGGCAAGTACTGGGTATAAGGCAGCAGACTGGGTAGGTCTGATAAGTGCAGGAAGAAAGAAGGGGGCTGTATGGGTACAGATACAGATCCCAGTGCAAGGGGGGCCCAAAGGCAGTGTGGGGGGTGGCAGGTTGAGCAGGTACCTTGGCCCGGTGAACAGACAGTAGCCAGGTGCACGGTGCCGAGGGAGAACAGAATCAGCAGGGGAGAGGGGGGATGAAGGCAGAAGCGAGGAGGAAGGTCTTGAGGTGCTTCCAGAACCGGAGATGGTTTGCATCAATGTTTAGAGTGGCAGGGAAGCTGTTCCAGAGGGAAGCCTCAGCTGACGACCGATATCTACCCCCTGCTCATTTCTTTGAAAAACGACTGACCCTGAGGGAGTTAGAGGTAGAGGAACGGAGAGCTTGAGAGGGGAGATATTTGTGGAGGTATGTTGGACCCCGGCCCCAGAAAGCGTTGTGGACAATGCAGAGGGTTTTGAATTTAATCCTTGCATCCACTGGGAACTGTTAAGGATTTCAATCAGGCACACACCCGGGTCTCGCCTAGCATGTAGTGCACAATTAACTACTTATTTATTATGTCTATAGGTTCAATATTCTGAATGATATACCACTCATATCACACCTGTCTCAAAATACCCGCCTGTTACACTGGACCAAGAATCAGGCTAGTTGATAAAAGTAAATATTTATTTATTTATTAATATTCAAATCACATAAGTTTAAATATATACATGGATCAGCAATCACCAAGCAGTGACAATACAATTCAGAAAATAGGTAAAGCAATTGAATTCACTCATAGTAATGTAGAATACAAAACACAGAGAAAAGAACAGTTTTGGTTTGTGAACAGATAGCCTTTAGGTTAATATTTCCCCATGAAAAGTTCTTAAGGCACAAATGAGCAATCCTACACAGATGTCAGTAAGCAGTGGTATTCAGGAATGAAAGACAATGTCTAGAGTTTGAATGCAATCTTTCCTCCCCAAACAAGAGAGAAATCAGTTTTTGGAGATTGACACTTTTAAAATGACAGGTGAAAATGGCTTTGTGAAACAATGCAAAGTGGGCAAAAATGCTTAAATTGATAGAAATTCTTATGAACGCAACACTACACAGGTCCTACAACACATGAGTGACAAGACAAGCAACAGTACACATTTTAGATCGGAATGGAAGGGAAGAAACACTTTGGATGGGAAAAGACATGTGTTAAACTTTTGTAAAATGTCAATTCACAGCAAAAGTTCACTATGCGATTGTTGATAGAAATGGGTCAAATACACTGTACCGCGGTGGTTGTGGATGTAGCTAGGGGTCTTAGGTTTAACTGAGAGTTGAAATTACGTTTCTATCTATAAAATTGAAGAAGTTATGGAAGTTTTAAATGAGAGGCGTTTTTGAAAAATAGAACAGATAAAAGCAGAAATTCGGCTTTAAAAATGACAGATTGGTTTTATTACACTATATTAATGACTATGAAAAAGGGAATACCACCTGTGAATCTGCACAGTTACGCACGGCCGCTTGTAACGTATGATACTCTGGTTTCCTTTCTGTATGTGAATTACTTTTTTTAATCCAAATCACTAATGGGCTATGGTTTAATGAAACACATGAGAGAAAAATCATTGCAAGAATGGTACTGACAATATTAGAGGTTCTGAAGCTAAAGATGGGATGGGTTGACATTAGGATAGGACAAGGCAAATATACTATGCGTTACTATTATTCCTGTTGATGCTTACAGTCCATTGTAATTAAGATTGTTCCGTCAGGGTTCTGGTCATCGGATCGGGTCTACCGGCAGCAGGGCACTTCTGGCGGAATGATCAGCGGGGGGTTCTGGTCAATTTGGACTGCACCTCAGACTGGATTTGGATTGGCCCTTCTGGTCACTGGACACGGTAGATTAGCGTGATGGCGAGTTTCAGCGGGCAAGCCTTAATGGTAGCAAGCCAGACTGGATCAGAATTAAATTCCCTTAAGTTTGGGATGGTTGGATTTGGGCCTAGCTAAAAAGAATTCAGCAATTGCTGGTCCTGAGTTTTTGCAAAGAAGTCTGGAATCAGCTGCAAGATGAAGAGTTCTGGAACAAAGCGCTGCGTGGAAATCAGGATGAAGTCAGGAATCAGTGTGTATGTGTGGTGAAGTTCCAATATTTATCCTACCAAGTGACATCACAAAGTTTATGGTATGGGAAGAATTTCAAACCACACCCCCACAGCTGTGAGCGGCCAAAGGCACTTGCCTTGTTATGGTTGGCGGTCAGAAAGAGCTGTCATATTTTATGATGTGATATAGGAACTCCCACATTGATCTTAACCACAATTTAGCTTTCTCATAAATACACATTTTTACAATTATGCCATCTACTAAAATCGGACACATATATTATATGTTTTATGGGTTATCCTGGCGTCCAATTCCCATCTCTTTGAGAGCTGTCTTTGTCGTTCTGTGGAATTTTGCCCTTTTTAATCATAACGGTTTGGTCTAACAATTTCTAATTCAATACCTATCTGGGCGATGACCCCTAGAACATGGGTATACAATATCATATTTGCAGCATCAATAGTTTTGCCACAATCAGTGTTTTGGTGTATCTTTGGTTCCTTACGTAGTAAGAACTCCTACCAAATCTTCAAATGTCTATCATGAGTTTAGATTAAAAATTATGTATTTTTCATTTGTCTACTTATTTTGGCTGCCCTGTTAAATGGCATAAAGTTCTGAGGCAAAATAAGTTGTGTCCATTCAAAATCCATGGCAGTTTATTTTTTCTTACTTCCCAAGTGAGCAAATGGCCAGTCCATTCAAGTTCCCTGAGAAACCTCCTCCACATTCTGCCCCTTCTTTGGGAGAATGGGTGTCCAAGCCTTCCTTTGTCCTTGGGTCAGCCAAAGGCGAATGGCTAATGAGGGCTGTGTTCTAAATATGCGGGAACCTCCAGCACCCATTAAGCCTTCCTGGGAGCAGCTAAGTGTCAACATGCAGTTGCATCTTTGCCAGGCTGGGCACTGTCCAATCAGAATTAACCAGTTAGCTCCAACTGGGTTACTTTAAGATTCACCTACAATCTTTCATTTAGAAGATATAAAATGAATAGAGTTTATAATGGATTTTGACAATTAAAGGAATTAAACCCTTCACAAAAAACATGCTTTAAACAGGCGATTTTTGTACTTCTTCGGAGAAAAAACACATTTAAAATTAGCATTATTCTGTCTTTGAGTGCTGGTATTTGTTTTGCATGAAATACATTTCCTAATTGCTGTCAGTCAGTGAGGCCCGCTTTCTTCTGACTGTACTGAATGATCTGTGGTTTCAGCACACTTTTAATTTCAATAGTTCACTTGGAAAATGACTGAATTTAGCACCAAAACAGTACTTTGAAGGTTGCAATTGGTTGGGAAAGCTGCATTTTAAAAAGGCATTTTCGGTTTTTAGCCCACTTCTGTGGCCTTGCTTCATGTGACATGTAACAGCACCCACTGGCATTCTCCTGCAGTGAGTTCTGTGCAGCCTTTTGTGATTTATGAACCATGCACAATTTTACAGATTTCTGCGCGCCCAGTGGTTAGCGCATCCATTTTTGGCTGTTTCTTTCCCCAGTGGCAAAGGGTTGCAGTAGGGCACATCGGCATGGGTAAAAATATCCCACAGAAACAATGGAGAGATTTCAGATCTGGAGAGATAGGATCCCGGGACTTAAGGCCAAGGACAAGTCTTGCAGTCCTGTTCTGGATAAGTTGCAAAGGGCAGAGAGTAGAGGCGGGTAGATTTAGAAAGAGGCTGTTGCAACAGTCCAACCTAGAGGAGAGAACCGAAGTTTGGGAGAGAGAGAGAGCTGCAGGGGGAAGGAGAGGAAAGGCAGTGTACCTCGGAGGAGGTACAGTGGGAAGTATGACTTTTTAGAGACATCAGTGATGTGGGCAGAGAAGGAAAGTGTGGAATCAAAGGTGTCCCCAAGGTTCTTACCCTTGCAGTTGGGGATAGGAGGAGGACCAAGGGAGGCCAGCCAGCGAGTGAGGGAGAAGGATGGTGATGGTGTGTCGATGAGGAGGATCTCAGTCTTGCTGGCATTCAGACAAAGAGAGTTGGCGGCATACCAATTCTGAATGGCAGTTAGGGAATCGGAGATAAGAGAGGTAGAGGAGGTGGTCGAGGGCAGCCTGAAAATGAGTTGAGAGGCATCCGCATAGCATTGGAAGTTTGAGCAAAAAATGGCAATACAGTGGGCAAGAGTTCCCAGGTATTGGTTGAAAAGCCAGGGTGAGAGGTTGACACCTGGGGAACACTACAGGTGGAGGGGAAGATAAAGGATAGAAAGTACGCAAGTTGGACCTGGGCAGGTCAATCAGAGAGGAAAGAGGTCAGCCAGGCCAGAGCCTGATTGGTGATACCCAGGTTATCACAGAGATGGTTGAGCAGGATGGTATGGTTGACCATGTTGAAGGCAGAGGAGAGATCGAGTAGGATGAGGACAGAGGGAATACTAGAGTCAAGGTTGGAGAGCAGATCCTAACAAATGTTCAAGAGAGCAGTTTCTGTGCTCTGCCAGCTCTGACGCCAGACTGATGGTCATGGAGACAGCCAACAGAATCAGAATGAAGGTTAAGCTGAGAGATGACAGCTTTTCCAGGAGTTTGCCGAGAAACTGAGTAATGGAAATTGGGCGATAGTTGGCCAGACAAGAGGGATCAGCTGTGGGTTTCCTGAGAAGAGGATACACAAAGGAGTGCTTAAGAGGGGAGGGGAAGGATCCTGAGGCAAAGGAGTGGTTGCAGAAATCGGCAACGGCCAGAGCGAGGTTATCAATGTGGTCCTTGATAGTTTAAGAGGAACACGGATAGACCTGTTTTGACAAGGCTTTCATAGATCGGACTTGTCTAGCTACCTCATCAGGGGAGAAAAGAGGAAAAGAAGAGAAGGAGGGTAGTGGGGATGGCTAAAGGAGGGTCCGCAAGTACAGGCGGGGAGAGGAGAGGGAGTGGAGGAGAGGGTGGCCAAGATGTCCTGGGTTTTTGAGATAAAGTGAGAGGCAAGGACATTGCAAAGAGCCTGGGAGGCCAGTTCCTTGCAGATTTTAAAGAGTTCAGCCGAGTTGTTAGATTCAGCAGAAACATGGGCTTGAATGTGGCCTCTATTCTTGGTACGGACAGAGAGTTGGTTTTGCCTTTGGAGTAGGCGACAGTCAGTTTGTCAGAGAATGAGCAGGAATCCCTCCATTTTCATACCAGGAATTGCACTTGGCTTTGGACTTCAAGCGGATCCTCATGACAGGGGCAAGAGTATTAAGAGTATCAGAAATAAAAGAGTAGAGAAGAGACAGGGTGCGTCAGGGTGTGAGTCAGCCAGAGTCAGCCAGAGGATGAGGGGGGGGGAGAAGATGTCAGTAAAGGCCTCAAATGACACACGCTTCATGGGCCGGATGTCCAAGAGGGTAGGTGGCAGTGTTGGGGTAGGATTGGCTTGGGGGGAAGAGATAGAGAGATGAGAAGAGAGGAGGCAGTGGTCACTCCAGGAGAGAGAAGTGGACAGGCAGATAGAGAGGGGTAGGCCAGAGAAGATCAAGACGTCAAGTGTATGCCCTGCAGAGTGTGTTGGGCAATAGAGGAGGCTAGAGAGGGAGAGGGAGTCGCAGAGCTCACGAAAAAGCAAAGATGAGGGACAGGGAGAGTCAAGGTGAATGTTGAGTTCACCAAAAAGGAGGAGTTGAGTGGTTGAGGCCAGGAGGGAGGAGGAGAGGCCAGCCCACTCTAAGAGAAAAGAGGGGATTTGACCAGGGGGCCGGTAGAGAGTAGCAACATTAAGAGAGTGGCAAGGAGAGATTGAGAGCCTACATACAAGGCATTCGAAAGAGGAGTAAATCTGATTGGGAATGGCTAATATCTTGGTAGCTGAAGAACACCCGGACCAGCAGGTAAGATATTAAGTAGGTTTATTGTAGTTCAATAGCCAGGAACAACATTGGCATGTCCTTTTCAAGCCAGCATACCTCTAACTGCCAAGCATAGAACCCCGATTCAGATAACAACACACCAACACTCCACTCACACTGACCTCACCACATTCCATGTACAGTGATGTCATCACCTCATCCAAGATACATTACAACACTTCTCCCTCCTTTCCTTTGTTGAAATTAGAGAAATTCCACACCAAAACCACCACCAGACAAACCCCTACATATACGTGTGGCCAGCACGTAATGCACCAACTACCAACTCCACTGTCGACAAGAAACTGCCTCCACAGAACACCTATAACCCTGAACACTCCAAGGAAGATCTATGAAACAGGAAAAGTGCTCAACCACAATAATCAAGGAACACAATAATGCCTAAATGGCACCCCCAGAATACATCCAACTGTGCCAACACAAATTGGGCAACATGACACCCCGTGTCAACCAACAGCCAACTCCAATTCAACTCCAATTCCACTCCTCCCTCTACAAACAAAACAGTGAGTAACCCAACGCAATCTACTAAGGGCTAACTCCTCCCATGAACAGAACTGGACAACCTTTGAGAAACAAAAATAAAAAAACTAAGCACTTCCACCTGTTCCAAGCAGCCCCTTGGAACCTAGGTCCTGCCACGACCCAGTGTCCACACAGATAAACTGCCTAACACTCCTAACCCTCAGTGCACATACATCCTTCCGTCCTAGTCTGCCCCCTAGGACACCAGGGCTGCCACCCCCGGGCACGAACCACACAGCTCAACAGAGCAACAACAAGCACAACAACGTAGACAGTTCACCACAGCACCCCAGAAGGTACCCCAACACCACAAGAACCTTGAACAACCGAGAACCCAACCCACAAGGATTGCGGAAATGTAACCACCTCAAACCGGCACACACCAACACACCGCGGACCCCTGGTCCAGCCCACTGCACCACCGCAGCACACACACCACGGACCCCTGGTCCAGCCTACTGCCCACGCAGCACACCTACCACTTACCTTCGACCCCAGGTCCAGCCAAACTGCACCAAGGCAGCATACACACACTCACCTTGGACCCCAGTTCCAGCCAACTGCATGAACGCAGGACACCACACCATCACAGAGGACACCACCTGCACCAATGCAGAACGCCACAACAATTAATGACCCCTGTTCTACACACTGCAATGCTCACCTCACGCACCATATGCACACCTCCAAACACACGATAGGCGGGCATACACGCAAAACATTGCATATATGTGGCATAATGTGCAAAACATATAATTCCAGCAATTAGTAAGAGATAACTGTAAGTGCAGCAATTCACTACATCAAAATACTTTAAGCACAAGATAAACAAATGCTGTTCTTAATGAAACATCTCAACCCGTAAATGCCCCCACCCACGAGTCCGTCCAAACCCGCTACAGGGAACCCGAACTGCAAGAAAACATACTCAAACATCTGACAGTTTTCCGTTGGTACACATATTAAGATCAGACCATCAACCCCTGGTCTGTGCGGGAGAGTACTCCCACCCACGAGTCCAGAGTCCCACAAGTTCACCAACACCTGCAAGAAAGTAGGTTACACAAAACACAATGCAATTTCAGGCACCATAATGCACCCATACACAACAGAATCTCACTCGCACAGCCATTGCAATTAAATACGAAATCACGTAACAACGCACATCCAGGCATATACATAACAAAACATTTAGCGCGTGCATCCACTCACTCACACGGGCCCCTGCAACACGCACACACCACTACAACTGAAACACAACCGGCAAACTAAACACATTTTACTAGTTCATGGAGAATAGAAACGTTCTCCTCCACGCAGTGGAGGGCAGTGATTAAGAGCTAGACTGCTTTGCGGTCCATGCTGCACCATAACTACAGTCACAGGGCGCAGGCAACTCCTCCACTGTACCTGCCCTGATGAACTGAAACGTAAGACACCACCCACGCCACGTCGCTCCGACATGAGATCCATATGTCCATATTGCGTAATTCTGTGTCGGGAAATCTGCGCTTCACTGACGCGCAAATGCAAATGTCCATGTGACCCCCGACATTCCTCCTATGTCGCTCCCATCCGTCTACCTTGCACAGTCCTTTGTATAATCCCGCAGCCGCTTTCCTCCATCAGGAGACACTACTTTGGCGCACAGTGTGCGCTCACGACAGGCAAAGTAAAGCTAACATTCCTTGCGTTCCAGCAGCCCACGCTGGAATGCATGCAGCAACAAAGGAAACGCGATGATGACTACGCGTTCAGTCACGCCTCCGTGAACGTCTCTGTATTCCTGCCTCCACCGACATGCGCAAAGGCAACGTTCACTATGGGGTACCTCCAGGTAACACCATACGTCACCACAGCTATCGCAGGCACCACAGCGCTCGCACGTCCTGCACTCCTCCATGAGACAACACGATGGGGAGCCCGACACTATGGAGAGCGCGAGATCAGCACATACAGACTCAGGCACCTCTAGGTACTCTCCGGGCCCCAGACGGATGCAGTCCCCAACTGCCCACATGCTAACCAGACCACCCGGCCTCCAGCCAGCACGCAGGGACAAGCTCACCACCTTGCGTCGGAAAGCTCACGAACCGCTCCGGGAGGTACAGTTGCTGTAAAACAGCCTATTCATCAACAGCCGCCTCCTCTGAGCGTTTCTCCGCCCCTTCACACTCCTCTGCCAGCACCCAGCTGACAACGAACAGTGATAGAAGTTGGCAAGAGCACAGCCCAATGCTCTGGGGCTCAACAGCTGGGGCATAAACAGTACACATTGAGGCCCCGCACGCCGACCTGTGTGCCGAACAAAACACGCAACCCCAACCGCAGCCCCAACTGCCCACTGGGTCTGCCGGCCCCACCTTAGAGCTGTTGTGCTAACCAGCACTGCACACCGACCTGTGTGCCCACTGGGCCCCTCAAATCAGCACCGCCCGGCCTGCTGAAAAGGGCACTCTGCCCAGTCAAACAACTCTGGGCCATAAACTTGCTGGCAATTTCTTCATGGATTCAATGGAGGGCATGTTTCCTGGATATGGACTGTCCCCTCCACGACAGCATCCCACCTTCATTGCCAGTGTAATATTTTGGTAGCTGAAGAACATCTGGACCAGCAGGTAAGATATTAAGCAGGTTTATTGTAGTTCAATAGCCAGGAACAACATTGGCATGTCCTTTCCAAGCCAGCATACTTCTAACTGCCAAGCATAGAACCCCGCTTCAGATAACAACACACCAACACTCCCCTCACACTGACCTCACCACATTCCATGTACAGTGATGTCATCACCTCATCCAAGATACATTACAACAGAATGATAGTGGCAGGAATCCACTCAGGAAAGATCAGTGCTGCACCCCCTCTGGGCCGGGTGGAACTGGGTACAGAGAGGATCTTATAGCCATCAGAGAGGAGAGTGTCAAAGCTTGTGACAGAGCTGGCTGTGAACTATGTCTCAGTAACACTGAGGACATTGAGGTCCAGTTCTTCAAGGAGATGGCAGATGTCATAGGAGTGTTTGACAGCAGAGTGAGAGTTAAGAGTGGCAAGATGAAGACGGTTGCCAGCCTTAAAGACCTTCTGGGGAGGGGTACAAATCAGAGGTACGCCCCACGGAGGTGTGTAGGGAGCCCAAAGTGGGGCAGAGGAGAAGGGATAAGTGATCAAGGCAGCCAGGAGTGGGAGGAGGGGACAGCCGGAGATGATAGGAAGTTGATGAGGCGAGGGAACCGCCTATCGAAGAGGAGGAGATTAGCCTGAGGACCTTGGACCATGACAGTGCCATTTAGGTAAACATTGAGGATGACTCTGGAAGAGTAAAAGGAATCCATGAGGACTTCCCAGCGAGTGGCACCATTAACAGGAGAGGAGGAGAAAGGGCAGAGCACAGAGATCATATGCGGGGTCCATAGATCCGGCAGGGGTCGGCAAAGAGGATGTCGGTGAGGGTATTTCTGGAAGAGGTGCTGGAATAGGTATGAGCGATAGGGAGAGCTGGGTTGGAGGCCAAGGTATCCTTTTTAAACTTCTTCTTTCCGGACTTAGTGAGAAGGGAAGGCTAGTTGATAGAGAAGCAGTTGGAATAGCTGGGAGAAACAGAAAGCGCCATGGGTGGGAAGAGAGAGGAGTTAGAAGGAGGAGTATGCAAGTGCGGAAATGGAACAGTCACTGGGCTAGCAGGTTACAATCAATGGCCAATGTTAAATGCAAAATACACCCAACTTTGACTTTCAAGTTAAATGCAAAATACACCCAAGTTTGACTTTAAAGTTAAATGCAAAATACACCCAAGTTTGACTTTCAAGTTAACTTCAAAATACACCCACGTAGGTGCCAGAGGAGCGCAGGATTCTAGAGGAGGGACATTTGGTCAGAGAGAGTTGCAGAGAGAGTGGTCCCCAGCCCCAGACAGCCTTGTGGATGATCCAGAGGGATTTGATTTTAATCCGTTCTGCCATGGGAACCAGTGAAGACTTTGCAGGAGAGATGTGGTCCCTGGACTTGAGGCCAAGGATAAGTATTGCTGCCCTATTCTGGATTAGCTGGAGGGGTCGCAGAGTGGATGAAGGTAGATTAAGGAGGAGGCTATTGCAGTAGTGAAGCCTAGAGAGAACCAGAGCTCGCGTAACATTGAGTATCTGGAGGAAGGTGAGGAAAGGAAGAATTCCTTTCAGAAGGAAAAGCTGAAAGTGGGACTTCTTGGCAATGTCCTGAGTATGAGGGAGGAAGGAGAGAGAGGAGTCAAAGATGACTCTGAGATTTCTGGCTTCTGAAGTGGGAGTAGGGGGAGAGCCCATGGAGGAAAGCCCGAGTGAAGGGAAGAAGACAGCTGCCGGGGTCCAAATAGAGAGGATCTCAGTTTTGCTGGCATTGAGGCAAAGATCATTAGAAGTACACCAGGCCTGTATAGCTGAGAGGCAGTCAGGGATGAAGGAGTATGCAAGGGCTTCTGTAGGAAGTTTGAAGAAGGGTTGAGTGTTGTCAGCATAGTACTGTAAGTTGGGGAGAAGGAGTAAATAAGGCAGTAGAGTAAGGTAGATGTTAAAGAGCCAAGGGGAAAGAATGGAGCCCTGGGGGAAGGAACAGGGGCAGTGGGAAGTAGGGGGGGAGAAGGTGCCCAGTATGACTTTGGAAGAGAGGTCAGTTCTCCCTGATCTTCGCCCCCATTGCACCATCCCAGTGGAATGAGATGAAGAGTCACAGTTGGGAATCCATGCATGAATCCTTGCAAAATTCCTGTACCACATCGAGTATAATAGAGACAAAATGTACTCAGGCAACCATTTAGAATGTACCCACAAGCTGACATTATGGAGGAAAGCTACCAAGAAGTATGCCCTTTGCCGAGCTGTCAGAATGCAGCCATGAACAGAATGGATGTACTTTAAAACAAAGTCTGACGACATTAAAAGAATTTTAAAAAAGAATATAAGAACCTATACTGAAACAATATGAAAATACATAAGGATGACAATGTAACTGAAGTACTAAGAGACACATGTATCCAATGATTCAATAATCATGAACACGAAGAAGAATGAAGTGACTCACTGGACATTCACTGTAAATACGCTGTGACGCAAGGTACAAAGAACACATAGAAGCTTGCTTATAAGATGTATATATTGAACGTTTAGGGCGGCCATTAGAAAAACATGCATGACGGCTTATGTCAATCAACCCAGCTACATCAACGTACAAGCCCTGGATCCTTAAGACGAAAGACAATGAAGAGGATGTTTTTCCCTGACCAAATAAAGGAGTACATCACCTGAGACCTAGGATGCTATTTCAAGAGATGAATGCAAAGTAGGAAGGGAGTCTAACAAGCAGACCATTTTGCAAAGGACATATTTCTCAAGATTAAGAGGAAAAATAACAATTACATATACCAAGTATTGGACAATTAAAAGCACATAGCGTTTCTATGGGATAGAGAGAGCAAGTCTCTAAAGGCCAAGGGGGGCAACTACACCCAGTATAATTGAATCAAATAGTGTTAAATACAATTAATTGACAAATTGATGGTCTCTTAAAACGTGACGAAGACCTTGCAAAAAAGGGCTTTTCATTAGGCTTGAAACTAAGATAATTGTCTGCCTACACTCTCTTGACTGTTCCGGCACAGTGCAGACTGGCAAGGTAAATCTTCAAACAGAGGACACTGGCATGAGGCCTACCGATGATAGAGGGTAGACTAATCGGAAAAACAAGGGAATAACTGATGTATCTCCAAGCACCTGGTTTTCATTTCTATGTATGCGATGCTAGCGAGCCGAAAGTCCAAGGTTGGATTTGGGTTGCCAATCAATCTGTTAAGGATTTTAAAGAGGCGTCACACTCCAGACCAGGACTCTTTCTACTGGTAAGGGATGTGGCGCACAATAAAACACTTTTAAATGTATGAATTTGGATTCAACTTTGAGAAGGCAGCCAACCAGTCTCACACCCCGTTTACCGTAAACACTGTGTCGCAATGGAATATGAACCAGGCCGGTGTGTAATAATTAATATTTATTTATTTTAATTTTGGATAAAAATCACACACATTCAATATGGGGCAGCAATCATCATGGTGGTGATAATTACACAGTAAATGATAGAATACACTTAGTTTAACTTTTTAACATAAGATACACAATGCAAAAATGAAAGAAAGCAATATTACTTTTGAGTAGTGCGTTTAAATAGCACCACAGTTAAGCATTCCTCCTGAAACACCCCCTCAAACTCCTGTTAACCAAATTTGGTGTGGGTTGAGTGGAGTAGCAAGGAGTCAGGTATACTATCAGAATGAGAATCCGACCTACCACCCCTGAATGGGAGGCAACAATCGTATTGAGCTCCCTTGAAAAATGAGCAAAATGGCACTCGGAATTACTGAATGGTGATTTTACATGTGCAGTTGAATGAATAAGGCAAGACTGTGTGTGGCTATACTAACGAGGCAAAAAAAATGTGCAAGCTACAAAGCAATGTACTACACAACGGGCATACAGTGTAGAAAATCGACTATGGAAGGAAACACAGTGCAGCAAGACTCACACGCGGCTAAATTGAAATTGCTACATTTCACAGGTTTAAAATAGCAAAACGGCTTGGAAAATGAGCTAAACAGACAAATTCGGAATGCGGTTTTAATGCTAAGATACAAAGGCACATAGCAGGTATGATATGGAAGTGAAAGGGTGACTTTGGATGAATGACAGTCTGGGATTCTTGATAGGAACAGTAATCAGATGCTATGATAAAAGCAGTTAAACAGCGAAAATCTGTTTTAAAAGGAAAATGACAAGGTTCTATTGAGACTATCTTTTAGTGGCTAGATTATCAAGGAATAACGCTGCCTGCGAAAAATGTTAATTTGCAATTTTAACCCATTCACGCCATGTGCCTCGTTATATGGGAATTAATGTATTTATTCCAAATAGCACTAAGGACTTATATAGCGGACAGGATATACAGAGGATTCTTACAATTCTGACAATTTTAAGGATTTTGGTAGGGTATTTATAGGATTTCTATGGGATTGGACATAATACCAGGTAACAAAGCAAGAGCTGCAGTTTTTTGGTTACTGGGGAAGTCAAATGCCTACAACAAGCACTTGAATTGAATAGTTTGGACAGCCAGCCAGGCCTCGGGGCACGGGACACGGATCTGGTCCCTTGGGCAACAGCTGGGCTCTCCTCTAGGGACACAGCGGGGCAACCAGGGTCTGGTCACCGTAGACAGCAGGGTGCCTCAGCTGGGCAAAGCAGGTCTGGTCACTGGATAATCTCAAAAGGGTTCAAACTTTCCCCCTTTTTCCCTGAATTATTGGGATGTGTGTAGGGTTTACATCCTGGAGCATGGTGAGTGTTGACCCTCTTTTGGTGTCCCCATTTTTTAAAAATTGCAGAGTCCCCGAGGCCCAAACATCCCCATTGTTGCCTGTGCCCCCTTCCTGCTTCCTCGTCCCTCCCGCCTCCCGACCTGCCCACCCCGCTCTCAGTGGTCCCTTGGACTTGTGTGCTGAGTCTAGTGACTCTTGTGAAATCACTGGCTCCATTTACATTCTGGAGCATGGTGAGTGTTGCCCCTCTTTCATTTCCCCATTTTAAAAAAATTGCAGAGGCCCCGAGGCCCAAACATCCCCATTGTTGCCCGTGCCCCCTTCCTGCTTCCCCGTACCTCCCACCTCCCGACCTGACCACCCCACTTTCATTGGTCCCTTAGACTTGTGTGCTGGGTCTAGTGACTCATGCAAAATCAACGGCTCCATTTACATCCTGGAGCATGGTGAGTGTGGCCCCCCTTTTGGTGTCCCCATTTTAAAAAAATTGCAGAGGCCCCGAGGCCCAAACATCCCCATTGTTGCCCGTGCCCCCTTCCTGCTTCCCCGTCCCTCCAGCCTCCCGACCTGCCCACCCCCGCTCTCATTGGTCCCTAAGACCTGATCTCCAAGACATATCCAACACTTCCAGGGCAGCCCTCTGCCTATGCAGCCCTGCGGCTAAGGGCCCAAGGCAAAGGACGGCTCCAACAGAGGTGGCTCCAGATCGTATCTGCAGGTATCCGCAGGAGAAGCAAGAAACCAGTAGCCTACCGTCAACCAGGACCAACAAGGGTGGGGACTGAAGCAATGACTTCACGCCAGAAAGCCCTACCACTCTTACCCGAAACGTCTGACTGTGTTACATCATACAGTCACAAATTAAGTTCCAACGATTATCCGCACCCTATAAGGGTCATTGTGTTAATGTTGAATCTAGAAGGTATTCCCAACATCATTGAATGTGCCCTAATAGCGTCACTGTGATAAAGTTGAACTTAGAAAGTGTGCCCCAATAGCATCACTGTGTTAAAGTTGAATCTAAAAGATATTCCCAACATCATTGAGTGTGCCCTAATAGCATCATTGTGTTAAAGTTGAACTTATAAAGAGTGCCCTAATAGCGTCACTCTGTTAATGTTGAATCTAGAAGGTATTCCCAACATCATTGAGTGTACCCTAATAGCATCACTGTGATAAAGTTGAGCTTAGAAAGTGTGCCCTAATAGCATCACCATGTTAAAGTTGAATTTAGAAAGTGTGTCCTAAAGCATCACTGTGCTAAAGTAAAATAAAAAAAGGTATTCCCAACATCATTGAGTGTGCCCTAATAGCATCACTGTGTTAAAGTTGAACTTAGAAAGTGTGCCCTAATAACGTCACTGTGTTAAAGCTGAACTTAGAAAGCGTGCCCTAAGAGCGTCTCTGAGTTACAGTTGAAACAAGATGGTATTCCCAAAATCTTTGAGTGTGCCCCAATCGCGTCACCATGTTAAAGTTGAATTTAGAAAGTGTTCCCTAAAGCGTCACTGTGCTAGAGTTGATTTAAGATGGTATTCCCAACATCATTGAGTGTGCCCTAATAGTGTCACTGTCCTAAAGCTGAATTTAGAAAGTGTGCCCTAATAGCGTCACTGTGTTAATGTTGAATCAAGAAAGTACTCCCAACATCATTGAGTGTGCCCTAATAGCGTCACTGTTAAAGTCGAACTTAGAAAGTATGCCTAATAGCGTCACTGTGTCAGACAAATTAAGAAGGTATTCCCTACATCACTGAGCATGGCCCAAAAGCGTCACTGTTTTAAAGTTGAATTTAGAAGGTATTTCCAACACCATTGAGTGTGCCTGGTCACATGCACTTTACTAATTACCACAATATCACACTACTACGTTTACTCTCTCCTATACACCACCATTCAACTGGAACACAGAGCTGTACTATGACACATTTGGTATAGCTGTTCTCATACTAACATGACCCATCAAACTACCCATCATCCTAATAAAACACAGCTAGCTGAGCAGATACCGACTAGCTTGGGCGTCTCCTCAGGCCTAACGAAGCCAGAACTCAGTCTGGGTGTCCACCCTCCAGACTGAACACATTCAATTGATCTCCTCAGCACCACACCTACCACTAAGAAGCAGCTATCATGCAATTTACGACTCTCTCTCTCTCGACTGACTTGAACTACGGTTCCCGAGGGCGTTCAACCTACCAGCGCTTTGAGATCATACCAATGATATGTAAGGCACTATACAAATGCCAAGTAACAACATAACATAACATAACATAACATAAGAGGTTCAGCCTGGGTAAGAGGTTCTGCCTGGATCTTCTATCAGCTACCCCTGGCCTGGCACTGGAATCTGGAATCTTGCAGGGTGAATTTGGAATGTCTGGATCTCTCGATGTTCATTTATGAATGCTGGATTTTCTTAAATGCCATCTGCCTGTATGTCTCCACCTTATAAAGACCGGATGACATCAGAGGATTTTTACTATGCAGGCATAACTAAGCTAGACATGCCTCTAAAATTGGATAGGTCAGCCTGTAAATGTCACTGTCTCCCTGTAAGGATATTGGACTGAAGGAAGTGACTCCGTTTTAGTGTGTGTGTTTTTATGAGATGCATTGTTATGCCATAGTTAATTTTACCCAAATCAGTTATGACATAGAACCCCTATATTTACAATTGTTATCCTCCTGACAATTAGATAGGTAGACTCCATATTTTACAAGGAATATGCTGTGCAATCCCAAGTCGGTGCGATGCTGTTTAGTCATTATGGCAATCGTTTACCATTTCCATGGAAAACATTTCACCTAAAATTCGACAATTGTCTACATATATACATATTATCACTGGGCATATTTTCATTAAGTTTCAAAACTGTACCATGTACGCTTTCCTCCCGAAATGACATTTAACTGGCATTTGCGTCCACCGCTTGTTGCAAAAATCTACAATGTCTTATTTTAATGGTGCAAAAATGACATTTAAAATGATCATAATTTCACATTACTGTTTCTTTAGATTACTGAAATAAATGTCATGACATGAGCCACTTTGAAATCAAATGGGCTGGCTTTGTTTCCAAATATAGGCAGTCTTTCCAACCCCCAGCCACATGTCATGCTCTGGTCAGCTTTGCCCAGGGTTGCTATGGATTCGCCTTTGATCCTAGGCAGCTGAAGCTGAGGGGAGGTGTCTGAGGAATCCACACTTTAGTGGGAGGGCTGTCCATAGTGCCATGCTAGGGGAAATGCCATTCCATCTGATGAGGTCGAAAATTCTCACACCTTGGTCCTTTCATTGGGAAAGGGGCTTCCTTTGAAGTGTTCTCCTTTTGCCAAACTGGTTCTGCTGGTCTCAAACAGCTTTCAAACATTTGTTTTCTCTCTTTCTTTCACAAAAGCCAGTCATTTTGTAAATAAATATATTATACATTTAAACCAAGCCCCATCCCCACCTAAAATACTATTTCTGTGTAAGCATTTCGGATGATTTTACATTTTAACTTTTAAAGTGTTATTTCACTGCTGTTGCAAAAACAAATTTACACGTGTTTATTTTACATGGGGATTTCACCAGATGCAGTTTCTTTAAATCACATTTTCAGAACAGCCTGGACAGACCAGATCAGTTTCATGGCAGGGAAAGGTGCTAGAAGTAGTTTTCTTTTGTAATTGACGCATAGCCAGGGAGAAAAGCTTTATTTTTGAAGTCCTCTGCATGGGATAATTTGTTGCAAAAGTAAACACAGGTCATACAGCCTGAAACAAATTTCTCTGCTGTTCATAGAATTTGCTTGACACACAATTGCTTCCAGGGCGGAATGGCCCTCATTAGATGGGGTTCATTTCTGAAGATAGATGGGCATGGCTGTGTTTTACTGGAACCAAACTTTGTAATGTTGAAGGTTGAAAAATGGCACCAGTGCAAAGCCATTTTAAACGCAGAACATTTCCTTTTTCAGTTGGAAGTTTTAAACTGGCAGCATAGCAGCGCTGAGCTAGGTTGCTTTTAAATACTTTTCTTTGGTGTATATGAAGAAAATAAATGCAGCCATTCTCAGGGTGTTCTATGTTTCATCTCGCCCCTTATGTGGTCAACAGAGACAGCGCAGCCATTATTTTTGTAACTGCTGAAAATGCAGTTTGGTGATGTAGGGGAAGTTCTGCTTGGCTGGTAAATGTACCCCACAAATCACAAAAGCCTGCCATGAACTTTTACATACAATATTGCAAGTATTATTCTGCTGCCATATTCTTTGCTGTAATCAGTATTATACGTATTTAGAAGTAGCTTAGGAAGTGTCCGACAGGCAAGGAACCACTAATGAGAGACTAATACTCATGTATTCTATATTTAGACATCTGCCCCTAATCCAATCCCACCCCTTGATAGGTTTTTGTAATATGCAACATACAATGACGTCATAGATGATGCATTTGGCATTATATAAAGTAAGTATAATCAAGAAGACATTGTGATCCTGCATGAATCAATTTGATGAATGGATATTAACCCTGCTTTCCTTCATTGAGATAAAAGCAGTATTTCACCATCTTCTTTGAGTCTGTCTGGTGATTTGGTCTGAGACATTTTATTGGTAATTCCATCTAGCACTAAAATGCTTCAAGGTGGTAGAGCACAGTGTGATGAGCTGGTACACTTGTTTATTAATTTATTTGTGCGTGCTAGTACTGGAGAATATTGTTTGCATATATCCTTATTGTTTACTGTTGTCTTTCAATTTTTTCTAGTAGGTTGGTTGAAGAGGCAAGTCTTGGGCTGTTTCCAGAACCCAATGAAGCCACATGGCCAGGATAGTAGGGGCTTTATGCTTGTCCCATAAGGGAACACATAGAAAGAAAGACACAGACACCAGGGTGATAAAAGTAAATTTAGTAAATGTGTTGTGTGTTTATATATTTGTGTGTTTGAATTAAACCTTCCAGCTCATCATGGGGCTGTGTGGAATGTTTAAAGGAAAGAAAAGAACAATAGAACAGATCTTCCCTGCCCAATAATGGGCTGGGTAGGGCAGAAATGGCTCCTGAGAGGATTCGAAGGTAAAAGACAGGTAAGAAAAACAATTAAGGAAAGGAGCAGAGAGAGGCGAGGGAGAAGAGACAGAGAAAAGAAAATGACTTACCAGGGGGGAATCGCTTCAAGCAGCCTCCCAGTGCCGAAATCCATCTATGGAGCCAGGTGGGATGTGGGGTAGCCCCCCAGAGCCTAAAACAGGGGGCTGAGTTGTTGATGCTAGGGGCAGAACCGATGGGGATCCTGTAAGTGTCCCTCTAGCAGCTTGCATCCTGTGTTAGAGTCTCAACCAGCCTTTCACAGAAGAGACATTTCCCCTACATATCAGTCTTTGTCCTGCCCAAGGGCAGTCCAGCACCCAAAAGCCAGGCAATTCTCTTCTGTGTATCAGCCACCCCAGGGCTGTGGCAGAGGTGGCACACATGGGGGCTAGACCGGAAGGGCACAGCAGTATTAAGGCCCCGGGCAGCGTGCAGGATGCTGCTGGGGTCGAAAAGAACAGCCCAGACTGAGAGGCGGGCCCTTCATAAAAGTCCTCCCAAGCAGAGTATGATAGATGCAGCCCTAGAAGTGATTAGCGGCAAGGTATGCTTCACCAAGGACGGTGGAGCTGTTGAAGTCACAGGCTGGCCTCGCCGAATAGCCCCGCGTGAAGAGGAGCAGGGGAGGAAGTCCCGGGCTGCTCCGCTGGGCAGCTTGGGGAAGAAAAGCCTGGGCTCCCCAGCGCAGTGGTCTGGGTGAAGATCAGAGGCCCACCCACTGCGTCACAATACACATTGCAGAGAGGGTGGACTAAAACAGGTCATGGCATGCAGAGGTGATATGGGGATGCCAACTGAAGTCAAAATGGCCATGAGTGCAGCAATGACAGTGGTGGCGTCTCCCCACTGCATAGGGAACACCACCGGAATTAATGATGATGGTTCATGGCAGTGGTGATGATGCAAGTGGGCCCCACAGCCAACAGGGTACCCACAACCTTAAATATAGAGCACTAGTGGCAGTGATCTCAGGTGGGCCCCCCAGCCAATGGAGCCCACCTAGAAGACAAGAAGAGCACAGTTGGCTGCAGTCATGGTGGAACCCCACGCACACAGAGTGCCTCCCATCACAATTAAAGAGAGTTCAGTCTGCTCGGTAAGCATGATGGACAGGCCACCCTAGAAGAAAGAGTAGGAGGGGGACAAGGCCCCTGCAACACCAGGGGACAGTGTGTAACCAGCACTACATCCAGCCCTGAGGTCCGCCTGCAAAGCGACCAGAAACCAACTCATTGAAGGATTGTAAAGGGGGTGACTGACTGCAGCAGAAACCCCATTGTGCCATAGAGTTTAATGTGTGTTATATGTTGTATGTAAATATGCCTATGTATGTGTTGTTATACGTATATATATATACATATTACACAGCCTTGCTAGTGGCTGTGTAGTTATGGTTAAGTTGCTGTTTTCATAGGAAGAGCCCTTTTTGGGTGGCTTATAACTTCGCTCTCCCTGGACGAATCCTCACCAAACTTTGCAAAAAAAAAGTATATGGGTCACTCCGAATTTATTTGTAAACTTTGGTGAGGTTTGTGCCAGAGGGGGCAAAGTTATAGGGGGTCCCAAAACTTATTTTTTTCCCATAGTCTGAATGGGGAAAAAACTTTGCTCACACCTACAGGCCAAACTGCTGGATGGCTGTTCACCAAATTTGGACCAGGAGCAGCGTCTTGGTCCCGAAAGCGTGCTTTTGCAGATTTGGTGAAAATACGTCCAGTAGTTTTTTTTTTAAATGACCAAAAAGTATGTCACAAAAAATAAGTGATATCTATGTTCGGTCCGCGGACACACTTCCCTGTTCGCTCCGCGGACAGTGTCCTGATTGGCCAACCGGCTTGCGTCATGTCCCCGGACATGCAACGTGTTCGTTGATTGGATGGTGAAGAGCGTGAAGCGCATCAGATTTTCAGGAACGCCCGCCATCTTGGATTCGCGGACATCCGGTGAAACTTGGTGGAAAAAATACTATTTAGTAGAGTGTGTTGGTGTGTAAAAGTGTTTGGGGAGGGTGGGGGAGTAAGAGAGGGGTTAAATGTTGTATTTATTTAGGTGGTCGACCCCCCTGTTGTGTTCGCTTTGTCCGCGGAACCTGGTATGTGAGATTCTGCCTCAATTGCCTGCCTAGCATGGAATTTGTAGGTCCAAGTATGAACTTTGGCAGAGATTTTAAAACTTGTAGACTGTTGTAGACTGTGTGGAGACTCGGTTATAGAGTGTCCTTCATTACTAGTAGACAGGAAAATATTGTTTTCTCCTTTTGTGTCTTCTAATTCTGAGGTTACATCACAGAGTCTGATAGGACTTCATGGTGGGGAATGCCGGTTTTACCGCCACTGATATTGCTGGTGATGGTAATACCGGCAGTTTTTTGACAATGGGGGCCTGATTTACCTCCAGCTCTTGGCTGGAGGTAAATCAGGTAACCCCCACCAGCAAAACTTTAGTTTGGCGGTGCAGTAAAAGTGCTGGTAACAGATTTACCTGCATTTTTACTGGCACTTTTACTGCACTGGCAAACTTGTAATGAGGCCCAATGGTTCTTAATTTCTGACATGCATGAAAATCTTGACTTTGTGAAGATGCACAAGCTTTTAGCATGCTATTTATTCTGCCTTCTTTCTTCCTCTCCCCTACTGAATTCCTGGCTGAATCTTAAACTGCACCAGTCACCTGGCTACCCTCTGATCTCGGGCCCTCGTCCCCTCCCCGCCAGTTGCACACCTGCACTGCTCCCCTGGCAACACTTGCACTTGGGTCTGTATCTGTAACCCTACAGTCCCCATACCGGCACTTTGGACATCTGCTGTCTGCACTTACCCTTGCACCTGCCACCAGCTGTCCGCAATTCTTTTATTGTTTAATCCCATGTACTGCACTGCCCCTTCCCCCTCACACTTTTCCCCACCCCTCTCCCCTGCACTTGGGCAATCTCAATGTCACCTGGCCTAGTAAAATCGTTGTCTCTGTCTTCCCTTTGTTCCCCATCCCTTGCCTCGTCGCGCCTTGAAACACTTGTGTATAGGCGTGTTATAAATGCCATATCATATCATATCGTATTTGCGTCTTCTTGGTATGTGCATTTTTGAAGAAGAAGTCCCAGTCAACAGCAAAGTTGAGAGATTTTACACTAGATGGGAGTGGAGGTGTGCCTCTGTTGGGGTTCATGTCCACCAGCCAGTTCTGCACTTGGGCATGCTTGCTAGGGTTTCCTAGGAGAGAAAATGAATTTAGTCTATGTCAGGTTGAGCTCCCGGGAGGCACTTTGGAATCTGGGCTTGGATAGGGGACAGATAGAAATTGAATTAATGGATGGTGTTGAGGAAATTGATCTTCAGGTAAAGCAGAGTTTCTTCTGCATATTGGTGAATGTCTGTGTCGTGAGGAGATCTTGGGTGAGAACCACCCGAAACACCCTTTGGATGGTTTCGGGTATTTTGCCACTCTCCCATGCATGCGTCAATTTGGGGAAAATATTTACACCCGCCATATAATAAATTAACTATCCGCCACTGGGTGCCACCACAGCTGGGGCAGTGGGATGGTACAGTATGGTGGTATGAATCGAATGTACTCTTGCCAGTACTTGGAAATATGAAAGTTGATCTCCATGATGACTCGCGATTTTGAATTGGCCTCTAATGCGTTGAGGGTGTGAAAGCGGATGTGCAGGAATACATTAGTGGTGCGAAGTAAAGAAACAGATATTCACGTAGCCTAAAATTAGGGATCGGCAAAATTACTGACAGCGAAGTAAAATGGGTAACACATCTCACATCCCACTTCATAGGTGGAGTTGGTTTGGGTGAAATCAATGTGGTGACTTTTTGTTGTCCTGCGGGCTTTGCTTCGCTGGCAAAACGGATTTCACACGATGTCGCAGCTTTTGGGTGAAATCATTTCGAAGCCTTTTTTGCTTCCGGCACATGAAAGTTCCACCTGAAGACCCGTATTTGGCCAACATGTTGTTCTCCCTAAATGAATGGGGAAAATGCGAAGTGTATGCTTAAAATAGACGAAATTGACAATTTCATTCCACAGTCGAAATGACAAGCATTTTCCCCAAAATATTCATTTTTTTCTGTAGAGCGATTTTCGTCTTCTTCGCCGGGATCTCCCCTACCTATAATTCAAAAGTGCAATAAGAGCTGGAGTAAAACTGGACACTAAGCAAAGTCGTACCTAGAGACCCTAACAGAGCAGAGAGTTCGAGGCACACACACCGTGATGCCTCCTGGCTCTGGGTGACTTTGCCTCGGGTCACGTTACGGTCTGGCCCGGTGGCGGGCACGCCATCGCCGGCAGAGTGAGAGGCCTCTCCCGAGATCCGCCGGCAGTGTTTTGACACGGCGAGTTCATTATACGGTTTAGCCACATTAAGCTTTGACAGCGAACATGTATTTGAGAATACAAAGCAGGGCGTCGAACAGCCCCGGCAATCACAGGCGCAAGGTAAAAGCAATTATAGAGAAATACCTGGGGGAGCCGCTGAGCGCACCGCTCTCTGCCTATAATGACAAATTACATTTCCCTAACCCTCCGCAGCCGCCGAGCCTGATTGAAATTCCGCCGGTTCCACGCGTTTGTTTACATCTCTTGCTTCCCTTCCCATGTTTCGCCCCAACGCCATGGGTGGAGGTGACAAGAAACACAACTAGATATAAAAAAAAAAAGTGGGGGCTAGTCACGATTCTCAAGGAGTAGCTCCTGGTTTTAAATGGGCTTCTGTCAGAAATGTCGGTGGGTGAAGCGGATGTTTGAACCTCGCCAGCAGTACAAGTAAAAAGGCAAGCAATGAGAGAGTGGCGCCACTGACTTCCCCCCACTCGTCCCGCTCCCCCAATGTATGGGGATCACACATTATTTGGCCTCTCTGGTTGTCAGCATGGGAAATAATACAGATTCCAGAAGCGCGCACAAACAGCACAGTGTTGCGCTAATTTCCTAACATTTCTATAATTTTGTTATAAACAAGATTTGGCCATGTTAAATTGACCTGCTTGACCATGATTTCATAACAAAATAAACACGATCGATAATGTTCAGAATGTGGACGTCACTTGACAACACTGCGAAGACAGGTGTAAAACATGGTTGATTGCAGTACCAAAATCACGATATGGCTGTGCCTTGAGGAGCCGGTGGCCATTTTTTGACAGTTACTTGGATTGGATTTGGCAGTGGTTTGTTCATGATTTTACCATCACTTTGCAGTGGTTTCACCACAATATTTTACCATACTCCAACTGTGGATGCAATTTGGCAGTGGTTTGACCATGATATGCCTTAGCTCTGATTGGTCAGACTATGATTAGGGCAGGCCAGCCTAGTTGGGATTTGACAACGATATAGGTACAACCAGGGGTGTTGCTAGGTCTGGAATAGGTCCGGAGCTAGGTTAATGTTCTTGAGCCTGTTGGGACTCAGGGCTAGCTAGCCTTTTGGTTGTAGCTCCTGGGCTTTTATCCGGGGCTACAACCAAAAGAACCGGGGCTATAGTCCCCCCCACCTAGCAGCGCCTCTGGCTACAACTAGAAAATGGTCTAACCGTTAAGTAATGTCCAGTCCATGATCTGTCATTGGTTTCACCACGTTGTAATGTGCATAGCTGGTCTGACAAAGACTTGCCTGGTATTTGACCATGACCTGCAGCATTGCGACTATGACCTGCCAGCTTTGCCTCTTTAACACATCTCCTCCTGGGTATCCCCCTCTACACAGTCTCAACCCACTGACAAAGTACTGAACTTCACCACCAAAATGGCACACTTCTCCCCCCCCATCCAGACACTGCCTGTGGCATGCTGGTCAGATATCCATGGAAATCCCGTCTCTCGTCCAGTCCCTACTGCCTGTCTATAAATCTATGCATGGCCTACCTCGCCCATACTCCTCTAACACTATCTCCCACAGCTCTCCATCACGCATGCTCAACTCCAGTACCCTCCATAATGTCTCTCTTATCGGCTATCCTGTGCTTCCTCTCTCTTTCGCACCCTCTCCCTTCTTGCCCCACACCACTGCAACTCCCTGCCTCCACATAATAAAAACTCCTCTGCCATCCACTCTTTTCAATCTGCACTAACGCTTAATCTCCTATGCCTGGAAGGAGCTCCCTCTGCTTACGGACACATTGCCCCATCCACCAACTGCTTAGTATCTAACTCCAGTGTAGCAAGTACTTACCATACAGTAAATACCCAGGCCCCTTGTTCTGCTCTATATCCTGTGTGTTGTTCGGTCCCTGTTTTCTGTACTATGTACTCATCATCCACTGGTCAACCTGACCCAAGACTACCCTCGAGAGCGTTGTTTGCTGATTTGCAAGTGTTTATTGTTGAAAAAATGTGCTACGTCTACAAATGCCATGAAATCCCATTCTGATACGTGGAGCTTAGATTTCCGACTATAAATCCAGGACTAAATGTACTGGAAAATAGAATGAGACGATCATAAAATCCAGGAATTGCTAAGCATTGCACATTATGGATGGGGTAACTTGCACGCTTTGTGTAGAAGATCACCTTAACCTCCACTTTGTTGGTATAGGAGGTGATCCTGTGTTGCATGAGTAACGCTCTTGCCACACTTTGTGAAGTTAGTACAAGTCCTTACTCTTCAGCACTGCTGAAATGATGTTCCCATTAAGGGCTCAGATTCAAACACCTCTTCCCCGCTATCCTTAACCATTAATAAACAAAGGCGTACCTGCACCCGGTAGAGGCTGTAGGGGCTGGACTGCTCCTGCTAACCACCTCCGAGTGGTTCTCACTGATGTGCACCCTTCTTCTGATTCCGCCCACAGGTACCCATTCTGCCATGACCACCAGCAAAATGTAGAACAAATGTGTATGCAAATATATATTTTGACAAATTAGTAGTACGCCCACCATCTTCCCTCCCTCCGGAAATAATGAGCAAAACATCCCTGAAGCTTTACATGTGCTAAGTAGCTCATTTTTCTGCGGCAGTCCTTTTTTGTAGTCTATGCATTTATTGTGTAAAACCACATTTTAGTAGACATTTTGTAAGTGAATAATACATTGTTTCATTTAGGATGGAAATTATGGATCTGTAAAATGTTAGCAGGCACTTATTTTAACTTTGTGTCCCAGTCCACCCTGGTTCTGCATCATGCATGTATTTGTTCGTGTGTGTCAACATATATACACACAGCACTCACCCAAATAAAGCTAGGTGCTGCTTTAAATGCAGTTCTCTCAATTAGCAGCAGCACCTGCACCCTCTGCTGCACTATAGTGAGGTAGCCCAGAACAGTAAGCCTGGCCTAAGCTTTCCCTCTCCCAATGTCCCGCTCAATGTCGATTGTGGTGCAACCATTTTGAAAACGTACACTTACGTTTTACAGAGAGCAAACCAGGCATCCTATGGTGCCAGAGTGCTGTACAATATGGGAAGGAGAGCCCACAGGCACAACAATGTGCAACCGGTCCTCAGCATGTAGATAAATAGGTGAGTGACTACACATTTGAAAAAGTCCACCCCAGGGCTCTGAGTGACATCTGATAGACGAGAGCAAAGCTCACATTGCATGTGCAGGGTTCAAAATTGAGGAGAGGGGGGAGCTATTACAGCGCCTTCCTGTTGCCTAGAAGAGCCTGGTTAGCTTGAAACCAAAATCTACCAGGAGCTACTTTAGGCTCCCTTGGCCAGCCGATGTCAAACAAACATACCTATGTGAATTTAACTCTGTGCATTTGGACCAATCTATAAATAATCATTAGGACACATCTATACAAAATTTAACACATAAGGGATCATAATAGACACAATTATACGTTTGCATCTTATGTGGAAGTTAGATTTGCGGAATGCTATGTACTAGCTCCTCGTTCCCCAGCCGTAGTTCCTGGTCAGTGGCTAATGATGGATACCAAGAGCTACTTTCAGCTCCTTCTCATCCAATTGAAATTTCGATCCCTGCATGTGATGTCACTCAGGACCCTGAGATCCAATATTTCTCTGATACTCACCCATCTCTAATTATATGCCATATAGCTATCCCATTGGCACTCATTGTACAAAACACATGCTTCCAAAAAACCTTTTGAAATATGCAATTCAGTTCTTTTAGGGGTTATATCTGTGTTTCTCTATTCTGATATTTTTTCCGATTGATGTTTGGAAATGATTTACATCTAATACATTTTTGTTCAGAACTGTTCTATTTTCTTCTGCAGTCTTCATGAAGTGAGTTGACTATTTGGGAGTGAGAATTTGTTTTCATTCAAACAAGTGTCTGTTTTTGTACGCTCAGTGTTTAGCCAGCGGTAGCCTAAGGTAGGGGCCGGGTTTTCTAGATTGGACTTTCTACGTTGAATTGCCTTTCATAACTTTCCATCAAGGCCTGGGCCTTCAACCAAATGTTTCAACATTGTGTGCAGCCTCTTTGTTTTTCTTTCCAACAAGATGCAGGTTTGCAAAACCTGGGAGGCACGACTCCTCGTAGTTGGGCTTTTAAGTGTGACTGAGAAAAAGGAGGCCCTGACCCTGAGTGTGATAGCATGGATTCTGGCCTGTCGTGACCCACAGGTTAAATAATCCTCCAGAGCTCCAGTAGAGAGTGTGCCGCCAGCACTTGTTCTGGCAGTGATGCAGACTGCAGTGCCCATCATCTCCCAGAGTCAGCACCCACAGTGATGGTGGACTCCCCAAGCGCCACGCTTAGCATGGCCGACACACGATGTTATAAGATATTGCACTGAGTTCGAGAAAGGTAGGCGAGAGTAGTGTAGTGTAGTGACGACGCAGACCCACAGCACGTCATGCTGAGGGCAAGTGTGGGGAAAGAAAACACAGAGCATGGCGAGGCACTGGACTGGAAGTGGGACTATGCAGAATTGCTTGCGTGCAATCTAAACACCTAAGCTTAAGCTTGCAAATTAATAAAAAAGAAAGAAGTAAACACGTTGTGTCGTTTATATACATCTTCATTGAATGTGTCCAGAGTTTCACTTTCTGAAGCCCACCTGACCAGATACACGTATTGAAGAAGGACAGGATGTGCAAGACGTACCCCAAGGTCAAGAAAGGGATGAAATGTAAGATGGGACAATCATTGTACAGGGAGTAGCATCACCACCACCATTCATGCAAAGACCGGGGGCACCGAGGATACCATGGACCAAGTGGAAGAGAAACCTCAAGGTGTACATTGAAGCAATGGGAGCCAAAAAAGTGCCAGCTCGGAGAAGAGCAGCCCTATTGCTGAATAGCTTGGGAACAGCAGAACAGAGAGCGTTCAACACACTACCACCAGAAAAGAACCCTTATGGATGACAAATCGTAGACAGGACGTAGGAAGCACCGGGGAGGGCTGCAACGCATTTTCAAATTAAGAAAAACTTCATGAAGCCTAGGTTGCAGCTCTACAACCTGAGGCAGAGTGCAGCAGAAACCATATTTGACAAACTTGCACAAAAGGCTATCTCCTGTAGCTTTGGCCCCCATCTAGATGAGCCGCTTATGGACATCAGACCTCATCACAAGACGGTAATTCGGCAGTAACTCTGCTAAATTAACGCCAACATCGGTTTACTGTTACAGCCATTCTTTCCCGTGGATTTATCATTGGATTACGAGTGGTGGTATGGCATTGTTAGGCCCCATTTTTGGAGTCCGTAGGACTCCATGGGGATCTAGACGTATTTACTGCAAGCATTAATTCTACCAATTTTTGGTGTTAAAGTGGAGGCATGACCTCCAGCATCATCATGGAGGTAAATCATCTACTTACTTCATTGCCAAACTCGTAGTTTGGCTGTGTGGTAAATGCAGAAGTAATTCTGTTAATGCCAAAATAAGTAGTGGTAACGCAATTACTGCTACTTTCTGCCTGCTTTGCCGAACTTGTATTTAGGCCACATGCTATAGGTCGCTGCAGAAACCCATGAATACAAGATACACTGATGCAGAGGAGGAACCCCACACTAGAAGAAGTAATCACTTTTGCCAGCAGTGTGAAGAGACACAAAGCATGTAGCGACTGAGAGAGTAATACAATGGGAAACTGAGGAATGGCCAGTCCATGCAGTTAGACTTCAAATTCCCAAAAAGGAGAACCCAAAGAGCAGATGGCAGAGGCCAAACTGAGCAAGCAACAAAATGGAGAGCGAGTGCTACTGCTGCAAAGGCATGCTCCAATTGGCCAGCGACGAAACGCTGCCCATCGAAACACACCAAATGCACATAGGACTTGAGGTACGCCGGTTTGGCCAATGTTGCTAGATGGGGAACATGAATATGGTATTGTGCGGAGGAAAGCTCCAGCAGATTGACCTCACTCGGGCATCAAGGCCAAGGGCGTGATCCTGTTATTCTTCTTCTTCTTCCAATATATTTGCATAGCATGGACCTAGCTCGGGAGCCACAGAGCACTTCCACAGGGCATAGAGCAAACATTTGTTGCAAGAATTTAACAAAGAAACAGATAAACATTAGTAATAATTATCACAGTACAATATGAGGATGGGGGTGTGCACAAGATAGCCAGAGTCTAGGTGATGATAATATAAAATAATAGACAAGATAGTTATAAATAAATCCAAGACTAGAATACTGATCCGGGAGCCAGTATATTACTTGCCGTTAAACTAGCCTGATTCGTTTTTTTCACCTTCCCACACTAGCAAAAAGTAAAAAAGAATAGATGAAAGTTTTGACCCCACAATACCTTTCTCTCTAAAGGTAAATCAAATGACGTAAATGATTTTTATGTTTTCGTATTTTTTAAAGAAAACATAATGGGCCTCATTCCGAGTATGGCGGTAAGGGATAGCGGCCACCGGTAACGAGACCGGTGGCGGTAATCCCTTACCGCCATACTCCGAGTTCCCTTTGCGCCCTCGTCCTTAACGCCTGCTTTGAGCAGGTGTTAAAGTCGAGGGCGCAAAGGGGCCTCCGAGCCAATAACGGTGACCGTAATGAACGGTCACCGTTATTTGCATCTTCCCCATTCCCATTGAGCCCTATGGGGGCTCATTTGGTAATGGGGAAGTGCCTTGGTGAATGGGGAATTACCGCCCCGCCGACCTTGGAATGGGGCGGTAATTCCGCCATCCACCAAGGCGCTGCCGGTCCGGGTACGGCGTCAACCAAGGCGTTAATAGCGCCATTGGTTAGTGCCATACTCGGAATGAGGCCCAATATGTCTATATATGGTAGTTGTAGTGGTCCTGTAGTTATGGTTAAGTTGCTCAACCCATAAGAAGAGCACATTTTGGGTGGCTTATAACTTTGCCCCGCCCCTGACGAATCCTCTGAAACTTTGCAATAAAACTATATGGCACCATCTGATTGATTTTGTAAAGTTTGGTGAGTTTTCATCAAGGACGGGCAAAGTTATAGGAGGTTCCCAAAATCTGCCCATAGACACAATGGAAACAAAATGTGCTCTATGCCTTCAGCCCAAACCGCTGGATGGATTTTCACCAAATTGGCAGCAGTAGTGGCGGCTTGTTCCCAAAAGTGTGCTTTTGTAAATTTGGTGTAAATCCGACTGGTAACATTTTTGAAAACAGCCAAAAGGTAGATACAAAAAAAGTGTGCTATTTGGGTTTGGTCCATAACCCGCTTCCCTTTTTGGTCCGTGGACGGGCCTCCAACTTCAGACAGACCCACCAATTGGATGTTGAAAAGCGTGAGGTGTCCGCGGACAGTCGCAGCTGACCGCAGACATCGCAGTGGGGGAAAAGACCGGAAAACACATTTTGGGTTATTTGGTGGTAGAAAGAGGGGCTAGAAAGGGTGGGGGAGTGGAAATAAGATGATATGGGAATATTTTTGTAGTGGAAAAAGGTCAGGCAGTTGTCATAGCAGTGCGCGGGCACCAGAGTAGATCGCGAACAGCGCCATGAATGGGTGGCTTGGGAAACACATTTAGAGTTATTTGGTGGGTAAAAAAGTGTTTGGGAAGGATAGTAGATGCCATGATGCTGTCCACAAAGAAAGTTCTGAAAAACAGGTGCTGCAAGATGCTCTCCTCTGGATAGCCAGATTGAGAATGAGGAAAAGTAATGGGTGAGTCCCTTCAGAGGAACGGTCGGCGGACAGTCGTTCTGTCCGCAGGCTACCGGGTCACAAATAGGCCTTGGAAAGTTGTGAAAAGGTGCTAGCTCAATCAAGAATGGGTCTGGGAGATGTGGAAGCATAAAGTTTCAACTTGAAACAGCCTAGATTACCTGAAAAATGCACTTTTAAACTGTCCGCATCCATAGACACCATTCGCGGGCACCCTGTCACGCCGCACGGGTGTGATCACATGATGATGTCCGCGGCCCTGATTGCCATCCGCGGACACCCATCATGCGGGAGACGCAGTGCACATGCGCCTGAATGTCCGTAGAAGAGACAGTGTGTCCGTGGATTTATTAAAAGTGCATCACATGAAAGCAGACATGTCCGGACATATCCTGTCTGGGTTTACCTCAGTTTTTAGTGTGGACATCCCCGGCAAGTCGTACTGGCCGCGGACTACTTAAAAGTGCATCATGCAAAATCGGACATGTCTGTACTGTGGGGTGCATTTAAAGGCCGCAAACAGAAGTCCCTTTCACCTGAAAAGCCCCATTTAAACACTGCCACCAAAAATGGCCTGCTTTGCTTTCATTTCACATGAGTGGCAAGCATTTGAACACTGCAAGCAAAAACAGCCCTGCTTTGCTTTCCATGTCACATGAGTGGCAGACATTGGAACCCTATAGGCAAAACGGACCTGCTTTGCTTTTATTTCAACTGAATTACAAGAAGTTATACACGGCAAACGAAAAACGGCTCGGCCTTTTCTTTTGTTCATGTCAAATTCAAGAACCGTGTGGAAGGAGGCCTACCCCTCATTATCAAGGGACCAACAGCAAATGCAAACCTGCTCAAAAAGTAGAAATCAATGATTCCTGTGACCTGCAAGAGAGGGTTTTAAACATTAGAAGCAAAAAGCATGCACACGTGTGAACAGAAAATCAGCTTTTAAAAGCCACAGTGGAAGGATAGCACTGCTCACGCAGAACATTTCAGGGAAATATATTGGGTGGGGCTGGCCCAAACAAATGTACATTATGTTCCAACCCACAAGTCATATATACTTAAACAAAGAGATAGGACACAAAACTACTACAGTACAAGTGTGATACTGAGACCCTACACGTATTCCTAAATAGAACACACATACTTATATCTTGAAAAAATAGATCAAGTACAATCAAATACAAAAAATATATATAAATGTATTCATCACAATGGAAAAAAATTGAAACATTAGAAAAATAGACCCATATTAAAGCACAACAATTGGTCATAAAAATACAATTCAATTATTCATTCAAACCATTCTTCATCACACATTTATACCTCATCCATAAACACAACCTTAGCAGCAGATCACAATATCATGAAACAAATGTGTTTTCAATGATGTACATAATCCCGACATGTAACATGTTTCTGTTCTTGTCGCCATACAATGGCTGAACTCTCTTCAGGGGAAAACAAACACTTATTTCTTGTAGTATTACAATTCTTTCAATGTTGTGCAGTAGGGGTCCTAAGCACATCCACCAACAGATGTAGTACACACCAGCTGTAAGATATAAGGGACACAAGGGACCTAAGTACTCAGTATTCACAAAACATGGACTCAACATCAGTCACCATCTCTATCAAAGACGAGGAGCAAGGCCCTGCACGTCAAAAAAGGTAAGAAAAATAGTCACCATGACCATATTGCCCAAGAGTCTGAACAGTCACCCTCGTCAACTCACAAGACTCCAGTTACCTTTGAAGAGACACTTATTACAGGAAAAACCAGTTTGGGCAGAGGCAGGGAACTTCACAATTAAAAGCCCCACTTCCAGCAGGAAGTCACACCTACCAATGAACCATCCTACAATAAAATGTGATGCTGCTGAGGGTGTCATAATTCCCTGCTCTGCCAGACATGATGTCAGGAGCCCAGATATTTCAAAGAAGGAAAAGTGTGGCTAAAGCTTGACCAGGAGGTGTGAGCCCTTCCTTCACCCACCTCAGAGAGCAAACTGCAAAGTTCAAAGGACTAATAGAAATCTCTGATCACCGCCTGAGCCCAGAGGCACACAAATGGCTGTGGGGGATGAAGCGGCCCTCCCACAGGGGGGACCAATACTCCCAATTGACATTAAAAGACTGATTACATTTTAGGCATTTTTCGCAGCACTCAGAATGAGAGTTAATTTCATTTTATGCTATTTTTTCATATCATTTTCAGGCATTTAAAAAAAAAAGATATTAATTGCATTTTCCTAGGACTTTGGTGATTGAAAGAGCCACTTAGACTAGTTGTCTGGCTGATCTAAAAATGGGATAAATGTGACAGCTGGTGAAAAGATGGAAAATGAAATTAGGAACATGCTTAATCATTTGCAGAGTCATAACTATTGTACATTTTATGAAAATGACATAAACAGGGTCATGCTACCTCGTACAGAGTTGGTGACCGGTTTACCCAATTCCCCATGACCAGCTAAAACCGCATAACTGTTTCATATGGCAGTGGCTAGTAGCATTATGAAGTTATGAGACACAGCTAGTTTTTGCCAAAAAGTGGTAATGAGAACAAATAATTGTAATAAATGCAAACAGACAAATGGTGCTCTCTTCCCTTGAACCAATCATGCCAGGGGGAGGAGAGAGGAATGGTAAACTGTCCTATCCAAGCGGCAGGGAAAATTACAGAGTGCTCCCTTTAGATTGTAAAGTTAGTGATGTCATTTTTGCTATATAAGGGTGACTCTACTAGGCTAGAGACAAAGACAGACACCAAAATCTGGGGGGACAGGATAAGGAGGACAGAGAGAAGGCAGCTGAACCTTACCATCCTTGAGATTGCAGTGACCAGACCCCTTGCCCTAGTTGTCCAGAGTGTTCTGAGATCCATCTGTCTTTCCTGAATCCCAAACCATGGCTTGCTTTGTAAGTAGCATATACCTCAGCCCTAAATTGAATAAGCCCTTCATTTTTGTAGCATTGCATCCAATCATTCTCAAATTTAAAACACCATTGAAAACCCCAAAAATTGCCAGTTTATTTCAGTCACCTTCCCATAGAATAATCTATGATTACCCTGTGTATGTTAGCAGATCCCTTTGGAATCCCTCAGTTGTTGGTGTAACTCGCTAGTATTTTTCTCAAGTAAATCAATACATTCTCCCATTGAAATTCCCGTTTCAAGATTGCTGAAGTTCGAAATCAACCATCTTGTCTCTGGTGTCGTATTTAGTTATTATAGTCATTAAGGTGTTGCCTCACAAGAATTACTCTCCATGTAACTGAAAACTGAATTTGTCCGTGTATTGTGTGCATTACCAAACAAATTCCCATATGCATCTGCCCTATTAAACCCCAAAATTGTTCCATTGTGAGCAATCCCCTTTGCTGAGCTGACTGTCATTGTAAACCCAGTGTAAACAAATTTCCATTTGCCACTGTATTTTTCCCTTTTTGCATTTGCTTTCTCCCAAAACCGATTTTCCCTCATAATTTCTATTTTTGCCGTGGTGTGCTTATTAATAGTTTATAAACCTTCCCAATCTCGTAAAGTGTAAGCAATATCTTTTCATTCTGTCCCCTAGCAGTTGTAAGTAATAATCAAAATCCCATTCTGCCATTTTGCTCCAAAAATGAGTTTTCACTTTCTTTGCTAGCTTCCCATCTTTTGGTGGAGGGCTTTACCCCAAATCTGATTTTCTCTCTCTATTCCTACTCCTTGCCACTGCCTTTCATTCAAAGGAATCAAGTTTAGGTGATGTTTGGGGGTGAATGTTGCAGGGGGGAGTGCTGAACCGTTGGGGCTATCCCTTTGTGAAAATTGCTCTTTTTCTGTTTTACCATTAAAGAACTGTGTGAATTGTAATAGGATATCGCAATCTAATGGTTCTGTAGAGATGATTGCATTTGTGTTGCCACAACATTAGTGGCTGGGAAATTGTTTGATTTTCGTTTCATTAAATAATAAATTAATAAATACGTTATTGATACACACCGGCCCGGTTCCTAGTCCATTGTGACACAGGGTGTTTGTGGAGGTTGGGTGCGAGACGGGTTGGATGCCTACTCAAACAAGAATCTGTAGTATATTAAAAATAAACAGCATTTTGTATTGCGCCACATTCATTGTAGGGGATGGAGTTCCCTAGCTGGTGTGTGCCGTTTTATAAACCCTGACAAAGTGAGGGCTCGTGCTTGGTTGCGATACGAGTTTTCAACAGTGACAGTGCAACACAGCAGACTAATCCATTAAAGGTATAGTTACTTTTAGTGGCTAGAAAGCTGAGTTGCATTGTAAAGGTGCCATCCAAAAACTTGTACCAGGTATCAGGGCTGTGTCTCATAACAAAATATTGCAACCATAAACTAGGCAGGAGCAGTGTGGAGATTGTGTCCTTGTGTAGATAACCCACCCACAGTAGAACACACTTCACAATGAGCACCATGGAAATTAACAAGGCTAGACAGCACCTCCCATCCAAAGTTTTCATCAGAGGGGAATGGGCAGAACAATCACATGAAGCCTGGCTTTCTAGTACAATGCAACAAGCAACCTCTATAAATATGGATGTGTGGTAGGACAGTGTCCTGTTACATCAAGCCCTGACTGACTTATACATAACGCAGACTACTAAAGATGAGCAAATTAAGATGGTCCAACTCACTGCATACATGTACTTCCACATGATAATCATGGAAGAAAGGTACCAGGAGAGTGTAACCTCTGTGCATAATCAATCTGAGTTATTGGAGCAAGTAAAATGGGAGTTAAGGCAGGTAGAGGAGAAAGTGCGAGAAAGCCAAAACTCTGAATTAGAATGAGGAAACACCATTCAGCAGCTAAAGGATGAGTTGGCAGTACTGCAACAAGCCAATTCAGAGCCAGAATCCCAATTATCTGCACTAAAAGAGAGTGCCAAGAAAGGGTTGATTCCCTAAAATTGAACCAACAAGTGACATACAAGAGAGCCTGCTTAGAGGACATGGGAGCTCTTCAAAATCAAATTAAGCAATTGTAAGAGGAAAATAACCAGTTGATTATTAACAAGGTCCATTCCCAAGAGGAATTCGACCAGGAGCGCCGGAAGTTAAGCGCTATGAAACAGCAAAGAGATCACATGACTGAACCAAATGGCACACTGTATCAGGAAAAAGCTGCCCTATGCCAGGAAGTGTGCCAATTAAAGGCAGACCTGGAGAAAGGAGAGTCAGGTTTCCAGGAACTGGCTGACTTAAAAGCAGAGTATGAAAAATTGATGGGACATATGAGGCAAATAGTATTTGATCTATAGCAGATAATACAGGCCAAAATGCGCAGAGTGAGGAGATGGGTCTCCTGCAACAGAAATGGTCTGAGTATTGCCAGACAATACAAGAAGCACATAAAGAAAATTAGGACCTTGGTGATGAGAACAGGGGACTCCTCACTGTGCTTAAGAACCAGCCTGCATCACCTCCCGAGAGCTCAGGCCTTGGTTGCTCACCCAAGCTACCCTATAGAGAACCTTGGATGAGTTGCTCTGTACCTCTACCCCAACCATATAGAGGGCAGAAGCACAGATACACCCCTCCAATCTTGACACTGTTGGTACATCGGTGGGATCACTGGTTTTAAGACACTGTGTTTGACCTTGCTACTACAAGGTATCCACTCTTTTATTCATTTAGGGTTTAGTGGTGTATGCTGATATAAGTTCAATATAAACAAAAGAAACTATTCCAAATGGTAAATTGACCAGGATGAGCTTAGAAGCTCTCAAGAGTGCTTTTGGATTGAGAGAAATAGATTTTTAGGACAAGTATAGGGCAGACCTTTTAGCTGCCTTGTGGATTTCCAAGCAGTTTGTGATAATAATGATGACCGTGGGGAAGGCTCTGATGGGGACCTTGGTCCTGGTGAAGTCACAGTTGCTACCAATGGGATTACCACCTCTCCTGTCACTTATATTTCAAAACCCAGCATTGCTTCTCAGGGGGATTCCCTGGACTCTAAGGTATTGAGGATGACATTAGCCTTTGAATACAAAAAGGTTGAGACTGAAGCTGAGTTGAAGAAAGAGGAGTTGGCACAGCAAGTGATACTCACAGAAAGAGATCTTGAACTCAAAAACAGAGACACTTAATGTCAAAAACTCCAGGTATGTATGTGGAGGGTTCTTATCTGCTTCAATGGATAGAAGCATTTGAGCTGGTGTGTGGTAACCATGATGTTGACCATAGAGATTTGGCTAAGTGTTTGTTAAGTAGGGTACCTCAAACTGGTTATGACTATATTCTGAAACTGGGTGTGGAAGAAAGACGCCAGTATGAGTGCATGAAAGCCTTTGTTGCCAAGTTTGGCAAGACACCTTAAGAAGTTCAGGGATTAAAGAAGAGAGATAATATGTCTTGGGTTGACTGGGTGAGTGGGTGAGTGCTGCACATATGAACATGGGATGGGTTGATGGTTACAAAGTGAAGTATTTTGTTGAATTATCTCACCTCCTGTTTTTTGAACATTTTTCTTGGGCTTGTTCACCAGAGCTGTGTCAGTACATTACTGACCAGAATATCTTGAACCCCTTTAAGTTGGCCATGTTATCTAATAAATGGATCTCTCAGAGGGTGTCTCTTAAGAAACCTAGTGGGAAGGACAAGGACAAAGAAAAAGCGACCCCTCGGAAGGCTGAGGAGTCCAAGAAGCAGCCACATTCAAATACACCTAAACATGGGGGTGGAAGTAAGAATAGTGGTGCTCCTGCTGCAAAGCAGACACACAGTGGATCCAACACAGTTCCCCACATTCTTGGCACCGGTTGGGAGTGTGGTACCTTGGACCACAAGAAAGGTGACCCCAAGTGTAAAGTTAAGGCACTTGGTGTGCAGGCTTTCAGCCTGACCTACCCTTACCCTATGCCTGAGGTGGATGCCACTTTCCTCCCCCCCCTCTCCAGGAATCAGCTTTTGCGCTCCTGTAGAGAGCTCCTTGATGTCCCTTGGGGCCTGGAACCAGCACTCAGAAGTACTGGCTGCTATCCCACAGAACACCAGCAGATTTTTTGAGAAGTGTCCTCATTAATGGCCAGCCTTCTACTGGTTTGAGAAACACTGGAGCTAGCATGACAGTGAGAGGACTATGTAGGTGTTCCTTTGAGAACATCCAGGTTAGCTGATGGACCCCCCAAACCTTCTCCTGTAACCCTAGTCACCTTTCAGAATAATGCCAAGACAGCAAATATTCCTGTCCTGGTACTGGACAATGTGCCTGCCAACATCCTGTTGGTGAATGACTTAGTTGAGATGGGGTGGTTTTCTGATGGGTTACCACTGACCGCTACTGCAGTTAATAGGTCACACAGGGTCTGTCTGATAGTCAGTTACCCAAGCCAAAGGGGATACCCAAAGCAAGGAGGAAGAGTAAGACCACCTCATGAGGGACTAGGTGCAGTGGTGACCCTAGACACACCTCCTCAAGGTGAAGAGCCAACTGACCCTCCTCTGGGAGAGGTACCCACTCCAGAGGATCACCCGACCTCCAGTGCTTGTGAGCTGAAGGTGGGCCCTCTAGGGTGTTTTTTTGTAAGGGAAAAAGAGAGTGCCACCCTTTTGAGGGTCTAAGGAAACAGGACCAGGCACAGGGTGAAGTGCCTAGGTCTTTTAAGATTGTTTGGTAGGATGAGCTCCTTTACAATGAGACTACTCAGCCTGTACCTGGTGCAGTCAAGAGGTTGGTTGTACCCAAGGTATACAGGCCCTTCCTTTTGCAGGTGGCACATGAGGTGGCCTTAGCTGGTCATCTTGGCACCAAAAAGACCAAAGGCTCTCAGCCTACTTTTATTGGCCCAGGATGGCAATAGAAGTGGAAGCACACTGTAAGACCTGCCCCACTTGTCAGCTGTCTGGTAAGACTGGAGGCCGTGACATTGCCCCAGTGTTGCCATTGCCAGTGTTTGGCACACCATTTGAGAGGGTGGGCATCAACATTGTTGGTTCCCTAGACTCTCTTACATCAGGTGGACACAGGTTCATCTGGTTCTGGTAGATCATGCCACTAGGTACCCCGAGGCCATACCCCTTCGAGCCATAACTGCCAAGGTGGTTGCCAGGGCTCTCCTGGGCATTTTCACCAGAATTGTTTTTTTTTAAGCAGGTGATTTCCCACAGAGGAACCAACTTCATGTCTAGTTACATACAAGCTAAGTGGAAGTAAAGTGATGTAACTTACATGTTCTCTACATCCTATCATCATCAAACCAATGGTCTGGTTGAGAGGTTTAACAAGACTCTCAGGGGCATGTTGGGTGCTTTGGAAGAGCCCCTAAGGAGGAAATGGGATCTCCTCCTCCCACACCTGCTGTTTGCCTATAGAGAGGTGCCTCAAGAGGATGTTGGTTTGAACCCCTTTGGACTCCTCTTTGGACATCCAGTGAGGGGCCCTCTTGCCTTAGTAAGAGAAGGTTTGGAAGCCATACCTCCAGGTCCTGCAAAGCAAGTGGGGGACTATATGTTAGGGCTCAGAAGGAGGATGGCACAGATGATGAGCCAGGCATCAGCCAATCTTAAGGAAAGCCAAGAATTGAACAAATACTGGCGTGACTATAAGGCTTCACACATGGATTGGACTCCTGGTCAGGAGATCCTTGTTATGGACCCCATCAAACTTCGAGCTTAAGCAGATAAATGTACTGGACCCTTCAGGATAATCTCCAAGATGGGTGAAGTCAACTATCTGGTTAACATGGGTATTCGTGGGGTAGCCCCTCAAGTTTTCCATGCCAACAGGCTCAAACCATTCCACAGAAGAGATCAAGTTTCCTGCTAGCTTCGGAGCAAGAGGAGGATGAGAGTGAGCCCCTTCCTGATTTGCTGCATAGAAACCCTCAGGAGGGCTCAATAGAGGGAGTGAATCTCTCTCCAGATCTCAGACCAGAGCATCAGAGGACTTGCAGGGCTTTGCTCCAGCAGTATGCCTCTCTGTTCTCACTGAGACCAGGCCTCACCCCATGATGTAGGCATGATATTGACACTGATGACAGTGTATCTGTCAATAGCAGATGCTACAGGATGTCAGCCACTGTTAAGAACCTTATCCAGGCAGAGGTCACCAAGATGGTTCACTTGGGTGTCATTGCACCCTTAACCAGCCCATGGTCCAGTCCAGTGGCTCTTGTCCCAAAGCAAGTTCCCAGGCAGATACCAATAATTGGTTGTTAAGTGTAGACTACAGAGGAGTCAAGGCAGTCACCAAGACTGATTCACAACCATTACCTAGGGCTGATGAGCATGCGGATAAGGTAGGGGCTGCCAGGTTTGTGAGCACCTTTGGCCTCACATCAGGCTATTGGCCAATGGCTCTGACTGACCAGGCCAAGGGGAAAACATTTTCCTCAACACCACAAGGGTTTTACCAGTTTAGGCTTATGTCATTGACACAATTGGATAAAGTGTTGCAGGCCATGAAAAGGGCCAACCTGACTATCAAAACAACCAGGTGCTAGATATCTCAGGGGAAGGTTACCTACCTTGGTCATGAGGTAGAAGGGGGCAAATCCAACCTCTCCCTAGTAAAGTAAAAGCTGTACAGGACTGGAAGACTCCTTTTACTCGAACTCAGACGAGACATTTCCGGGGCCTAACTGGGCACTACAGGAGATTCATGGCAGACTATAGCACCATAGCTGCCCATATGACAGCTCCGATATCACCCAAAAAGCCTAAGAATGTTCATTGGAGTGAAAGCTGTCAAAGGCCCTTTGATGGCTTGGAGGAAAGTCTGTGCAGGGCACCTGTCGTATATGCCCCTGACTACAGAAAACCTTTTATTGTGAAAACTGATGCCAGTGACACAGGAATTGGAGCTGCCTTGTCTCAGTAAGACAACAAAGGGGGAGAGCACCCTATCATTTTCATCAGTAGGCAACTCATGGGTAGAGAACATAGGTGGGCCACTGTTGAGAAGGAGTGCTTTGCATAATGTGGGCACTTCTTAGACCTTACCTTACTGAGTCTACCTTCAAGTTTCAAACTGATCATAAACCCTTAAAGTGGCTTATGCAGATGAAGGGTGAAAACCCCAAACTGCTCAGGTGATCCATTAGCCTGCAAGGGCTAGACTTCACCATAGAGCATAGGCCAGAGAAAAGTCATGACGATGCAAATGGCCTTTCCAGTAGGTATGCTGACCGTCTGGATAAGGGTAACAATCTTGTGGGAGATCGGTCACCCTAACCTCAGTCCAGGGGTTAGAGGGTATGTGATGCTGGAATTGCCCTTCGGAGGTACAGGGCCTACTAGTCCATGTCCTCCCACTTTTATGTGTGTGTTATCTGTATGTTTTCCGCCAATGAGGTCCAGTCTGGACCTCTGGAAGTGCAGCTCTTCATTTTTCCTTTTGGTGAACAACACCAATGGGATATCCTTACGGCACACTCATGGGTGGGGCTATACCCTTTTACCCTTTTACCCCTTATGTGTGTTTTTGGGTACCTGTTTGTTGCCCACAGAGTGGGGTATGGGCTGGTGGAAGCTACATGCTGACTTACCAGTGGTTCTGAGTGTCCTCCATGTTTGGGGCATCCAGGCCTTGCCGTAGAAATCAATGGATTCCTGGACAAAGGCAAGATGGCCACTGTAGCCTCCTGGTTTCTATCACCTTTACACCTTGTTTCCCAAAGTACGTTCTGAGAAGCCCTGACTCTGTCCTTCCCCCTGACTGGCTGTTGGATGGAAGGACCATATATGGCTCTGGAGCTGCCTCCTGTCTGACTAACTGGAGCTTTCCCTGGGACTGTGTGTTGTGGGAATACTATTGGGGTGGGACCTGTATGAATGGAATGTAAAGTCAAATCACATTCTGTGTTGTGGGAGTCTGGTTGTGGGTTGTGTGACACAATGCCTGGGTCAGCCCTGAATGAGACTGGAGTGAATGCAGTGTAGTGCTCTGAAAGGCTGGGTGCTTAGTCCAATCCACATTCTGTTTTATGGGTGCCTGGTTTGGGTAAATTGCCTGAATGCCTGTGAGCCTTATTGGCTGCCTGCCTGCCCTGCATGAATGCCCTCTTGAATGATTGGCTGCCTGAGCCTGGCTCAGTCTGAATGAATGGGGTACAAATATGCATATCTAGGAAACCCTCACTCACCAATTTGTTCTCAAGCTGAATTTTGAAACTGAATCTGTTCTGGAGGTGAAGCTGAAACCTGAAGCATGAATCCTGTGTTCAGTCAGAGAACGGAGTCTGAAGCTGCATTTCTTCAAGGAATCTGGAAAATGCTAAACTGACCAAGGATGGAATCAAGGAAGGACTTGGATAGGTGACCTCATCCCGAGCTACGAGGGACCATTGTGCACCTAATACTATTTGTCAGCAGTACCCTGGAAGCCAGTCCAGTGTGTCTGCTGGATTGGACATCTCGATCTGAAGGAGTCCAGTTGTAATGCCCAAGGTCTGGAAGAGTGTTTGTGACCACTGGAAGCCAGATTGCTGTCTACTGCCCAGAAGAGGGGATACCCTGGCATAGTGCTGCTTGATACCCGGATCTGTGAAAGTTCCACCGGATCAAAGAATTCTTTAGGGGACATCCCTGACAAGACATCTGACCATTTTTTCTCACCAAAGAAGATTCCAGTTTGCTATGTGCAGTGGAAGGTCTCCCAGTGCATTTCCCACCACCATATCCAAAGAATATGTCCCAAGGGTCCAGCCTTGGTGAGAGTCTCTAGTCCAGTACAGTGGTCAAGTCCAGGCACCAAAGAACCAAAAGTCAGTAAACCGGTACGTCCTGAAAACCGACACGTACTTCTGCCACTGCACCCGTCATCACCGAAAGACATCATGGTCCCCAATGGTCTTATCTTCTTCGGCGAGGCCTTTTCAGAGTCCACAGCCAGTTTCACCTTCATGGGATAACCACAGCCAGATTAACAACCCACCAACGGAGACCACCGCGAAGACCAAAGTTGCTAACTTTTTGACACCGTCTGGTTCCTATTTTTCTCTTCGCTTCGACATCCCAGTGACTCCTTCTTGCAAGCGGGTCCATCCTCCAGGGGTTTCATCGAGTGAAGCCAAGAACCTCCACCTCTTCGCCTGCCAATGCACCAAAGGTACTGTGAAAAGGAAGAGCATCTTCCAGCCTCAGGAATCATCCAGGGGTCCCTGATTCATTGTGGGTTCTGTTCTCCTGTGGCATTGCAGGTACTTTGGGGTCATGGAACCTATAAAAATAAAAGTAGAGCATTATTGAATTTATTTGGACTGGGCTGTAATAGACAAGACAAAGGACACCATGAGCCATGTTTTTGTGATCCACAGGGCAATGCTTTGCAGCACACACTTGTGAATAACAAACTTCATCCAGACACACAAAGTGGATTGGAACACAAGGTAACCAACTCTGGATATCCTTATAAGTGGTGCACAGCATACTAACTTAAACCCACTATGTATAATTATTTTAAACACGTTTTTCAAATATTAAGGGAATACCCTTACTAACCCCACACTGCCTTAGTGTTTTTATGTATAAATGTATTGTGCATGTTTTTTTGTTGCATTGATAACTGTTGAAATAAACTGTGAAGCTTTTAATACAGAAGGGTGAGCACTGTATAGTGTAGTATTCCATTCACATCTACACTATTGTGAAATGGACTACGAGGCCTTCACACTAGGGGGAGGGGTAGCTGTATACTCTATCCTTTGCCCTTGAGGTTAACAAAGGAGACAGAAAACACCAACAACCTTTCATATGTAACTGTGTCATCCTGAAGCCAGCTCCCACCCTTACTGAACACCCTCCCCTCTGCTTTGAGAGCTAATCTACCATAATCGAGTTTTAGACGCCACGTGAAAAAGAGGCTTTGGTCTAACGACAACTAACCAACCAATTCTCTTGGCCTGGATTCACCACTGGCTAACCACTGTGAATAACTACTATGTCATTCCTGATCTGACTTCCCCGTTGTATAGGAACACCTCTCTTCCTTTACCCACATACCTTCTTGTTAAATTGTTAATAACGCCTGTACTGTATCTTCTTCTGTATCTTCTTTATGCATTATTGTATGTAACTAAGCTGAAGTATTCTTGTAACCGATGCGCCCGGCTACCCCTGGGTTTGGAGCGCATTATCAAATAATAAACTAAACTAAACTAAACTTAACTAAACTAAACTAAACTACTGTCTTTAAAAGTGAACTTTCATGGCGGGGACTGCATGTTTATAGTATGCCTGCCTTGTAGGGGGACCCCATTCATGAGGATGTGGGTTGCAGGAGCCAGAGAGTCTGGTCTCGCTGCAGCTTCAAGGGAGACCTACCGCTTTAAACAGGAACCACAGAGTGATCCATTGACCAATGAGACTTTTTGATCAACAACAGACAGGAAGATGGGTGGGACATGTGACTTGTATCACATGTTTTCACCTCTTTATCCTTCCTATTTTAAAGCACTCTGGTTATGTCCTCATGCATACAGGAGATTGTTGGTGGGGACCCCAGGATTGGAGCATTAAGGTGGCTCATTTGGCTTTAAGAGTGGGCTGAGCCCCTCTTTTTGGAGATCATCTGAGGACTTTGCAAGGAATAGCAAGAAGAACTAATCATTGATCCATGGCTGAAGATAAAGTCTGCTTCACATCTTCTGCCAGTGAAGGAAGGCCAGAACCGCCAACGAGTGAAGCAAGATCCCTCCTGTAAATATCTCCCAGTGAAAAGAGGGCAATAAAGACCTCAGAGGACCCCACAGCCGCTCCAGAACCTGCAAGCTTTCTAGGTAGGATTGCCAGAAGGTCTCTGAACCTACAACAAAGGACAAGGCAGCTGCCTGCAACACACTCCTCAGCATTTGGCCGTCTGCCTTAAAGGACTACACAAGCCCATTAAAGAAGCTTGGAGAAGTGCCTCAACAAGCATAAGCCAACATCTGCCTTAAAGGACATTTTCAAGCCAGTCGAGTTCCTCGAGCTGCAACCGGCTGCAACGCTGACCATTGTCAAGCCGCAGTCGCTTAAAGACATGTGAGACATCTCGACCAGTGCTTCAGAACTGCCAATCAGTACTGAGACAATGATTCCTGACCCTGAGCTGCTGTGTAGGCCAGCCTGCAGCCATTTGTTAAGCTTCACTCGCCGAACCATTTTGCTGACTGATACCCGCAGCTGACTCTCATCTTGAACTCTGTCACAGAAGCCTGCAAAGCACCCTGAAGCTTACTCAACCCTGTCGAGCATCAAGAACACAGCACAAGGTACATTGTGGTTCTATCCCCCTAGTCCTTCCGAGAAGGCCACAAGAGACATTTTCAGACCCCTTGCGCCCTTTGTGCTGAAGCCAAGAAACCGTAAATTGTTGTGGTTATGAACAATACCGCATACCCTCCTGTCAATATCCAGAGTGCATGCCTTTTTCTTCTTTACAACTATCTTTCCTCTGGATTCCTTTCTAGGGTGAGTTGTGTTTTGTAGTGTTGCTAGAACTGTCTGTTGTGGAAAAAAAAAAGTAAATACTACTGATACAACCTTGACAGGACAGTCCCTTTTATCATTGGGTAATAATTGTATTTTTGCTGTGTTGAAACTAACAAACGATCCAAAACCTTTCGGAGATACGCCTGCCATTCTGTCCACATTACCAAAATTGGACAAGGAAGTTCAAAATTTGCTTGTTATTCCATTCTGTTCGGATCCCTTCTGGTGTATTAGAGGTGTGGGGCTGATTGATGGTTTGGAAACCGATAGTTACCCTGGACCACTGGTACCCCGAAAGTTGATTCATCACAGTATGTTTCTATGATCATCAGTGAGCTGCATCCCTCTCTTGCTGTCCCTATGTTTATGTACATGGTCAGTGAAAGATATTACTCTTGCACTGTAGCTCCTGTACATGTGTTTAAAATCTTTCCCTTTCTGTCACTGCAGGTGTGTCTATGATCATTGAAATGCACCTCTCTCTTACTTTCATTGTATGTGTGTCTATAATCAGTGATATGATCCTCTCTCTTGCTGTCACTTTATGTGCATCTATAATCAGTGAGGTATACCTACGCCTTGTTTTCTCTGTGTTGGTATTCATGGTCAGTGAAAGGTACCCCTCTTGCTGCCACATCTCTAGTGGAGTACACCCCTCTCTTGCTGTCACTATGTGTGTCTGCAATTGGTGTGATGCCCCTCTCTTTTACTACCCCTTCATATGTTTTTATGATCAACAAGAGGCACCCATCTCTTGTTATCACTGTATGTGTGTCTTTAATAAGTGAGATGCACCCTTCTCGTGTGTGGTCACTGAAAGATACCACTCTCGCTGTTACTGTACATGTGCGTCTACAAACTGCACCCGCTCTTGCAGTACCTGTGTACATCTCAATGGTCCGTTAAAGTTAGCAAACCTGATGTCATTGTATGTCTCTGAAATCAATGTGACGCATTCCTCTCATGTGAGCCTATAAACAGTGAGTTGCACTAAGTTGTTGCTGTTAATGTGTATACCTCCATGGTCAGTGCAAGGTGCCATTCTTGTTTTCACGGTATGTGTCTATGATGAGTGACATTCACTCTTCTCTAACTGTCTCTATGTGTTTTTGATAAGTGAGATGCACCCTTTCTGCCAGTGTATCTGGAGAGAGAGAGAGAGAGAGAGAGAGAGAGAGAGAGAGAGAGAAAGAGAGAAAGAGAGAGAGAGAGAGAGAGAGAGAGAGAGAGTGTTTGTGCCACGGTATGTGTATATATCATTAGTGAGGTGCACCCTCTTGCTGTCACTATGTATATGTCCATGTTCTATCAAAGGTACAACCATTGATGTTGTTCTTTGCGTCTGTGATCATTGAGTCATTGAGGTGCACCTCTTTCTCACCATCACTGTGTGTAATGTATGTGCGTGTGCATGTGTACGATCAGTGAGATGCAGCCCTCTCGTTTGGTCACAGCACGTGTGTCTTGATCAGTGACATGTATCACTCTATTGGCTGCCACGGTATGTGTGTATATGATCAGTGATATTCACCCTCTTTCTGTCACTGTGTATGTTTCCATGGAGTGTGGAAAGGTGCCACCCGTTATGCTGTTGTTTGTGGCTATGATCAGTGAGGCGCACCCCTTTCTTGCCATCACTATGTGTCTTTGATCAGTGGAATGCAGCCCTCTCCTGCTGTCACTATATGTGTCTACGATCAGTGAGAGTCACCCCTCCCTTGCTGTTTCTGTACCTATCTCTATGCTTAGAAAGTGGCCCCCAGGTGATGTCCCTCTGGCTGGCATTGTGGTTATCTACTCTACAAGGTCAGTGAGAATAGCACTGTTTCTGTCAGCTTTTGTTTAATAATTAGTGAGAGGGCCCTTCTGCTCCCTCGATTTCAACGTGTGTGGTTTTTTGTCAGTGAGTGGCCACTCTGAATTTCATTGTGTGTTGCTATGGTAAGCATAGCAAGAAACACATCTCTTGCTGTTAAATCATCTTTTCCAGAGAAGAAAGAAGATTGTCAAAAGATGAACGGCTGAGTCGGCACTGGAAATTGACCCTGTGACTTGGCTTTTGTTTCTATTGTTTATAAGATTATGCAGCAGTGACATTAGCCCGCTGATCTTCCTTACTTTCACTGCAATAGCAGATACTGTGAAAATGGGAATACAGGTTCACCCGCAAGTAATTGCCTTAAACAGCTCAGCGCAGTAATAACAGGGTAATCCGTAAGATTCAATTAGCTTTATCAGACATTGCTTAATTAAGATTCATCCCGTGTGGGGAATTGGGCTGACACCGAGGGCTAACGTTATTGTCAGAGTCAGAGTGGGAGGGGTATGGAGTCAGGGAAGGATATACCAAGAGGAAGATGAGAGGCTATTTGTTACAACCTGGTCTGTAAAAAGAGTTGGAACTTTTTGACAGGACATGGCCGTGTGCAAAGCTTGTACCCCAAGGATGTGGCCGAGTCAGTCACATGTAGGTGACAAGCTGGTGTCCCCGAAATTCCAGAAATGAGTCTATTCAGTACCTGACGCCAACAATTATAGTGATACATTATGACATTACATAGTTGAAATAAGCATAGAAAAACATTGAAAAAGTCAAACATTCTCTTGTGAAGTCTCCCTATGCTTAGTGACACGTGCAGACAATTTTACACTTTGACGAACATGTTTGAGAATTTGGTCACTATAAAGGTCCTCTCCTGCAGAAGGGCATCTTACTGCAGCGCGTAGAGTCTCATATAAAGGACCATTTGGATTGTTTCATTGATATTTGTTTCACATCATTATTTAGCAATATAATGTCAGAATACATCACAACCATTGTTTGAACCCCAGCATGTTCTGACCAGCCATATAGTTAGTGTCTTGACAAGAGTTTATGTATTTGTTTGCACGTTTATTTTACTCATTAATATGTTGGAATGCTGTGTTTGTTGTACTATCAATCAATCTGCATAGTAGATCCATTGAGGTTTCCTTTTAATGTAATTGTTTTCTTTTAAATGGTGTTAACACATATATTATGCCTAACTTGATGTCATGAATTAAGTAGTCCATGTTCTGAGGGGACGCTCCTAAAAAGCGTGCAGTGAGGAGACCATTGACAGTTCCCTCTGGCATGTGTTTCTTGGTGTGTCTCTTTAGAACCAGATACTGGGGATATTCATACCCCCTGCACACATCAAGTTTGTTAAATGCTCCTGCATATGCTATAATATTCTTAGTACATCTGCTGCAACCATCAACCATCAAACGCAAACACTCTGTCATGAAAAAAGTACATTTCCTCGACACCACCATAACAAAAGATGTCAAGCTACAGACTAGAGTATCTCTCAAACAAACGGACAATGCCAGCTACTTGAAGAGTGACAGCTTCCACCCAGTGCACTCAAAACATGTTACAATATTAAAGCAAGCATTAAGAGACAATCGAATATGCTCAGACACAAGCAACCAGGATAAAAACATACAAACTCGGAGACCAGACTTCACAAACCGTGGATACAACCACAGAATTGTGGACAGTCAGAATCACAGGGCAACATGGATCCCGAGAGAAACATCTTAGAATATAGAGCGAAAGAGACACAAACGTGGTGTAACTAGTAGTCACATAAAATCCAGAGTTGTAAGCCCTCTGAAAGATTGCTAAAGAACTCCACCCCATGCTACAACAAGATGAATGTCTGAGAAAAGTTTTTTCCTGTGATGCCCCCCCACTTGCTTTCAGACAACCAGCCAAACTGAAGGAAATTATGGTCAGAAGCAAACTGCACACAAATAGCACAGATTATGGAACTTTGCCCTTGTGCAAATAAAAGATGCCTAACCTGCCCACATATCAACATTTTGGACACAATAAAGATATCCCACAGAACTGTGGGTCTACAGAACTGTGGGGCACTTTACATGTGCATCCAGCAATATTGCTTACTTGGTTATGTGCATGAAATGTCCCGGATGGGGCTTCTATGTTTGGGTAATTAGTCAACCCCTCCATTCACACATGAACCTCCCTTGCCAAAGTGTCAAGTGATGTACAAACGAGAGTCCAGTTGGTAAGCATTTCGCAGAAGCTAATCAAACCGTTGATGATCTCAAAATTGCTGCTTTCGGCTGTAATTTAAGGACTGACAAATCCAGAAAGGCTGATAAATTAAAATGCATGCACATTGTCAATACACTGGCACAGGGCTTGAACAGATATCATGGTTTCATGAGTCACTACCCAACAGGCTTTCACTTTTTTCACCCATAGAGATACAGGGATAACAACATTCAGACCTGACACTTTCCATAATTTTTTCCAAAGCCATTCACAGGCATTCAACTGACCTGCACCAGCCCCACCTGAATCTCTCAGGCAATGAATCGTTGCTGGACTCCCTCTAAATGCCCCAGCTGAAAAGCTTCCCAGAGACTAGTCAGGGCCCCTGTCCTAGTCAAACCCCACCCTTTCCTCATGATTGTAATGTAACACAATCCCAGTATGGTATTTGACACAAGGCTAAGACACTGGGCTCCACGAGTCACAGGCCTAACTCATAACTGCATATGTATCCCCTCTTTCAGAATTCTAGCAGCACAAGCCTGAAATGGTGTTGAATGACTAGCCTTGCATAATGAGTTTCAACTGGACTGCACATACAATTAGTGGCACTTAACCATCCCCTTCCGCCTTCCTGAGATCACTCTAACAGGTTGGGCTTTTTTTTCTTTCCCTGCTCTTCAGTTCCACTGGCCCATGCCCCACTTAACACAGTGCACAGTACGTCATTTAGACATTGAATTGAGTTAAACCTCCAATAGATGCCTTTCTGAGCAAAACTACAAATCAGGTACTGATATGCACAGATAACGGTTTATTTCCAGGAAGGGCAATGCAAGCTGTAATGCTGTGATGTTTTTCAAAGGCTTCATTCCACCCGTGCCTGAGCAAGTGGAGACATTCCACGAAAGCTTGCAAATAAGCAAAATAAATGACTTTGTTATCCTAATTAAGGTATCAACTTGTTTTCTTGTTTTTTTTGGACCAACATAATATATATGCATAAATTATGCCTTTGCACTAGCACAAGTCATAGATAAGGTCAATAACTTCTGAACGCTTGTATGAAAAATGTTTACTTTGATTGCGTTTTGAGCATGTTTTTACATGGGGCTTTCATGTCTTACAATTGTATTGCAGCACATTTCAAACTGTCAATGACAACCACTCATTTAGAGCCTCAAACGGTTAGTAAAATATTTTTTTCATTGCCATTTACAAGTTAATGGAATTATTGTTTAAATGCGAACATTGTAAACAATAAAACCTATTTTTTTACTTACTTATTTAATAACAAATTAGGACAATACATACAACTTTAAACAGTAGCGTACTATGTATTTTTTCAAACAATTCATATGCTTATGATGCTGCATAACTTCAATAAGGGTGCACACTAAATTTAGTTATGTTTGTAATGTTAGATACAAATAAATCTCAATGTAAGCACTTGTGTAATATTTATTGCACTATACACAAAATGGTAATATGAATGTATGTAGTAGCATCAAATGTTGATACAATTATGACGCACAGGTGTGTACAGTAATTAGTATGACATTTTACATTTAACAGGGCGTCCCTTACAATTATAATGTGAAAGTGTGTACGCTAAACAGTAAGAATAACATAATACATACTGTACAGCACATAAACTATATGCTTGACATCATAAGCATATTATTTTATCAATAATGTACACACAGGTGTGTACTGCAAACAGTACCACATCTCATATTCAACAAATGTCCTCACAATTATAATGTACATCTGGTTATGCTAAATAGCAAAAATAGTGTGATACACAATGTACAGCTTGTAAACTATACGCTTCACATCATCAGCATATTCATTCATCAATAATGTACATACAGGTGCGTACTGTAAACAGTAGCACATCTCATATTGAACAAGTGTCCTCACAATTATAATGTACAGCTGGTTATGCTAAATAGCAAAAATAGCATGATACGCAATGAATACTTGTACACTGTGCGCATCACATCATAAGTATATTCATTTAATAAGTGTGCAAAAATAATAATGTACAGGTGTGTATGCCAATCAGAAAAATGTGCACAATGCACAATGTATAGCTTGTAAACTATATGCTTCACATCATAAGCATATTAGTTTAACAAGTGTCATGTGAAGACCAGGAATGAGATGCAGACACAGAGGGCTCATTGTGATTCATACACACTTTTATTTAAAGAATAAAGGGGTTCGAAAAGGCCTCACTGTCCCTAATCTAGGAGGTATTCCCTACCTCAACCAAAAGTAAGGGTCTGTTCTGTGTCAAGATATCCAAAGCAAAAGTGTCCTGTGTCCAAAATCATATCCTAGCCCTCTCATTCTAAAAGCAACTCTAAGGGTTTAAGGGTATTGTCTTTGAATCTGAAAGTGCACAAATGTTTAAATTCAACAAAAAGTTATAAATCCAACACATTTTCCAACAGCATAATGTTCACAGTTCATGAAATGACTCCTTTCCCAAGGTTCCTCTTCACAAAAACAAAAAGTTCAAAAGAATAACCAAGTTCTTTATAAGCCAAGAGGATAACTCCATCCTCGTGGTGTAGCAATTCACTCTTAGGGAAATCACTCCCTCCCCCAGGTCCTTTCCACAGTTAATGCAATAAAAAATCCTAAGGGCATGAGTTTTCCTTGAGATTCTCTTTTCCACTTTCAATGCAACTCAAACAACCTAATGGCATGAATCTTCCTTTGGATTCTCTTTTCAATATACCACAATTTGGGTGTGGGTCTCAAACTCGCAGAACACCTGGTATACTCTCCGGCCAGGGCTTTTTATGTCCTCACATGGGTGTGAGTCCCAGACTTGCTGTTTGTCTGGTTCCCTCTCCTGCTAGGACTTTTTCTGTTCACCATTCACTCTCTTTTTTATCCAGGAAATAATACTTTTCATTGGTTGGGTCACCGACCCTTTCTCAACAATGTTCGTATTCGTATCAATTGTTTCAGTTCCTTCAATTGGGCTCTCTCGTGCAGTCAATGGTACACAGCTTTTCCCCTGAAGGGCATTGGTATCCCACTCACTTTCCCTGGGGTTACCAGTCTTCGCTGGTGGCTTTGTGTCCCTCGCGTCTTACTGTCTCCTTTGCTTTCGGCCCACTGACTGGGAGTGCCCTTTGTCAGTCCCTTGGTTCCTGCTTTGCCTTCCCTTTCGTTTGGCAGCTCCAGCTGCCCATGGCAATTATGCGGCAAACTCCTCTTTGCACATCCTCTCTGCATGCCATTCTCATCAGCCTCCTCACTGTGAACCCTTCAGTCTGCTCTCCTCCTGTACTCTAATCAGCGTCAGGACTAGCCAGTCTCTCATTCTGTTCAGCATTGTCGGTTTTGAATGGCCCTGCATTGGTTCGCATTTTCCAACAACTAGAACGCACATTGGCTTAGTACTTCTAGTCATCCTCATTACTCCATCCCTCCTCTTCGTTTCAGTACAAATAATGGGGGGGGGGTGAAAATAAGATTTTTGGTTAGGAAAACTTAGGAATTCTCTGTCTACGTTACAATAAGCCATACAAGAATGTTGAAACGGCCAATGGGTGTCACTCTGAAATACAGGTTAAGGATTATTCCTATCCAGTGTTTTTATTCTGTATCCCTGGAGTTTGCCCTCCCTTATGTGGTCCTCCCGCAGATAGCAACCCCCAGAGTCAGAGTCAGGTAGCTTCTGCCTTTCTCTGGTCTTGTAAGAGATTCTTCCCTCCTGGGAATCAGTGATGATGTTGCTAGATTTGTCATAGACTGCACTCAACTTTTTTAGGAGGGGTGTTATGGCGATAGCCTTTAGTGATGTCATGATACTGTCTGAAGGTAGTAATGTGTTACAAAATATGGTCAGCGGTCCCACCAGGTTAGCTATTTGTTCCTTGATCAGGGTGGCTGGGCATGGGCCATATTTTTCAGGTGAGGCATTTAGTTTCTTTGTGATATTAATCACACTTTAGTTGAAACAGAGTTGAATTGCATATACGTAGGCAAATGGACCTGGTTTATGGTGGCTGCCCTACCTGATAACTTCTGATGATCAAGGTTTGCTTGCATTTTGGTAATATCCTGAAGGACCCTAGCAGACAGTTGGCATGGTACGCTGATGGTTTGGTTGAGTAATAGTTTATTCTTGCTAGGTCAGTTCATTATAACTTTTGAAACCTTCTTTAGTATTACATTGTGCAGGAGAGGTATGGTTTTGATAGTTTTGAATGTTCTTTCTTACACTGTTTCTTTGGTAACACATATCATGAATTTTCCATACCAGTTTGCCATTAGGTGACTTTGATTTCCTCCATGTCTGTTATAGATTGAAACTTGTAATTTTAGTGGATGCCGTTTTGTCATCGAACAATTTGTAGTTGATTTGGATCATTTTTTAAAATTCTTTTCTGTTTCTATTTTTGGTTCAGTAATCTCCAGTCTCTTAGTGATTCCATTGGATTGAATCTAGTGAGAGAAAGTCGTTGTTTCTGGCACTAATGTCCTTCTTGGGTAATGTGAAATGTTCCTGAAAACTTTTTTTGTTGCCATTGTTTCGTTTGTTTGATAAAGATGTGGTGTTTGTAGAGGGTGTCCCTTTAGGTTAGATTATTTATGATACGGTTTTGGACTTCTCATTCATTTAGTAGAATGTGGTGCTCATACCATGCTAGTTCCATGTGTATGCTATATTTGAGGTCTAGCTCAAAAAATAAGATGTCAAGAGCATCACTGTGTGAACGTTTGTTAATCTAGGGTGTGAGATCCATTATTCTTGGTTTGGGTGAAAATAGTTTGGAATTTGAATTATCTGGTTGGTCGAACTATTGGGTAATATCTCCAGTTATAAAGATTATATGTGAGATGGTGAGAATACTAGCCAGTAGCTCTGACCATCCTGGGAAAGCAAGGGGCTAGTGCCTGGAGGTTGGTGGCCCACATTAACCACAATTGAGATGTTAATGTTGATGTAGCATTTGCACATTCATTTTCCAAAACTATGAGAGGGGTGTGTTTTCGCCTGGGATATCATTAGGCTGTCTGGGTATGCATGGGCTGCTCCTCCTCCTCTTTTATCAGTTCTATTTGCGACCATTATTTTATAACCATATTCTATTATGGTGCCAATGGCGATTTGATCAATGTCAGTGATCCCGTGTCTGTGATTCTTAGTAAATCCACAGTGAACACGTATTTTCATTGGCAGGCGTTCTTTGCATTTTGAATAGCTGATCTACTGTTAACTGTGCTTCTTTTCAAAGATGTAATTTCTGATTTCTTGGGTTGGGGAGAGATTGTGGGCATGTTGGTGTTTAGGCCTGTAGCTGGAATAGAGTTGTGTATAGTAGGCAAGTCTACCCTGGAGTTTGTGGAGGTTCGGACCTAGTAGCCTTTCTAAAGTTATATACATTCCTCCTTTGAGCACTGTTCTGGGGGTTACCCTGGGTTATTGGCAACGGGTGATGTTCAGAGTTGATTAGGGGTAACATGCTTTAAATGTTAAGGGTCAGTTTGAGGTTCTTGCTGTCTGTTAGTAATCTGATAAGTTTGGGTGGTCTGTCATCAAGTGCAACTAAAGCTGAGGTTTTAGCATGGAACATAATGGTTCCATTATGGTATGTGTTAGTATCTTTCTGCTTGGATGTATGGGAGTTTGCAGAAAGTGGGTCGAGCAAATGCTCGTGGTGAAGAAATAGGGGTAAAACTGAGGAACCCATAATAGTTCTCTAAAAGGAGGTGTGCGACTCACTTGCACTCTGTAGCACCATGACCCAAGAATAGGCTGGTCTTTGGCTGTAGTGGAGAGTGTGCCTGGATGGGAGCAGGGATGGGCTCTTGGTCTTGGAATTTGTGTCACTCATGTAGGAATTGTGGCTTAGAAAGGCCTTCACCAATGGAACCCTCATTGCTGTGTTCCGAGTTGTTCGATAACTTATTTAAAATTTGCAGAACAGTGCTGGTTTAAGTTCTGTCTGCCCGTTTGTGGTACTGCACACTTTATCAAGTAGCCTCATGAATCTTTCTGCATCACCATTGATCCTTGGCAGGCAGGGTCTGATGGATTTGTGACTAATGTCTAGGTGTGACAAGAATTAGTTTAACATCAAATTCTTTGAACAGTTGGCCCATTATCTGAACGTAGGGACTCTGTATACCGCTTTTCCTGATACGAATTGCGCTTCTGGGTGGCTGAAAAATGTATCTATTACCACCATGAGATGTCAATTGCTCAACACTCTGCTGAAATCTATACTGACTGCCTGCCATGGATATTTGCTTCTGCATGCAGATTTAATTGGAATCTGTTTGTACTGTAACCTTGTAGCATGGCACAACACCCCATTTTATCATGGCTTCAAATATTGTTTCCAAACCTCTGAAACACACCCACACCTAATCCCTGAGGCAGGCGTTGTCCTTCACAGCCCCTTGACGCCCAGAATGGACCAGTTCTATTACCTGGCCAGTGAGAGTGGAGGGTATAGCTATCCTGGATCGACTCACTTACTAGGAGCCGTTCACTGGATACCGGTATCATCACATGCACCCTCCATAGACCTTTATGGGTCACTCTGAACTTCTCTGTACAATGACATTGATGGGCGAGGAATTCAATCCATTTTGCTGAGTGTGGAGTGTCTTTAACTACTGGAGGGCTATATGTCTTCCTCTATGGTCACTATAACGTCCAATGATTCATTTATTAGTTGTCTGTATCCAAATTGTCTTAGCAAAGGGGATGTGTAGTGTTGAAGTAAAATGGAAATGAAATGATGGTATTAGAATGGTGGGAGTCTCAGAACTCCCCTAGGAATGATTGGGAAGAGAGTGATATACTTTCTAAATAAAGAAGAATATGAAGTACTGGACCTCCTTACATCAGTTCCCTCCCTTCAAATGCATGAGTGATTTAGTATGTTCAGCTGCCAATGCCAAGGTCCAAATGTGAACAGAGGTGGTAAGGTGTCCAGGCCATACCCGTACCAGCACAACCATCTAGAAATGTTATCATGCTTATTGAAAATATCTTTTATTGTTATTGTGTTGCAGAGGCACCATTGGGACACATGTTCTTGGGTTTAACAACTGCTCACCTTTTATACTTTTAGAGCCGCATTAGGAAAATGTCCGTTTATTTTTCGGGTGTTGATTAAACCTTTGAAAGGGCACATTTGCATTTGTTCCAGGCACTTTCTTCAATTAGGACAGGCTAATTAAATCAAATGTGCATATTTCACTCTGATGTGATCATTTCCTGTGGCGTTCCTTCCCATTGTATATGCTACTAAATGCATCCACTATTTTCTCCCAAGATGTTTGTCCTAGGGCGTAAAGGTTACTTCAGAGGTATTGGTGTACTAAGCAATGTTCTGCGTTATTTTCGACTACCCTGGCAAAGCTTCTTTACCCTACAACTTCAAGCTTCCAAACACAAGCAGTGAAGGTGCATCCCAAAACAGAACGTCACATTCAAGAAACAAAGCCTGGACATTTGTGTACTTGAGTGTACTAAGCATGAAGTTGTATGTTTGGGAATTGAACAGATCCCAGTCCTCTTCAGATAAAGGCAGCAATTGGGGAATGTATTCTTGGCAAGGTAATTGCAGTGTCCTCAATTAGACACACCATTACTGACTGTAAAAGAGATCTATGGCATATGTCAGCTGGTGAGAGAGAAGTACCTGACGCCAAAGTTCATGTGATATGCACTGGACAATTGTTACCCTGTGAACCCACCCTAAGTTTTTGGACTTGAAAGTCCTCACGTTCATGGACAGTGGCAACCTGGGCGGCTTTCAATATGTTGATACATCACTAATTTGGATCATTGTTATAGTAAGGCCTGCGTATCCCTGCTACTATCATTAACATCACTTTGTTTCACTTCTGCCTGTGTTTCACAACAGTTCACAATGTCAAACAGTCCACAAAAAGTTACATTACAGTTCACAATGTCAAACAGTTTACATTGTTTGTTTTGTTGTCCTGTCTTTGTGCTCATTAATTTTATTAGAATGGACAGCACTTTTGCTGAGAGACTTTCGAATGAGCCTGAAATAACGGAACCCGAAGAACAGCCAGAAGAAAGGGGAGACCCCAAACACCCAGAAGAAACAGAAGAGCAAGGACACACCAATGAACTAGATGACACTGAACGCCCGAAAACAAACAGAAGCACAAGGATAACCTGAGGAAACAGATGACCAAGACAAATAGAAAAAACTGACGACCATGGCAGATTGAGGCATTAAAGAACCTGAACACCCAGTTGAAACAGAAGAGCAAGGACAGTCTGATGAAACAGAAGACCATGAACACCCATGGAAAACAGAAGACCAAGGACACACTGATGAAACAGAAGATGCTGAAAAACCAGAAGAAACATAAGACCAATTGCACCCTGAGGAAACAAATGACCCGAAACACCCAGATGAATGAGAAGACCAATGATACCCTAAGGAAACAGAAGACCCAGAACACCCAGATGAAACAGAAGAGCAAGGGCACTCTGATGAAACAGAAACCCCTGAACACCCAGAAGAAACAGAAGACCAATTGCACCCTGATGAAACAGAAGACCCTGAACACCCAGAAGAAACAAAAGACCAATGGCACCTTGAGGAAACAGAAGACCCCTAACACCCAGATGAAACAGGATAGGGCACTCTGATGAAACAGAAGACCATGACCATCCGCAGGAAACAGAAGAATCTGACCACCAGAAAGAAACAGAAAACCAAGGATACCCAGAAGAAACCTAAGACCAATGGCATCCTGAGGAATGGAAGGCCATGAACACCCAGTTGAAACAGAAGTGCAACGACAGCCCGATGAAAGAGAAGACCAGTTGCACCCTGAGGAAACCGAAGACCCTGAACACCAAGAAGAAACAGAAGACCAATGGCACCCTGAGGAAACAGAAGTCCCTGAACACCCAGAAGAAACAGAAGACCAATGGCCCCCTGAGGAAACGGAAAAACCCTAAACACCCAGAAGAAACAGAAGACCAATGAAACCCTGAGAAAACAGAAGACCCTGAACACCCAGAAGAAACAGAAGATCAATGTCACCCCGAGGAAACAGAAGTCCCTGAACACCCACATGAAACAGAAGAGCAAAGGAACTCTGATGAAACAGAAGACCATGAACATCCGCAGGAAACAGAAGAATCTGATCACCAGGAACTAACAGAAGACTAAGGATACCCAGATGAAACAAAATACTTAGAACATCCAGGGGATCCGCAATACCTAGTAGACCTTGGGCGCTCACATGCAAGTGGAAGTATCCAATGACCTCGCTAATGAGCCTCGAGCAGTACTTGTCAATGCATATCAACACCTATTGACATATAACTGAAAACGAGGTCATTGTTTTTGAAGTAGTGGGCAAGGTAGTATCAATATGAAGCACAATGCCTAACATAAATTATCATAGAAACTATTTGGACTGATTAAATTGTGTGTGTTTTCAATGTGGCCATAACTATGAGAGGGACATGTTATCTAGAAAATCACAAGGTAAAACCTTAATGAAATCAAAAATGTTGCATAGGCACAAGGTTCTCATGTATCGAGGCAACGTAAATGCCCATGTTGATGCCATGACTGACGTGCATTAATTCATGCAAGTTGGAAAACCAGGAGACAGCCTAACTGCAGTCAATAATTACCACTTCAATTTACATTTAAGTAAAAAAAAAAAAAATGAAAGTGTATCCCTAATCCAAAAGCTGCCCGAATTAATGGAGTCTATCACAGAGTGCCTCAAAACTCTGACAGTCCATGAGGGAAATGATGCAACAGTGCACCGCAGGAGGATGCAGATGTCTCTACGAAGTGATCCACCGAATTGGGACATTTTCGGACAATGAAAGATGAAGGACGAGAAGGCGCAGCTGACAGTACACAAATATTGATCCACATTTTTTAGAAGTCAAAAGAGAATAGCCCTCATGTGCAAAACGCAGAAAATAGTGAAATGTAAATACTTATGGTTTTCTGTGTGCCTTTTACTTTTGCCTATTATATATTATGTATAGCGTAACAGCATAATTATTCTATGGTATACACTACTCATTTTGAAAAATGTATTTTATTGTTCATGTATAACGCTCTTAATACCAGTGAGTGGTTTCTAAGCACATGGTCGGGATTCAAAACTGTGTTGCGCCACATTGTCTTGCTTGTCTGTGATTTGAAGACAACAGAACTTGCTTTTTAATAGGCCTAAATGCCAATCAATAAAGTGATGTGTCCTTTTATGGGATGTAGTACGTTGCATTTTCGCTGCACTCCTGTCCAAAAGGGTATGTCCTGCCGTGGTGTTGATGAATATACACTATATATTGTTGATTAGAGTGACTGATGAAAAAAACATAGAAATCCCTTTTGCAAAACAAGATTGTAAACCGTGAGAAACAACTATTATTCATCACTTACCCAGCAATCATTCCCTTTCATGATGCTTATTAAGCATTGTTGAATGTATGCAGCTGCTCAGTAAAACCAGCACTAGCACTACAGTCCCGTAGAGTCCCAGTCTGCTCAGGATTCTGCACTGAGAGGAGCTGCTGCTACGGAGTGACTTGCATTTTGAATTACTCAAACTGAGTTATACTGGCCCTTTAGCTGGTAGACTCCACCTTAAATAGGTGATGCTGGCGTGAAACGCTGCGCAGAGTCCTGTAGAGTCCCAGTCTGCCCAGGATTCTGCACTGAGAGGAGCTGCTGCTACGGAGTGACTTGCATTTTGAATTACTCAAACTGAGTTATACTGGCCCTTTAGCTGGTCGACTCCACCTTAAATAGGTGTTGCTGGCGCGAAACGCTGCGCAGAGTCCTGTAGAGTCCCAGTCTGCCCAGGATTCTGCACTGAGAGGAGCTGCTGCTACGGAGTCACTTGCATTTTGAATTACTCAAACTGAGTTATACTGGCCCTGTAACTGGTAGACTCCACCTTAAATAGGTGTTGCTGGCGCGAAGCGCCACGCGGAGTCCCGTAGTGTCCCAGTCTGCCCAGTCTGCCTCAGGACGGTGAAAGGGTCGGTGAAAAGAAAGAAGATGGTCAACAGTGGCAAAATGGTGGTGCCGGGCCCCCAGACACGGCTGAAAACACTGTTTGAGTGCCCCGTCAGTCGAAATTGACAAACACTTTCGGTTTCGCCATAACCCCCAAGACTGATGTTGAGGTAAGCACTAGAATGTTTCTACCAATAACACTGTGCCATCTTTACAGTCTCTTGCCTCCGCTCACTTAAACACCAGTGTGGAGGAAATTACATGCACACAACCTACGACCATACATTTGCCTCCCGTTGAACAGCTCGAAGGCAAATTGTGCCCATCGGGAGCGGAGAAAACACAAATAGCACAATCATTACATGCTAACTTAGCATGGAACCAAAGTCAGCGCCCTTAACGGCGATGGAAATGATTTACCATGTGAACTCCAAAACTGTACAACCATCGATCCCACACAATTCCAATCTCTGTTTGATATTACGGACGTTGAACTGTTGGAGATACAAGTGCCTACAAGCTCTTTCGAACAAAGAGAAGTGTCGTTTGATCCCCAGCTCCAAGACGAACAGACGAAATGCATTATGGTACCTGAAGTATTTCGAGTACCAACCCATGCCGAATCAGTGGCTATAATGCAGAATGTGTCTATCTTGCATTCAGCCGACCAGGATACGGCTCCACTCTCAGTGCCAGTGAGCACGCCACGCACATGTGTTGCTAATCATCCTTTATTCCAATCTAAACAAACAGGGTTTGCTTTTCCAGACGGCCGAGACGAGTCATGTCAAAAAATTCACGTGGCGGGAATGTCCAATGCCAAAGGCAGCTTAAACTGTGAATCGGATATCAGGCTAAACGTTTGAACGTTTTGAGAATTGGAACTGCCGGCACACAACCAAGCAATGGTACTGTATTGAACAGAGAATTAACACACTGGGCCTCATTACGACCCAGGCGGTAAGTTACCGCCTGGGTCGTACCTTTACCACCATGGCGTAAACTACGTTTACACCATGGTGGTTGGCGGACTTACCGTCCCATTCCGAGGTGAGTGGGGAGGTAAGTCCCAATTTACCCATTTACCCTTCCCCATTCCCATTTTTGCCCCATAGGGCATAATGGGAGTGGGGAAGGCGTTAATTAACAACAAGGTCCCTTAGCGCCATGGATTTTAACACCTGCTAAAAGCAGGTGTTAAAACCTCCATGGCGCTAAGGGACCTCGGAATCAGGCGGTAAGGGTCGGCGCTGTTTACGCCGCCGTAAACCCCTTACCACCTGGGTCCTAATGAGGCCCACTGGCCCGAAATTGACTCATTAAAAGCAAAAGCTACAGGCACCGACCTTACCCAAAATAAAACATCGGTCCACCTAAAATCAAGTCTCAACGTTGCCGAGCGGGAGGCTCGCTTAACCAAGCGTTTGATTGAAGATTACCTGCAAATTAAAAACAGACTTGTCAAAAGCTTTACACAACCAGTCAATACAAAGATCGTTGTGGGCGATGTGGATGCAAACCTGTGTTCAAAAAGTCTCAGCTCTGCTGAAGCGCGCCTTTCAATTAAAAACAGAGAAAGAACAAGCACCCCACAGCTGAAAAACCTGCAAGTAAATGACATTGCCAATGGCATGAGAGGAGCACCAAATGAGTCAGCGCTACAAAATTGTTATGATTCCACACCTGAGATGTCACCGAATAATGGAGAAGACTCGGTGGTTTCAAACGCGGACCAAACAAATCAGCCTGGCAAAGAGCAGACATTAAAAGAACAGGAAAGAGAAAACGCTCAGAAGGCAAATCTATCAGTAGCTGCTCGATTCAGATACACAACAATGTGTTGGCTGCGACGTCCTTGGCATTGATACCCTTCGTAAAACTGTATGAATCACTGAATGAATCAATAAGGGATCAAGGTGTAACACTGGCAAATTTGGACAATAAATTGTCTAATCTGACACATAGCAATTCCTTATTGCAACAAAAGAGTGAATTGGAGGCAAATCTATCTTTGCAATGGCAACATAGATTAGGAGATTTAGCAATGAAAGAGCATACCAACTCTGCTGACCTTATGGATGCCATTCTTGAATGCATGAAATGGTTTCGTCATCTGGACAAAAATCGCATGTACGATCACTCCCTCTGTACCAATTTACAGAGGGGTCAGCATGCCAGTGGCATTGTAAAACCAGACAATATAGTTATTCCACCAGAAGAGCCAAGAACTACTAGTCAGCCACTACCTCCATTTGTACAGGCAGCACTTCCAAGAGCATCGTCAACTGCTGCCGGAATAGAAGACTCATCTTAGATGGGAGGAAAAACTCAGGAACTGACTTCACCTGTTGTGATAGTAGAGCCAACTATTCCCACTACGCTACCAGCAGTGCAAGTGCATGAGCCCATAAAAGAAAATCAGTGCAATACCTTCGGCATATTTCTGGGTAGCGTAAAGACATTGGACCTATCCATGAAAAAAAACGATGGAAATAACAAAATGAATGGCGGTGCAAATAAATGTCGGCGTAAGTAAAATCCTGTAAAAACTAAACAATTCATACAAAATTTGTCAACACCTCGCAAACTGGGCCTATATCAGCGAGTGACGCCTGACAAGACACAAGTGCCTCAAGTGGATAATGCCAATTACGATTGTGCCTCGAAGAAAGCCAAACGACAGGATCCGAATCAGGAAACCAATCCAAAAAAATGCGCCAGGTTGGACTCGGAATCCAGATCAGTGGAGACAATAAAGGAATCACTGGCTGTCGGTGATTGGTCAACGTACTCTATTGATGCTGTTGATGAATCCCTAACAGAGGAAAATGAGGGCCCCCTTGCAGCGAATTTGCATGCTTTAACTCCGATGCCTAAATCCTCAAACCATTCGCCCTGCGGATGTAGAGCGAACAAATGTAAACTGAGACAATTCCCCAATGACGATGCAGATCAAACTTTGGTTCTAAAAACTGTCCCGAGTAGTCTGAATACTCAACCAAAGGTGGCTCCAAAAAATAGAAACCAGACAAACATAACTTTAAACCAAAGACAAACTCAAGCGCAAAGGTCTAAATAAACTGTCCATCAACCTCAAGTGCGCTCTGAGAAAAATTATGTTCAAAAAGGAGCGACTGGGAAAATTCAGATTGAAAATATCTTCCCGGACGGAAGTGAAGTAAATTTGTACAGAAAGATCGTGATGCGCCTGCTTCATGTAATTCCATCCTTACGCACAATCACTTCTGATGATATCCCACTTGTAGAATACATATCGGAGACCTGTTCTGACCAAGCATTCTTACATATTCTCTCACAAGCAGTGGAAAAAACACTACTATCAGCGAAAGATGAACTTCTCTCATATGGTTTTGATGTCTCAGTCCAAGAAGAAGAGTGCAATAAACAGCGGTCAGTTAGCACGTCTTCGGTTGAAGACTGCCGTACCACAAAGGAAAAGCGGAGAGACATACTAAAGGAGGTATTTAAAATACATCCTGCAGGGCCTGATAAGGCCGCCCAGACTAAGCTGGGAGATAAAGTGGTTATGCAGTGTCAGAAGTAACTAGTCCTGCAAAATGGAAAGGTGCTCTCTGGATTGGTGTCATTGAATACACAGGGTTTTACCCATCTCTTTCAAGAGCTTCCTTTTCCCTAGAAAACAACTTTGTGGTATGCTTACAAGAAACGTGGCTGCGTGAGGCACCAACAAGAGATGGACATTCCATACTATTAAATCCAGCGGGGGAAAAATCGGCTTGGTCGCCCATTTTCGGGGTTACTAATAATGCTGAACAATTCTTTTGGATGGGAAATAAAGGAAAATTACACGCCCAATCTATTTGTTCAAGGGATTTTGATGGAATTGAAACCAACGTATTTGAAGATCCAAAAAAGTAACTTCTGAAAAATACATATTGGAATCCGAAGATGATTTCAATCAGCTGCTATCTGAAATCGATAACATCAGTCATAGATGATAGTCTGTTGAATTGTCATAAACTACAGATAATCATATGTGGTGATTTAAATTGTTCTAGGTTTGACGACATCCAGCCGACGAATTGGCTTACAAAAGAAACACCTGACTCCAACGCAGAGAGAAGACATCTATGGCATGGAGCTATGGAAACCCGAGAATGTGAAATGTTGAATGGGAGGACAAAGAGTGACAATCCACCTAAGTCAACCTGGCATTGTGGGTCAATGCACAAAACCTTAGATTACATATAGATCTCAAATAATGTGTGGACTGATATTGAAGATCTTGAAATATGTAAATGTTCTAATAGCGACCACGATCTGCTGCATCTACACTGGATGTGCGATAAATTTACACCCGAGAGAGTTTATGAGACCGCCGTTGATGTCAATTACGGTGGGAACAGACTAAGAATCAATGCAGCCCAACTAGACAAGTTTTCACAAAACATTCAGATGGGAAGCCTGTCTCCAAGAAGTCAAATAAATGTTGCTCCTATGTTAACAAAATTTCACGACATAAGCAAACCAGGAGTTAGATCGTCTCAAGAATAGAAACATGTCTTCAGCCATACTGTGTGCTTCGAGAAAAAGATGTTACGTAAAGATAGAAGACTCCTCAAGAAACAACAGAGACATAATGTAGAACCAGAAATTAAAAAGAGGAAGTCGAGATACAGAAATTGGTTGAAGTCTTTCTTCTTTTTGAGAGATCAGGAAAGAGGTGAACAAATGTTAAAGTTAATCTTGAATCACAAGTCAAGAGAAATTTGGAACATCGTAAATCAAGGCACTCTGAATCAAGTGGAAATGCAGTCGAACGGCATTTCGAAGATGAAATGGGAAGAACATTTCCTCAAAGTATTTGGTACTGCTCCCTCTTGTCGAAATGCTCAGATAACAGACAGCACCGTAACCTGGGATGTGATTGAGAATACTCTGGACATTGCGACTGTAATTCAACATCTAAAAAATTCAAGAGCTGCAGGGCCTGACGGCATTACTAATATCATGCTGAAAGAAAAAAAAGAGCAATGGTCCAATTTCATCGCATACCTGTTCAAACTAATTGCATCAACGAAAGAAGTACCTGACTCATGGCGAACAGCGGTTTTTGTACCGGTATTCAAGAAGGGCAGTCGGGACGACCCCACAAACTATTGCCCGATTGCTCTTCTTGATACCATTGGAAATATCTTTGCAACCTGTTTACAGCGTAAACTAACGAGATGGGCTAATGGTGCAGGTTTGATGGACTGCAGACAAACAGGATTTACCAAAGGTATGGGGACTGAGGTAAACCTCCTGATACTAACCTTGTTAAAATTGGAGACACTGAAAAAGAAATCGAAGATTTTTTTGCCATTTATTGATATGCGTCAAGCTTTTGACTCAATCAATCGAGCCAAATTGTGGGGAAAGTTGTCCAAGTGGAAATGTCCATCATTGTTACTACATCCAGTGATAGCCCTACATTCAAACATCACAGTGTGTGTGCGTATGAATGCTCAGGGTGAGCTAACAAACAAAATACCCACCAATAATGGTGTGAAACAAGGTTGTCCACTAGCAGCGTTATTGTTCAAATTGTACATTGTGGATATTTCATCAGCGTTTGGAGATGTCAAATGCTTTCCGCCAAAGGTGAATGCGCAACACATTAGTTGGGCAATTCATGCTGATGATATTGTGCTAATGGACCTCACAAAATTGGGCCACAGAGGCTCCTCATCAGTTTTCAAACTTACTGTGAAGCAAATGACCTAACAATAAATGAAAAAAGACAAATATCCTGAACATCGGTAAGGTGTTTACTAAGAAAGACTGTGCATTTAAGTAGTCCATTGGTCACGAGAATATAGAAAAGGTCTCTTTTATTCGTTACCTAGGAATACTTTTCAACAATTCAATAAGAGAGTCAGACTGGTTGTTAGATCTAAAAAATCGCATGGACAGCTTTGCCTTACAGGGAGCACGCCTACATGCAGAATACGGCAGATTTACAACAATTCCAGTGTTGACATTTTACAAACAGAAAGTTGTCCCAGCGATCCGCTTCGGCTCTGAAGCAGGGTGGAATTTGAGCTTTCACTGCTGGGAAACATTAGAAGGCAAGTTCTGGAGACGTGTTCTTAGGCTCCCAGTACATGTCTCAATAAAGTCAATCAGACACGAGCTCGGCCTTGATTCCTTATATGCTACAGTGCTATGGAGATCAATCGTAACTGTAAGGAAAATACATTTGAACAAACCTGCTCCGGCGTATAGAATTCTGGCAGCATCTACGCAAAGACCCCATGAAGGATTGCTGAGCTATTGGGTCAACAAAATAATGTTAATTGTTGACTCTGCCGACAACAAGTGGGAAACTGTGATGGCTACTTCACAATTAGCCAAAAAAAAACTACGTCAGTGGAGTTGGATACAGAACTCAGAAAATCGAGCTGTTTTAAAGACTTCATTGGACTTAGGACTAGCAGCAAATAGCTTAGATCACTTACCAAAATATCTAAAGCAATTTCCTTCCAGATATCATTGTAATACATTTTTGAGACTACGGTTAAATATATACCACACAAAAGATGTGCTTTGGACCAGACATGATGTCAAAACAATGGATAACATCTGTAGATTCTGTCAGGTCTCAGAAGAATCCTTGAAACATTTAATAACGATTGTGAGGAGCTAGTACATGAACGATCCTTGTTCCTAGGAAAATATGCACCCGTAAACAACAATGTTGATGAGTGGTGGTTCATGATGCTCTCAAGCAACGATGTCCATCTAACCTGTGCGGTGATTCATTTTAGAAAAGATTGTACCGAAGGAAGAAATGAAGTGAATAACCACAGGGATAGGAAGGATAGTGTTTTCTTGTGTTTTCTGTCCCCTGTTTCCGTTTCAGTTTTGTAATAAAAGTTTGAATAAACTAAAAACTACAATAAAAAAAACGAACAAAAAAACTACAGTGGGTAATAAGGTCAGCTGTACAAGTCATTTCCTCAGTCATTAAGTAATGCATCTGTTTATTGTGAAATATTTGCTAGCTTGCACATGAAGGTAGGGGGGGCAAGAAAAGCAAAGATGCAATCAGTAGCTCCCACTAGGTTTGGGAAAACAAGTGGAAAGAAAACACCTTTATTTCTGGACAGTTCTACTGAAGAAGTCATGGCAATATACGGATGCACCTGTTTCATCAATGAACAAAGGTGTTACTGACGAGCTTTTGAAAATGGTTAAGACACATTGGCGGTCATTCCATTAATTCCCCAATGAAAACCTGTAGGACAAAAACTCACCACTGCAGAAAACTTCCAATGTAAAAAAAACCCTCTGTAGATCATTCTATTGGGCTGCAAGGCCTTAATGCCATCTGATACATGCTTAATGATTTTATGGTCAATTTAGTATCTGCTTCCGTAACATATCCAGCAAGTTCACACTTACTTTTGCAAAAAACATCTTTCTTTGAGGCCCTCCGTATTGAAATTCAGAGGCATTGACTTGATGGAGCCAAATCCATTCTTGCAGACCCACCATTGGCTGGACAGACATGGTTGCCATCGATAAATATCCCCTGATGCTGATGGGCGGCCCCAGCCCATGGCTTGGTAGGGCAGAAGCCCACCCACATTTAGGCAGAAGGCAGCACTCTTCTGTGACGCCCAGTCCGGGGTCCATGACAAAGGGCTGCGAAGCAAGACCCTGACAAACTTTGCACCTCGGAGAGAAGATTATTAAATGTACACAGACATTAACGTGGCAGCAGCAGGAAAGAAGAGAGACAGAGGACACCTGCCTGCCATACCCCCTATAAGGAAGGCAAAGGCTTAACTGCAGGGCTCAGCATTCAGAGGCTCCTCGCCCCACAGTGATTAGCATCTCCTTGTGGCTTAAACAGCCTCTGAATTCAGGTAAAAGATTCATCTAATGCGCCAATGGCAGCTGTACTTAGCTATTGAGCCTCCTGGACACTTAGGGAGGGAGGGGGGTCTACAGCACAATGGGTTAATGGCCCTCCTCATGATCAACTTTCAAAACTGTCCTTCAGCCGCCTCTAAGACCTTTGAGGCTGGCCCTGTCCCTGTGCTATGCTACACAACAACAATGGTGCGTTGTGCAGCAGCAATGTGTGTTGGGTGCGAGATACTGATGGAGCAAACTTTATTTTTATCTGTGGATCGGATCCCAGCAATGGGAAGTCCTACCTCTATTGCTGATCTTCTAGGAGGAAGGTCTTTTACATAAATACACTGTGACTGCGCGGAGCGCGGTGTGCAGCAGCAGTGTGTGTTGGGTGTTTGGTATGCGGAATTCAGCGTACAGAGGACCCGTTAGCCACCCAACTGAAGCGCTGTGGGTGAGTACCCCCCTCCTGTGCAATACAACCTATTTGCCACCATGCATAGCTCACATGGTAGCCACTGCCCTCTCCGTTATTGACTCATTTTATTCCAATCTCGGGGCAGAGTTTGGTGGAATCCTCTGGTACACTGTGTTATTGACTGTTTGGAACTGTCAGGTGTGTCATTTTGTGACACATAGCCCTTCAGCTCGTTATATTGCATCTTCGGGGAAGGGTTCGGTGGAATCCTCTGGTACACTGTGTTAAGGGGAGTGTGTGTTTTGGTTGACACATAGCCCCTCACTCAGACTCATCCTTTTCTTATTTGACACAAGATTATTTTTCCATACCTCGACATTGGATCTACTTTGGGCACAAGTTCCCTTTTGGCTTGCAACCCTTGCTCCACTCTGCACTGCTGAGAGTGGTGTGACAAATTGCCTGCTAACTACCTGTGCAGTTCCCATGAAATAATCTTAGAAAATGAAACCTACGCGTCACAGTGAAGCACTCCAGACGGGCAAGAGCACTTGCAGCCCTACACTCACAAAGGAGTCTACGACCCCCTCACCCCTTTCAAAGAAAGACAAACAGGACCTGGAAACAGGATGGCAGTCAAAGAGTCCTGGCTTCTTTGCTGCAATAATGATGGACTCGGCACCAGTGATGGACACAATCTCAACACCACCCTTGCCAGTCACAGAAGCCTCTCATGTCTCACTGACATCTGATGAGAACTCCTTTGTTGATCAGCCCCCGATTGATAAGAAACACTCCCTACTAAAAATGTGTATTGTCCTAAAAAGACACTCACTGGGTCGCACACAGAAGCAAATCTTTACAGCATTGGGCCTGGACAACATGATTGGCACACAATTATCGGCCACTCGCGATTGCCAAAAATGCCTATCCTTCTCTCCCTCTTTTGACTCCTCTGACTTTGATTCCTCCAGCGAAGCTGTTAATGCTACGCCACAGGCTTTCTCTCATGACAACAGTATTGAATCTTTTGCTCCTAATGCCATACTGAAAACTGTATTATCTAACATTGAATCTTTTATGTCGCTATGCGTCACCATGGCAGGTGAACAGCGGGAGCTTCAGCACATTGTGGTGAAAACTGTAGATGTCATTTTCATGAACAATACTGTACCAGATAGAAATGAATCTATGGTTTCCCCCGATCCCATTGATGTTGCCTCATTTATTCTCCCTCCCCCTAATTTACTGACAGCTTACTGTCAAAATATATCAGGTCCTCCCAAATCGCTGCAGTCTTGCCCCATCTTCTCCACCCCCCCACCCCCGGATTCTCCTTCAGCACTGGTGGAGGTCCTGTCTGGCATAACTATAAGGGAAGCATCGTCTGGGGTACCTGCTCCCCCCTTATACTGGTAAAACGTAAGCAAACTAAACAGCCAAAATCCCTCTAAACTGATGGCCCTCCCCTGTGCTATTCATATAATCAAGGGTGGGAATGCTTTAGAAGCTCAAAGTTTGGTCTTCATTGCCATACCCTTAGCTCCTGGGAGGGTATCCAGTAAACAGGGGAATGGCACCACCCAGACGGTCCACCTACAGGGACCTCTAGATACCTGGGTGTGCCCAGGGACACAGTCTGCTGTGAGTAAGGCATCTCACCCTGTGGGCACACAGGGACTGGAAGTGACCGGTACTGCCATTACTGGGAGACAGCCCAAACAATATATGGAGGATAACACTGGTAATGCAGCATATACTGATCAATAGAACTCCCACCCCTCAACAGGAGCACATCCCCTTTCCTTTGGCCTGGCGTATCAAGCCCTCACTACACTAGTGGGGTTGATGCCCAAAACATATAGTTTTCCTCATCATTGTACAACAAATATGCCTGGAAACCATCATACTTCGGGGACCGATACCCAGACATATATCCTTCCACCCCATTTTAACATAAATACTTATGATCATGATGCAACAATAAGCCATCCTTGGCTCGTGCCTGTGTCGGCTCCCCGATTGGAACCTTGTCCCTCGCTCGGTCATGCAAATATGACCCAGAGGGCAGCAGGTCCCTATCAAGAACACCAGAGCATACAAGATAATAGGCAAAGGGACTATACCGCCCCCTCTTGGGACAAAATCCATATCATGTCACAGCAACAGATAGTAGCAGTCTTGTTAATGCTATTGCACCTAATGCTACTAATCTTCATACATTTAAATCCTCATCCCATCACGAGCATGCAGAGCGACTTCCACTGGGTTAAATAGGTCAAAATAGAGGAGCAAATTTATGAATTATACTTTCCTTCTTGAGCTGTGGTCCAAAATATCTTGTCTCAGTGACTTAAGCACTGAAGACATGATCCATATTGAATAACGCACAGTAGATAACTCAACACATTGGGAATTGATTGGATTCATCTTCCCTGCAGTAGTTGCCCTCCTAGGCTTATGTGCTTCAGAGCTCTATAGACTGGGCTATATGCTTACAGTATGTAGGAAACACATAATAGCTTGCTCCATGGGTACTGACCTTGTGCCCAGCACAATATCAGATGGTTCCAATATGCACACTAGTAGGTTGACCACAGAGAGAGCTAGCCTGCGTGCAGCCTGCGTGCTAGGATTGATGAAAATAAGGCCCCTTTGAGAAGACAGAAACTCACCATAAACTGGGTTTCAGAAACACTAAACGCTCATGGGCTGAGATGATAAACATTGGGGGGACGCGTGTTATCCTGAATGTGCTGGAACACCCGAGGCTCTCATTCCTTCCTTGTTCATCCACGGGGTGTGCCATACATCTTGGATGGCGACGTATTCATGCTGCAAGAAACATGGCTGAGAGAGGACTTCTATTTATATTGTCAACAAATACTGTGCTGTAATTCGATATATGGATTAAGGGGCAGACTAAGGGGGGTCTGGCCAATGGTGTATGTGTGAAATACAACCTAGAGCCCTATGTTGTTGGCGAACCTTCCCCCCTTGTCCTCTCGGCCATTCTTACAGCCCCTCCAGGCCTAGATGCTCCAATATTGGTGATCAATTTATATGAACTCCCCGGTTGGGACAGTTCCCACGATGTAACATCTGTGATTGAGGAAACTCTGAACGCATGGCTGGAGACCAATCCTAATGGTAAAGTGATGATCGCTGGTGACCTCAGTTCTCCAGCATTAATGATCCATCTGCTGTGGCTGAAGGAAATGAGACCAATTCTTCTTCATCTGGCATACCAAACAAACACTATCAGAACAGCAAGAAGTGGTTAGCCTTGATTGATGAGGCATTTAGATAGATGGTCTGACAGGGAAAGCGACTGAGCCTACCTGGACCAACGGCATATCCAGCTCTTTGCTGGACTATGCATTTATAGATGAGGGATAAATGCGAAATTGGGGTGTATTACAGGTAAATTATACCAGCCTTAGTGATCATGCGATATTGAATTGGTCTCTTACCCTTGAATCCCCTCAGATGTCGCATTACATCTCCCTTGGAGCCACTGTCAACTCCCATAGCAACTGGCTCCTGTGGACAGAAAAGAATATCGATATTATATCTAGTTATATTACAAGAAATTAGCCAAGTTTGTCTCAATGGCTGTCTAGGATTTCAAATTGATGCTGGGCTCCTTAAGACATGTTTTGAATTACATAAAAGGGTAGAGTAGAGGAAAGGGCCACAATGGGTCCACCTTTGATACGCTAGTACATAATAGGAAAAGGGCACGTCGGTTGGCATACGCACCAGTCAGGAAGAACCCTAATTTGACTGCTATTGAGAAGGACAGGCAAATAAGGAGCATTGGTACCCATTATAAAAACTGGCTAAAGCTTCATAAGACTTCCCTACGCAGTGCCAACTGGAGCCTTCTCTTTAACCTACTACACACCAACGAAAATAAGTAGTTCTGGGCCATGATTAGAACCTATGCAGCCGGCTTTACCCCATTACAGAATAATGTCATCTCTGAACCTTGTTGGGCAGCTAGAATAAGGAATCTGTATTTTAAAGCCTGCTATGTTGGCATTACTCCACTTTTTGACCTAAACTAGAAGGATTGCTAGATTTTGACAGTGACGATATTCTCTATACTATCAGGGGTTTGAAGAATTCCGTGGCCCCTGGACCGGATGGTATCGCCAATGCCATTATCAAAGCCAATTCAACATTCTGGGCCAAAACTGTGTGTTGTCTCTACCTAAACATCATTGATACTCGCAATATCCCTGATAGCTGGAGACAATCGGTTTTGGTCACAGTACATAAGAAGGGAGATAAGACCAACCCACTTAACTATAGGCTGTTGGCCATGCCAGACTGCAGCCAAAAAATATTTGCTACCCTTCTCCTTAAAAAGTTGAATAAGTGGACAGCAGAGCATGTTCTGTTACATAGGTATCAAACTGGTTTTCGGATGCACCACGCAACCACATTAAACATGTGCACTCTACAATGCCTGACTGCTGAATTGGAATTGAGAAGGGGAAAAAGAAACTGGGGTAATGACCCCAGGCTACTATATCTAATCAGAGCACTCTAAACGAACAACACAGTGGTGGTGCGTATGAGTCAAGTAGGCTTACTCTCCGGCCCATATCCACCAACCACTGCTTGAAACATGGATGCATCCTCGCTCCCCTGTTCCACAACCTGTACACTTCCCATATGGCCACAGCTATTGATAAGGTTAGGACATTTTCTCCCCAAACTGGTTGGTACTCCAGTACCATGGCTCGGGTATGCAGACAACACCATTTTACTGGACCACACTCCCATTGATCTGCAATGCTCTACTGCAGCCCTGTCTATCTATACCCAACAGAATAACCTCTTTATCAATATTGATAAAACCAAAATTGTTACTTTTCGTACAAAAAGGAGGAAAAGAAACAACCATTATCTGAGAAAGCGGGAGAAGTGTCATTGGAAGTAGTTGTAAGCTATTTATACTTTGGCTTTCCTGTCAAAGCTTGTCCTAATAACATGTATTATGGAGAATATACTATGCACAAGGTTCTAAAAAAAATGGTGGACTCTTAGAAAATGTGTTGGAAAAAAGGTGGATATAATATCAAAGGCAAGATTTCGATTTGTAGAAGTAGTGTGGTACCAGGGATATTATGTGGCACAATTGTAATTATTGACCCTAAAACTAAATGGTTGGTGACCCTGGTGTCAAAAATTATCTGCTCTATTTTGGGGGTCCCCAACTCAGTCCCTATTGAAGCCCTGCAACTGGAACTTGGCCTCACCTCGCTAAGAGCGCAATGGTATCTATTGAGCTGTAAATTCTTGCTCTCTCTTTTACCCTCCAATCGTAATGCAGATTCACTGAAGGGTCTTATTGCGGGCAACTGTAAACAAAATACTACCAATCCTTACCTTCGGCACTTGGGATCTTCCACTTCCCATTTCTTGAGTGAACCCAACATAGATATCACAGATCTGATTGACTCTCCTGCCGGTATTGTAAAACTGAAAAGACTGGTCTGCCGACCTCAGTCTATGCCGATGGCATACTAAGACCAGCCACTCTGAATTGTCTAGACAGGGATTCAAATATAACACACCCCGTACATACCTAGTTAAGCCCTGCCCTTACCAATTTAGGAGATTTATTATGTATATGTGTTTTAACTTTCCTCCCACTAGAGAGGATTTGGGCCGCCGGACTGGGATCCCGTATGAAGATAGGCAATGTTGTTTCTGTGCTAGCGAAGTAGAAACCACACGGCACCTATTTACCAGCTCTCCGAAGCTATTGAATCTGTATATTAAGGGTTACCCTACCATGATTTCCAGCATTGGATCCCTGAGTACTGAACAGTTCTGGAGCTATACTAGAGCGTGGAGTCTCTTACATGTACTGCAGCCGCATTTCATAAATGAAAGGAAATTCTAGCCAGATCCTCTTGATCTTTTATTATAGTAATCATGTTGAACCACAGAGAATTTCAATTTTGCTTTTAAGGTCAAAGTAAATACAGGAAATGGTTTCTTGTTCTATTTTTACCTTTCTTTTAAAGCTGTAAGGCAACTTTTAGAAAGGTGTTTTACATGTCGGATATTTGTGACTTATCTTTCAACATGTATGTTGTTCTATCTCTGATCTTTATGTATGTGCTTAGGGTTTATAAAAAGGAAATAATAATGTGCTTGCCTTGTACAACAGAGGTTGCTAAAACATCAATCAGCAGACGAATGTGCAATTCTGTCACAACACTGCTAAACAAATGTTGTCGAAAAGTCAAAACATTGCTGAAGTACCTTAACTCCCTTTTTCATACACGAAATATATTATTTAAGGACCTAAGAATATACCAGTTAAGCCACCAACCTGCATGCACAGAATGACCAAATGATGGTGACTCTATTGCAGACCCCTTCACTATGCAAACGGTGCAGTGAGAAAAACAATTGTGAACAGCAGGAAACGTTCTAGTATTTCCCACATTGGAGTCTAATTTGACATCTGCACGAGAACAGCAGTATAAAACTCCCAATGTTCTGTAGACGTCAATAAAGGATAGGCTGGGGGCCCCTGAGCACTGTGGGCGGAGTAGATGATTGGTTGCAATGAGGAGATGTCCTTCAGTAAAATGAATACATGCCTGGTCACAGTGATAATTTGTCAGTTCCTTTCATGCATCCTCCCTGCAATGTAAGGGTGCAGTGTTACCTGGATCTCTTTGGGTGATAAAGGTGGGGGCTGGTGGCCTGAGGTCAAATAATAGTCTTGGTCATCTCCACTCCCTCCCCCACCGAGGAAGTGGCATATCTCCTTCATCCAGATGTGGCTGCTGCAGGGCATTGCCCATTTCACCAGAGGCACCCTCCCATGAGCTCCTTCCAGCCACACGTGCATACCAGCTGGATGGATGCTACAGAGCGGATAGGACATGACAGGCCAGCAGGGCCATTGCTAGGTGTCAGCACTTAGTCCCCTTCAGGAGAGATGTTTATTTCAGCAGAATCCACTGAACAATTACACGCAAGTCAATCAGCAAGCCTGGATCTGCCTTCCCTGCTCTGGGCCCGCACTTGCTTGGAGTCTACCAACAGGGCTGTGAAAGCCTCTTAAAGGTGTATAGGAAAGGCCAGAGAACACACGGCAGAGAAGGGCGAGTCTGGGGTCCTCTTCTGCCCTTAAGATCATTTGTTATCTCATTCCTCCTCTGATTTTCCCCCAGTGGTCGCAGTGTACGAAAAGAAGCAGTGGAACTATGTTCCCCGCTGGCCGGCCCCCGCTTCTCTGAAACCCCATCCTCACGCCTACTCCCATGCGCAATCCAAACCCCTAAACAAACACACCTGCTTTTTAAGGGAATGTTCTGGACAGAGCACTGAAGAGCAATTTTAAACTTCTTCCTACACTTGCATTTCAAAACTAAACCATTCTGGAATGGTTTCTTTTTCAAATAAAAGTATAGAAACAGTAAAAGATTTAAAAAAAATAATAGAGGAGCACCGCTCCGGCCCACTTCGACCACTGACTTTCCCTTAACCTTTCCACACCCTAAAGACTAATCTTCCAGTCATACTTCTACACTCCAAATCGTATTCACCTTAAGATGTAGTTTATGTTTGATGAGCTGCATAGAATCTCAGCCCATCTTCTGTGCCATTGAGTTTCCTATGAGTTCCACTGAGTTTCAGCCTGTGTCCTATGGAATGTACTCACACCTCTGAACCGCTACATATAATGACTGTACATGGATTCCTTTCCAATGAACTCCTGGGCGTAATGAACTGTGTTGAATCTCAACGGCCATGAATTCTTACCTTGAGATCTTCAACGCGTGACGGCTTCTGCTGAGCCATGTGTGTCCTGCCTTCAGATCTTCTTGGTGAAGTTCTGCTCTGAGTCTTAGCCTGTCTTGTGGGCAATAAATTCCATGCCTGGGGTCCTCTGCGCGCAGTTTGTTCTAGATCGCAGATGGTCTCCAATAGGCCACCTTACTCTTCCAGACCTGTTTCTTGTGTGAAACCTTCGCATGGATGAAGTGAAAGGATTTGTGCTGGGTTCCATCCTATTTAATGGGGAATCTTTGCTTCACTGGGATAGTGCCTGTGACATGAGTTGTTCTGGGTCTCAGCCTGGATTCTAAAAGACTCACCTTGTATGCTTTGAATCATAAGCATCATTTGATTTGATTGGTATCTGATAGCACATCTATGCACACTGCACGCCACAAAGAGAAAGAGAGAAAACCTGTAAAAGCATGAATGTTCTACCTAAGTAGTTGGAGGCCTTCTATGGGATGCTTCTCCTCTGAAAGTATTTTCCACTGTCTGGTGACCAGCACCAGAAAGGACCCATCAGATGCTCCCTCTCAGAGGTCAGCAAACTTTGGCACGCCAGATGTTTTTCACTACAACTCCCATCAGCCATAGCCAGTACAGTCAATTGTAAGGGATCATGGGAATCATAGTCCAAAACACTGAGAGACCCTAAGGTTGCAGACCCATGCTCTAATTGATGAGGTGGAATAGCAACTGTCTGGTGAGCTCTAGCTCGCCGGGTTCTCACTGCAGTATAACATTTTAATCGCTTTTTTAGATACAAGGGAAATAACAAACTGTGCCGAGAGTGTGGCTGCCTCCTGTCATTACAAGCTCCCAATCATTTGTGGACCAGTTGGTGATCACGCTCAGCAGCATGTGTCCTGAAAACAAATCATAACATGACATCTCATATATACTCATTAATTGCAGTCACCTGAAGAAAGAATTGTTTGCCTTGGAAAAAGCGTCTCCGCTCTGCTCTGCTGGAGCGCATTCATTTCTTGGACTCTTTGGTGTAATGAGTTATACTGAGCCTTATCACGACTTCTGAAAATCAGCCTTCCGCTCAGATCTTGTAGGGGCTGTGCGGATTAGCACATTTATTATTTGACCGAAAAATGAATAGCTCCCCCAATATTTAGCTGTATTTTTTATTTGATAAATCATGTTCCAAACTTGAAAAACACTATTTGACATACATAGTCCATTCCTTCCTTATGTTTCTCTTCATTTTCGACATATCATCCTTATTTAAAGCACATGCAAGAAAATAGATGTATAAAAACAGGGGTCAGATGCATGAATGGGCGTGGCATAGGCAACGACAGTGCAACTCAAAGAGGCAGGTGTCACACATTTAAAGTGCGAGGCTGTAATGAATAAAACGGACATGGTAATTTGCAGTTGCGACTGTGAATCACGCACATTGCACCCTCTTGCGCGTTTAAAAATAGATTAGGTGAAACCCGAGTTTCCCGCCTTCCTCAGCTCACATGGAAATGCATAAACGGTTTCTGGCCACTCGTGGAAGGCACGTATCGAGAGTGCGCGCAGCTGGAAGGAGTCCACCTACTCTTTTTAAAGAGGGCACTCCATTACCCATAGGCCAACCAAGGAGAAGGGGACTGGGTTCCATTTACGCAGAAACGTGTGGAGCCGGGCGCCCCAGCAGAGCTTCATGCCGGGCTGTAATAACTTGTTATCATCCACTCTATTTGTTTTCAGCCACATTTGTTATCTGCACATGTGCATCGCAAAGCCAATGCTCCACACTGTCAACCACTGGGTGCGCAATATTCAAAAAAGAAAAATGGAATAAAATGGATAAGCTGTACCGAGCTGTCTATTCCATTTGCACGAGAACTACTTGTTTGACTAATATACATATTTGTTCTGTTGAATTGCAAATGTAATCTCATGTTGCTAAGCAGCAATCTGCATGCCTGTGTCAAAGAATGACTGAAGCCAGCACGTTCACACAGACTCCTTTAGACTCTGTCTTCAAGTTTATTTTATTTATTTTTTATTTATTTCCATGTATAAAGCTTGCAGCTGGCCTAGGGCATTGTGGCGCTGTTACAACATATTCACTTGGGTGCAGGCAAAAAACAGTGTACAGTTCTCTGGTTCAGGATCATACAGATTAGGCAGTAATCAAGGTTTCTTGGTTACAGTGGAACAAACAGTTATTTGAATAGTATATTTTTCAGAGCCTTTCTAAAGGCTAAGAGTGATGTTTCCTTCCTGTGTTTGGGTGGTAGTAAGTTCCAAGATTTTGGTGCTAACACGTCAAAGCTAGTACTGCCGGCTTTGGCTCTGGTAAAGACAGTGATCGAGAGTTGGTCAGAGTAGAGGTCTCACTTGGGTCTCAGTGATTGTGCATGGTGTATTCAATCCGCTAGGTATCAGAGCGCCGATTGGGAGAGACATCTGTGTGTGATTGTGAGCGCCTTGAATAGTATGCGTTCTTTGATAGGGGGCATCTTGTCTGGCATGGGAGATATGCTCTATCCTGGGGATACTGAGAGCAGCTCAGAGAGCATTATTTTGTGCAATTTGTAGCTGGTTAATGTTCTTGGCAGATGTACCTAGCAGGAGGACATTGCAGTAGTCCAGTTTTGCTCCTATGGTGGCTCTGGCAATGTTGAGACAGTTCTTGGCGGAGAGGTAAGGTTTTACCGCATTGATGATTTTAGTGGTTTGGGCTGCTGATGAGGAGATATAAATAACTTGTCTGTTCATGGAGAGGGTGGAGTCCAAAAAGACTCAGAGTGTTTTTACTGCAGCCGAGACTGTGATGACAGTGTTTTCGATGCTGAAATTGCTGTATTTGGTGTCAAGTTTTTGTTAAGGTTTCCTTGGGGCCTACAATTAGGAGTTCCGTGTTATCCCTGTTAAGGCATAGGCCGTTGGCCACCATCCAAACCTGGATGACTGAATAGGTCTGTTGTAGGGTTCTGAGGTCTTTTTCGTAGTCACTAGATAGAGGGAGAAGAATTTGTGTGTCGTCGGCATAATTGGTGAACGTTATGCCGAGACATTCCAGGTCATTAAATAGTGGTAGAGTGAAGAGGTTGTAGAGGGTTGGTGAGGTGCATGAACCTTGAGGCACTCCACAGCTGATGGGAGAGGGAGCGGCTGATGCCTGGTCTGAGAAGACCTCATGGCTCGGCCCTTTAAGAAGAAAATTATCCATGTGGTGGCTTCTTGGGAGAAGTGGGCAGAGTTTATGAGGTGTTTCCCTAGTGTTTTGTGGTCGACGAAGTCGAACGCTGCTGATAGGTCTAGGAGCAGGAGACGCGCAGCCTTGCCCTTGTCCATGTTTTCTAGGAGCTGATTTTTTAAATATAACAGGACTGATTCTGTGCCGTGCTGTGGGCGAAACCCAGATTGCCTCTTGCCAGGATGTTGTGCAATTCCAAGTAGGATTGTATCTGTAGGTAAGCCGCTTTATCAAGAATTTTCAGAAGGAATGGCACAGTGGTGATCGGTCTGTAATTGTTGGGGGAGTCTTTGTCAAGTGAGGGCTTTTTTAGCAGTGGCCAAACCCACGCTTTCTTAAGGGAGGAGTGTACAGCGCCCAAGGTAAATGAGGCATTAATAAACGCGGTAAAGAAGGGTGCTAAGGATGCAGCACAGTCCTTGATTATGTTAGCAGGGCAAATATCGCCTTTGCATAACGAGGGTTTTATGTGCTTTATGATTCGTAGGACTTCAGGGATGGTTACTTCTCTGAAGGCAAAGGGTGTAAGGGGATTAGAGTCTGAGATGGAGGAGGTTTGTGGCTCGGTTCCAGCCTGTGTTGGGGGTGAGGCTTTGGGTAAGCTGTTGAAATTGGCTTTAATTTTCTCTTGGAGTAAGTTGGTCTTGTCTAACATAGCGTGTTGGAAGTTGTTACACCATTTTTCGTCCTTTACGGTCTGAATTGTAGACGTAGGGGGAACAATTAGTTCATTGAAGATGGCAAATAATTCCTTGGATTGGGATTTAGCATTGTTAATTCTGGAGTTGTAGGCAGCGTCTTTAGCTGTGGCAATGGCATTTTTATACTGTTTAGCAATTGAGCGATATGACTCTTGTGCGAGGGTAGAGGGTGCTGGATTGCCAACTCTTCAAGGCTTGTCTTTTTAGAGCTTTTAAGTCAAGTAGGTCTTGATTGTACCAGGAGTTGGAATGTTTGGTGTTTTTAGCTCTTTTACTTTCTAGTGGGGCGATGGCGTCGACTACCCCTTTGATGACTGTGTTGTAGAAATCAACCAGTTCTGTGGGATTATTGGGTAGAGGCTGTGCTAGGGCTGATGCTTCCAGAAGGGGGAGGATTCTTTCTGTAGTGAGCAGTTTTTTGGATCTGGCTAAGGTGGCAGGCATTGGGGGTTTCGTTGCACAGGCATTTTGGACGGTATGAGGAAGTGTAGAAGGTGGTGGTCAGTCCAGGGGCAAGGGGTGTTGGAGCTGATGTCCGCACCACAGTTATGATCGGCTAGCCAGTCTAATATCCGACCTTTGATGTGGGTTGGGTTGTCAACTTTTTGGATAAAACCCAAGTTTGTACCGTCATAGTCGAGCTTACAGAGAACTCATGGTGTCCCCTTTCGGGTGCAAGTCATTCAGTTAGTCCTGACTATTCTGCTCATATTGCCTTGCATGTTGGTACTTGTAGGCATATATAACGAGACAATAACAGGACAGGTACATCACAGGAATTCAAAATGGCCTGAGCAAAGCTAGGGCTTCCAGAACACCACGTGCATGAGCTGCATACGTTTTAGAAATATGTGTAAAGGATCAAGGTTCAACTTAAAGTCAGAAAAGTGGGGACTAGTTTGTCAACATTACTATGTTTAATTGCATTCAGCATGACATCCTCATCAGTTGCTTTTCACGCAGATTACTGCTGTTTGGCACTCATGTAAATGTATTGCAAGCTGCCAGATACAAGTCCATTCACAGGTATTGCCTTTTTAGGGAATGTTTCTTCTGACGTCACGTTGTGTAGTGTTGGTGCATTACATGTGTAGTGGGGCCCATTTTTTTTTAAAGTCTTGTCCTGCACTCTTTTCTCAAAGCATTGAATGGTAACTGTGAGTCTGGGGACAGGGGTAACCAATCTCAAAGTGGAAGCGGTCCATGTGCCACTGCTTCTAGTGGGCACGGGCACAGAGCAGCAACTGGCATCAGGTGGGCATGCGGCAATCACACATTGCCACTGCCTGCATCCCAAAGTCTTCTTTATGATGCAGCACTTCCTGTACATTGTGAATCGTGTCCCTTTAAGGGGTAGGTAGTGGCATGAGAGTTGCATTGCAAATGCAAAGGTGGGGTTGGAAGCTTGTGATTCCCTCCATGTCTCAAGCCTACATTTACTATTGAGTGCAAGGTGGTGCAAAGGCTGCCTCAGGGATATTCCAGGAGCACGTATCACTGCATATTTATTGCCCCTTTGCCTCACAGAAGGCAAACATATCTAGAAGAGGGCAAAGGCCTGCCCCCATTGCAGAGCTGTAATCTTAGCAGTCCAAGTCCTTTGCCCCACTGACAGCACATGCAAAGCCCACTCATCTCTAATTCTTTAACCTCTGGGGCACACCACCCCATAACTGGAGAGAAACTTCTGAAAGGGAAGGTTTCTCAAGGAGGCTGATACGGTTGGAGCAGGGCCATTCACACGTCACAATGTCTGACGTGCCTGAAGCTGCACACACTCTAAAAGCTCTAAGAAGATACCTGCCTGTCGGGCTGTCTCGCAAGCCCCTCAAGTCCACCAGATGTCAATCTACACCCCATTCCCCCTCTTCATTAGAGGATGGAAGCCATATGGCTTTCTCTATGCCTCTCACTCTTCAACTTTCCACCCCATAACACCAGCAGACGCAGGGCCATCTAACGCTCTGTCCACGTAGGAGAGCGCTCCCAATCTCTGCACATTTCCCATTGAGGCAGCGGGGCTTGTGGTGTAATGAGAGACTTCCCATTAGACAAGGTCAGCCATGAGGCCAATACGGGTAGGAAATGGCCACATCTTGTATTGCCTCTTTCCCAGTTATATTGGCATAAAACTGATTTTTTTGTACAAAGGCTTATTGAAGAAACTCGAGGCGGTACAACAACAGCGGGTAAGATCTTTATTTCACGGAGCTCCCAGGAGCCCTCAACAGCTGCAGGGCTAATTCCTTTTGCAAACCAGCAACCGCTGAGGTCACGCGGCTCTCGTTCTAAATATGACCAGAGAGCATGTGCGACCGCCGCGAGACAGGCATGCAATTCTCTACACATCTTACCCCTTAACAGAATAACAAACTGACCTATAATAATAATAATACCAAAGAGAAAACTTAACTAAAGTAAGCAACACAGTAATATTAGAGAATTTGTCTGAAACGGAAAAAAATGTTTGTTACAATATAGTGCTCAGCTTAGAATGACAAGAGAAACACATAAGTATATCAAGTTTCATAATCTCTCATCCACACAGGCTTAGATCTAGCCCTATGTGCCCAATCTCCGTTGGTTCTAGCACCTGTATTAGTATTCTTTTCGTCAGGCACCCTTACTTTCGTCTCCTCTTCCACTTTATGGTTATCCACCTTCACAGCCCTTCCACTCAACATCTCATCCAACTTACTCTCATCCCCATCACCCACTCTCGCCAACCGTCCTTTCGACCAAACTTCTGCTCCCTCCAAGATGATCACATTACTTTTCACAGCACATATCTTCTTCGGCCCCAGGAACCTACTTTCCACATATTTGTTCACTAGCCTGGGATTTTTGATGTATACTCTCTCCCCAACCTTCCATTCTTGTTCCTTTACTTTCATCCTGTCATCAAACAGTTTATTGTTTCTCTCTTGACTCAATGTAATGAGTTTCATAATGTGGTCCCGATCCACATTAACCACCTTAGCCATTCCCAGCCAACCTGGGCAAAGTCTTGTACCAGGTTCCCTCCCCTTCATAGAAACAAATGGAGACACACCTGTCACAGAATGTGGCGTAGTGACATAATTCCATGTAAGCATTCTTAATACCTCCCTCCATGATTGTCTCGATTTCATGGCCATTTGCAGGCCCCCTTTTATGTATTTGTTGACTCTTTCAACCAGTCCATTAGCTTTAGGATTATACAAGGCAGTCCTTGTGTGTTTTATGCTGTATCCTGCAAGACATTTTTTCATTGCCCCAGAAACAAATTTCACCCCATTATCAGACACAATTTCAACAGGTACTCCTTCCTTAAGAAAAACTTTTTCCAAGAAGCCAATCAACTCCTTAGCCATGACCTCCTTCACCGCTTCCCACTCAAACCATTTGGAATGAAAGTCTACCACAACAAACACAAACTTCAAGCCTTCTCCCAGACCCGCTACAGGACCCATTATGTCCACCGCTAACTTGCTCCAAAGCTGGTCTGGTATCACGTTAGGTATTAACGGAGCTTCTCTCACCACTCTGCATTTGTCACTTGTTTGGCAAGTCATGCAATCTTTGACATATCAGCGCTCCTATCTATTCCCGGCCACCAATAATTCTGTCTCAATTTCCTCTTCATGGCCGCTTCTCCAGGATGCCCCTGATGAGCCAGCTCAACCAACACTGACCTAAGGGAATGAGGAGGAACAATGAACCTTCCTCTCCTTAACCTATCATCACATAGATTCAACTAATCCCTTACCTCCCACCAAGTGTTGAATTTGCTATCCAAGTCTTTTTTTCCTGGCCACCCCCTCACTGTCCAACCCTTTACTAGCTTGAGATCCTCATCTGCACTCTCTTCTTGTGTCCATTTCTCCATACTAATTGCACTTTGTATTTCTGCCACTACTGACTCCTCCTCTCTCTCTCTATCTTCCATTGGTTTACCTTCGACTGGCAGTCTGGACAGACAGTCCGCCACAACATTTCTCTTCCCGGGCAAATAGCTCACATCAAAGTTAAAGTCTTGGAGTCCTAAACCCCACCTGCTTATTCTTGGAGAACCCATGGCCCATCTTCCACTCTCAAACATCTGAACCATGGGCTTGTGGTCCGACCTGACAATAAATCTCCTCCCCCACAAGAAGTATTTAAAATGACTCACCGCCCAGAACATGGCCAATGATTCCCTTTCAATTATGGAATATCTGCACTCTGCCCCTCTCAGTGTCCTAGACGCGAATGCTATAACTCTCTCTGTATTGTCTCTGTCATACTGCACCAATGTCGCACCCAGGCCCAACATACTCGCATCTACCACCAAAACAATCTTGTCCTTGGGGTGAAATCTACCTATGGATGCTGCCTCACTCACTGCTTTCTTAATACACTCAAAAGCCACATCACATTCAGTGGACCATTCAACCATTCAAAGTTCCCCCCCTTCTTGAGTAACATTCTAATACTTAGGCAAAATCCTTTACAAACCTATGATAATACTCGGCCAAACCCAAAAATGCTTTCACTTGCTCTTTATCTTTTGGCACAGATGCACATTTCACTGCTTCCACCAAATTCTTCTTAGGCTTCACCCCTTACTCATCAATCCCATGGGCAAGATACTCTGCCCTGTGTACCGAAATCTTACACTTGCTCCTCTTCACCGTCAACCCTGCCTCACTCAATCTGCTTAACACCTGTCCCAACACCTCATCATGTTCCTCGGTAGAGCTAGCATATATCAGAACATCATCCTGGAACACTATAATGTTCTTTACTCCACTCAGCACCGTCTCCATCACCCTTTGGAATACAGCTGCCGCCGAGGCAAGCCCAAATGGCTTCCTACAGTACTTGAATGAGCCAAACACCGTAATAAATGTGGTCAAGTGTTGACAATCCTCCTTCAGCGGAATCTGATGGTATGCCTGGGAAAGGTCAATAACAGAAAACACTTTGGCATTGTTCAGCACAGATAACTTGTCCCCAATTATCGGTAGAGGATGTCTATCCACTAAGATGTTCCTGTTCAGGTCTCGGAGATCTACACACAGCCTAATATCTCCATTAGACTTAACGGCTACCACTACCGGCGACAGCCATTCCGAGCTTTCACTCGTCTCTATTACACCTCTTTGAAGTAACAACTCCACTTCTGCTTTGAGTTTCTCACTCAACCCATGAGACACTGGCCTCACCTTGTGTTCCTTTGGACTGGCACCTGCTTTCAGCTTAATATCATGTTCAAAACCCTTCAATAACCCTAATCCCTCGCGAAACACCATGGGATAATCCTTCTCCCATCTGTCCTTCAGCTCAGCTACATCAATGGGTTTCTCAGCATTCGCTTGTATTCTGATACCCAACTTCCACTGTTCACCCCATCCCAGGAGTGAAGAACCTTCTTGGGTAACATATATCTCTGACTCACAGCTTCTCCCCTTGTATTTAATGGAAGCCTGGAACATCCCTAGAATTTCAATTCTCACTTTCCCATATGCATAGGGTTCTATATCGTGCTTCTTCAATTGTCTCACGTCTCCTTGCATAAAACTCAGAAATGTTGCCTTTGACATCAAAGTCCATGGTGAACAACTGTCCACCTTCATTGTTACCACTCTTCCATTGACCATGAATACATCTGTAGGTGCACCACCCTTGTTTGAGACTTCTGTTACTTCCAGCACATGCTTCGTCTGGCAGCTCATTCACATTCCCAGATCTTCTTCTTGCTCAGGTACTCTTCCACCTGCTTCAATGCTCTGCACTGTCCCTGATTCACGGCAAACTCTCGCGAAATGACCTTTCTTCTTGCATTTCAAGCACAAGATATTTCTGGCTGGACAAAACATATTGTGGAAATATGACGGTTACTCCCACATTTGTAGCACTTGATTTCCTTGTTGGGGACCCCCTTCGAAATCCCTTCACCGCAGCCACTTCTCCTTCCGACTTATCTCCCTTCATAGTGGTCATATATTTATGGGCCTGTTCCATGCTTCTCGCCATGTTTATGGCCAATTCCAGTGATGCATCTTTTGACAATAGCCTCTCTTGTATTTTAATATTATTCGTGCATCGAACCAATTGGTCCCTTATGAGGGAATCAGTGAGCAGTCCAAATTCGCATGTATGGCTAAGGGACCTCAACGCCGCAATAATGTTTTCCACTGGCTCCTGGGGGTCTTGTCTCCTTTGGAAGAACTTGTGTCTTTCAAATGTTATGTTTTTCTTGGCTTCAAAATGGACTTCCAACTTCCTTTCCGCCATAGAATACTGATCCACCTCCTCCTGGCCCTGCTGTGGAGGATCAGGTAATCGATCATAAACGCTTCTGCCTTCAGTTCCCAAATTGTGAAGCAAGATCGCCTCTTTTCTCGCCGCTGCGAACTTATCCCCTCCAATTGCAATCAGGTAAGTGTCAAATAACTTCTTCCACCCGTCCCACCTTATAGGTGGAGCACCAGATTCTGACAGAAACGGTGGCGGGGGCGACATACTAGCTGCAGCCATCTTTATATGAATCCTGGTGTTCTAGTCCCACCAATTATCACAAAATGCACCAAAGCACTGTCCTATGTCCCGTTTTTGTATTCTTTTTCAGTGCTTGCCAGTCTTTCAGTGTATAAATGCACCAAAGCAACTTTTCTCCTGGTGCCAGTTCACCGTCTATCTGCTTGTTCCACAACAGTGTCCTGTGTGAGGCACTCTCTCGATTGCAGTGGCCTTAATGTCTTCTGGGAGGCACTCCCTCACTGCAATGGCCTATGGTTGGCCCTGTCCTCTCTTTCAGATGTGCCTCCCCCTCTGGTTGTGCCCAGCCCCCCTGTCCCTGCTCCTCACCTTGTTGTCCAATGAGAGCCGGATGAGAGCCGGGATGGGCGGCACCAACCAGGAAGAGCTTCCTTTCCCTGTGCAGCCGCTCTGAGCAGAGGCGTGGAGACCGTCCCCCTGCAGCACCATACTCCTTGGGCGCCGCGGAGACACTCCCTCTGCAGCCCCCACACCTCTCTGCACGCCGCTGTGCAGCCCGCTCTGCCGGTAGCAGGGCCCGACCTCCGTGCCGCGGACGACACGTCCTCCATAGCGGCTCTGGAAGAGACGCCACCAGGCTCAGCGGTGAGCTCCGTGTGTGTAATCCTCATCGCCACTGAAGAAACTTGAGGCGGTACAACAACAGCGGGTAAGATCTGTATTTCACGGAGCTCCCCGGAGCCCTCAACAGCTGCAGGGCTAATTCCTTTTTCAAACCAACAACCGTCCGCTGCAGTCACGCGGCTCTCGTTCTAAATATGACCAGAGAGCACGCGCGACCGCCGCGAGCCAGGCATGCAATTCTCTACACTTATCTCGCCATCCCCCCTTTAGCAGACGGACCAACAGAGAAACTGGAGACATTTCCAAGCATGAAATTCTTTGAGAGGCCCCTTTGGCTAAAGCCTGTCGCACTATCTGGCATAAAACTGACTTTACCCCAGCCCTGTTCTGAATTCTATAGGACTTTTACTCGTCACCACTCATCTCTAACATACAAACACATGCACATCAAATATTTAATCAATAATGCTGTCAGTCAATGCTTAATTCCTTTACATTTTGCAATCTACTCTCTGTTTTCCCTCTCTCACAATGAGGAGACAAAATAGCAAGAAATGTTTCAGTGGGTGCTGAATATTTTTTTCATTTAGAATGTGATCCAATACCGCCTCAAAGCTGAAGCTTGGTTCACATGTAGGGGGTCATTACGACCCTGGAGGTAGTCATGCTGCTATTTGCAGCATGGCTACCCCCATTCCGGGTACCGGTTCTGGGTTCCCTGAATGGGGAAATACCGGCCCATTCCGACCTTGGAGGGTCCGGTATTTCCCCATTCAGGGAACCTGGACCCTGTACATCCCCATTCCCATTCGAGCCCCCAAAGAGCTCATTGGGAATGGGGAGGATGCAAACACCGGGCCCGTTGATTACGGGCCCGTTGTTTGCATCCAGATCTGCTCGCGTGATCCGTTAAGGTTGCCTGATTTTACCAGGCGTTCTAACCGGGTCCCGCGAGCAAACCCGCGAGCAAACCCAGCAAAATCAGAATTGAGAATGTCAGCCTGCATCGCATCTAGGTAGGACCATGAGTGTTGGCATGCCCGCACCTAGGTGAAAGCTGAATGCTAACATACCCACACCTAGATAGATTTGTGAAATATAAGCATACGTCGCATCTAGATAGGACTTCGAGCGTTAGCATGCCCGCACCTATGCGAAACCTGAAGACTAGCACAGGCCATACCTAGAATTGTGGACACTGGCCCGCGTCGCATCTAGATGGGATTGATTGAAGGATAGCAAGCCTGCGCCTAGATGAAACTTGAATGTTGGCGTGTGCCACACTTGAATTGTGAACAAAAGCCTGCGCAGCATCCAGATGGGGTTGTGAATGATAGCATGTCCACACCTGGACAGATTTCTGGACGCTAGCTTGCGCCGCATCTGGACGGGACTGTGAATGTTGGCTTGCCCACACCCAGATAGAATTCTGGACATTGGCCCACGCCGCATCCAGATAGAGTTGTGGGGGTCAACTGGTGCCACAATGGGACAGAACTGCAAAGGCTAGCATGCCAAAGGTCAAGTAACCCACTAACCAATATATGCTCAAACTCTGCATACTTATCTCACTCAAACTCACACAACCATCTCTCGCACAACAAGCCGCACGCACTTCACAACACTGCAACAACACATAAGCCGGACCAACAGCACACGCGACCAATCACAGACCCGATACCCGCACCAAAGCTCAGCATCTGGCGTATACCGAGTTGAAGCTGCCAACAGAACACCACTCCTCTCACTATCCTACTCCCTCTTCACCTTACTAACCCACCCCACCCGACCTTATCATTTACAGATACGCCAGAGCACCTGGGGAACAAATTCCATTGGTGACGGTGCGCGGTACAAATACCTTTAACATTTAACATTTAACAAACCTTGTTATGAGGCGGTAGGGGTTTAACGGGGCCGGCAGCTCTACCAGCCCTGTTAAACCCCTACCGCCAAGGTCGTAATGACCCCCATAGTCTAATTGTAGGTGCTGAGTGCAAACTTGGTTCCTATTAGAAGATTCCTTACTTGACATTTTCATGTAGAATGAGTTTGTTCAAGTCACAGCCTGTCTCCTAAGCCACATAGGCGACCTTAAGTTCTCATCTAAGTAATACGTTGTGCCTGGCATGAGTGGTCTTTACCACAGTGGATTAGTTAACCTTACCTAAGGTTTTCTGTTAGCTGTCAGCCTGTCTCACAGCCGCATGATCCACTCTGTGAAATAAGTTGTTTTTGGCATCTGTGATTTCTTGGGAATTAAATTCCATGTCTTAACCCCCAATATTCACAAAGAACTAACAGGACTCAGCTCAGGAGATTTTATAACAAAACCTAGGAGTGAGTTTTTGCCTGGCCTCAGTCTGTGTTCTAGGGGACACACTCAAATTATTTAGGGCTCTTATGTATAATATGGTGTGCCGGGTGTCTGCATTTTCGCCTTTGACAGAATGCTTGCCTAAGATACCAGTGAGTAAATGAGGTTTTCTGGATCTCAGTCTATCTACTCAAAGAGAGAGTTACTGCCTGAGAGATGGCATCTGTCCTTTCTTCTGGGTTGAGTTCCTAGCTTTGAGCCCTCATCTACAGGGAGCTCTTCATAAGCATCGAGTTGTGTTAAGGCTCTGCATGTGTCCTGGATGATGGACAATCTATTAAATAATGTGCATTTAAGAACGGTGCAGGTGCATGACATGCCAGTCGTCAAAACGTGGCTTCTTACTTGATCCATTACCTCGCATTGTGACTGGGGCTCCCAGTTGTCAGATTGTACTGATTTCTACACATAAATACAGATAGAAATCACTCTGTTAACTTTCTGTATTTTTTGTGAAAAACGGACAGTCATGTGTCTTGCTTAACTTCTCGGGTTGGCAGTTATGCCTTGCAATGGCATTGCAAGGTAGTCCAATGGAGATGTCAACAAGTGATGTGTTTCCCTTTGAAGGTCTTTAAAGGGCTACGGAACTGATCATCACATCAGCACGAGGAACAGCTGTATGTTTTAAGGTGCAATGGATCTCGACTTGATGCAGAAGAACCCAGGTCTAAGAACTTCCCATTAGAGGAGTCAAAGCACTACATTTTCTAATTGAATGAATGTAGAAAAGAACTAGTTGCATTTTTTTTTACATAGCTTATATAAATGTGGATACACATAGATGGAAATGTTGAATACATAAATACCATAAAACCGGGAGCCTTAATTATGGCCCATTACCTCGGATTATGATCATCTTCTTTGAATGGCTCTGAGGGATAAGAAATGTACACATGCCAAATTGGCTAGTAGGAGTGGCTGGGTGAATATAGCTCTTCATAGAACTGTGACATTGAGACTTTTTTGCCAAACAGCTGACTACTGTCAATCTCAAGCTACAGGCATATAATATTGTACAGCATTTAACACACTCCCCTCATTAAAGCTGAGTACTTAATGTGCTTGCATAACATTTCAAGAAAGTACAGTCATTGGGTTATGTCTTTCCCTGCAGTACATCATTCTGTTGCTCTGGAGGAACGGAACAGTCCATCAGACATGTGTACAATGTGACGTACAGCGTTTAGCATATCATCAAAGCTTGAGAACTAATTTTCTGCAACTATATGACCATACTTCAGTCCACAAAACATGCATGCAATGCAACGTCATGCGCCATTAAATGTGTAATATTTAGCAAATCTGCATGTAATATAAAGAACTCACATCTAATTGAAGAACCCTCAACTGTAATCAGTTGCTCTAGGAATCAACTGTTGGAAGGAATATACATGATGCTCACGCCTCTTTTTTTATTACTTTGTCCCATATTCTTTGGCGGCGCTTCACGCCAAATTCAGCTTTCATGCCACCAATCACGTATTCACTGACATAGCAATTGACACAGCAGCCCTCACCCAACAAACACAGCAGCTTAATATAACACTGTAATACTAGCCATCTCTCCCAAAAATTGTCATTTGCCTACAACTGTGTCTTATACTATCATGCAAATTCCTTCTACTGTAATGATGTGCGCCAAATGTATGCCTACCAAATATGTATGTATGCATGTTGTCATTTGCCCACAATCACATTGCTCAGTATCATGTAATGTGCTTCTGTGACAATGCAGTGTTTTGCCCGGTTAATCATGTATGCTCGGACTCTGGTCTTTACTAATGTCACAGAACATTCAAACACATTTCACATTGTTAGTCTCTATGATTTCTCCACAGCAGGTTTGTGGTCAGAAGATCGATGCTGTCCTGAGGAAAGATTCTGCAGTCTGTTGAAGCACTCATCAGATTCCTTCAGAGACTGCACAGTGAGAAGAGATGGCCCACCAAACTCTGACGAGAAAGGGGAGCCACTTCACTTGGAACCTCTGAAATCCCACAACCGGATTGAATTGTCCTGGGAAGCACTGAAGATCCGATTGTCATCAAACAGCAAACATGTCACTCCACCGGAGTGACCCCTGAGACTCCGAAGACTTGTGTTAGGACTAGAAGAAAAAGAGAGAAGAGAGAGTGCTTACCCTGCTACTGGCTGCATTGTACATTATACTTGCAAATGCTTCCCTCCCGCCTGTGCATTTTCTTCAGCTGGATGTGTGACTGACTACCAGACTTTCTGAAGCAGAGTGATAAGCATGTGACTGACTCTCCCCTGTCACCACCACCACATTTTCAGAAACATGGCCTGAAATGTAACTGACTGTGCCAAAGCCCTACCTATCTGCTAAAGGTATGGTCTACCAGCTGACTGATATGGGCCAAATTTGTGACTGACTCTTTGCTTATCACGCTGTGCACTCATATTCATCATTGACTCATTCAGGGTAAGTGGACCATGTCCAAATGCCTTGATGGGCCACGTCTCAGGCAATGCTCTTTCCATTGTGGAAGGGAACCAGTAACACCCCCATTAGTGGGTTGAAGCATGAGCAAAAGTGCATCCACTTGGGCGTACTGTTATCCGAGATCCTGATCATGCATTTAGAGAAGAAGTGTTGGAAGCCTGGGATCCCTCTGGGTGCCTGCAACTCATCACAGTATGCATGTTGGCAGCCTGGGATGATCTCTGCCATACACGCATGTGCCCTGCACAGATCCAGAAAGATGGGCAGCATCGTAGAAATGGGGGCAGCCTTTGCCTGAGATTTTTCCATGGATTTCACTTGGTGCCTGCAGGCTCACAATATCCAGACACCATCCATGGGAATATGCCCATTCTGGATTGATTGGACTGGGCAAATCTACTGTCATCGGGTCTGTAAGTCTGAGTCCAAACTTCCCAATTAGAGGGTTACCAAACCCATCACTAAAGTCTGCTCCCGTGAACACATCCTCCATTCTCTCTGGCATGAACATTTGTGGATGAACAGAAAAATCATGAAACACGCGCCTTAGCTCCTTTCCCATTCACCCTCATTACAACGAGTCTGCTGGTGTGCATTAATTATTCACTAGACCCACTGGAAAAGTCTAAGTCCGAAAAGGATATAAATGCTGGAGGACAAAACTGAATGTAAGGAAAATCACATGGGGGATGCAAATGCCTTTCAACATTAACCTTGGTGGTGCTTCACGCAACCCTTCGGGGGGGAGGGGTTTATGATTCTATACAACGTTGCCTTTTGAGACTCTTTAATGGCACTTGCTCATCCAGACCAAACACTCCCATGGCGCCTTCTCAACCAGTCCAAAACTCTACAGCAGAGCTTAAACTCCTAGATCTAAGTTCAAGAGAACACTTTCTATTCTATACCCAGACTCTGCATTGGTATTTACTTTCACAGAACTAGCCCATACAGTGACACACACTCCATCATATCAAGTTCTATAATGGTGTTTATACGAGTGGCTATGACTCTCGCAGCCCCTTCATCAGACCTTACACTCCCAGATCTAGTCTCTTCAGCGTCCTTTAGTCTTCCAGTACAAAATCCTGCAATGTCACATATCTGCTTCAATCAAGGCTTTAATGAGCCACTTACTCTTCCAGGCCCAGACTCTACAGCAGTATTTACCCTGACAGGTTACGGACCTGCAAATGCCGAGCCTTTTCTGGATCCGGTGCTGGACTGCCCCTGGGCAGGACAAAGACTGATATGCAAATGGATATTTCCCATCTGTGAAAGGCACAGTGAGTAAAAGCAGTGGCTGCAGACTCTAGAGTGGTTAATAACCACTGAACAGGTTATCAGGCCTTGTTCTGTCGAGAGAGGGGCGCCCGCTACCTTTGCAAACTAAATTTCAAGGAACCTGGGATTGGTAACCCTAGGTCTCCTGGGGGCAACCAGACGTGGTCTCCCTCTCACTGTGCTTAGAGAGGCATCAGCTTCACCTCACTGATGGTCCCCAACAAGGGTGAAACACGTGTATGGGGTTGCTGGTGGTACTCTCGTTCAGGTTGGAATTGCCATTGCATTTCGGTGCTGGACTGCCCCTGGGCAGGACAAAGACTGATATGCAAATGGATATTTCCCATCTGTGAAAGGCACAGTGAGTAAAAGCAGTGGCTGCGAACTCTCAAGTGGTTAATAACCACTGAACAGGTTATCAGGCCTTGTTCTGTCGAGAGAGGGGCGCCCGCTACCTTTGCAAACTAAATTTCAAGGAACCTGGGATTGGTAACCCTAGGTCTCCTGGGGGCAACCAGACGTGGTCTCCCTCTCACTGTGCTTAGAGAGGCATCAGCTTCACCTTACTGATGATCCCCAACAAGGGTGAAACACGTGTATGGGGTTGCTGGTGGTACTCTCGTTCAGGTTGGAATTGCCATTGCATTTTGGTGCTGGACTGCCCCTGGGCGGGACAAAGACTGATATGCAAATGGATATTTCCCATCTGTGAAAGGCACAGTGAGTAAAAGCAGTGGCTGCGAACTCTCAAGTGGTTAATAACCACTGAACAGGTTATCAGGCCTTGTTCTGTCGAGAGAGGGGCGCCCGCTACCTTTGCAAACTAAATTTCAAGGAACCTGGGATTGGTAACCCTAGGTCTCCTGGGGGCGACCAGACGTGGTCTCCCTCTCACTGTGCTTAGAGAGGCATCAGCTTCACCTCACTGATGATCCCCAACAAGGGTGAAACACGTGTATGGGGTTGCTGGTGGTACTCTCGTTCAGATTGGAATTGCCATTGTATTTCGGTGCTGGACTGCCCCTGGGCAGGACAAAGACTGATATGCAAATGGATATTTCCCATCTGTGAAAGGCACAGTGAGTAAAAGCAGTGGCTGCGAACTCTCAAGTGGTTAATAACCACTGAACAGGTTATCAGGCCTTGTTCTGTCGAGAGAGGGGCGCCCGCTACCTTTGCAAACTAAATTTCAAGGAACCTGGGATTGGTAACCCTAGGTCTCCTGGGGGCAACCAGACGTGGTCTCCCTCTCACTGTGCTTAGAGAGGCATCAGCTTCACCTCACTGATGATCCCCAACAAGGGTGAAACACGTGTATGGGGTTGCTGGTGGTACTCTCGTTCAGGTTGGAATTGCCATTGCATTTTGGTGCTGGACTGCCCCTGGGCAGGACAAAGACTGATATGCAAATGGATATTTCCCATCTGTGAAAGGCACAGTGAGTAAAAGCAGTGGCTGCGAACTCTCACGTGGTTAATAACCACTGAACAGGTTATCAGGCCTTGTTCTGTCGAGAGAGGGGCGCCCGCTACCTTTGCAAACTAAATTTCAAGGAACCTGGGATTGGTAACCCTAGGTCTCCTGGGGGCGACCAGACGTGGTCTCCCTCTCACTGTGCTTAGAGAGGCATCAGCTTCACCTCACTGATGATCCCCAACAAGGGTGAAACACGTGTATGGGGTTGCTGGTGGTACTCTCGTTCAGGTTGGAATTGCCATTGCATTTTGGTGCTGGACTGCCCCTGGGCAGGACAAAGACTGATATGCAAATGGATATTTCCCATCTGTGAAAGGCACAGTGAGTAAAAGCAGTGGCTGCGAACTCTCAAGTGGTTAATAACCACTGAACAGGTTATCAGGCCTTGTTCTGTCGAGAGAGGGGCGCCCGCTACCTTTGCAAACTAAATTTCAAGGAACCTGGGATTGGTAACCCTAGGTCTCCTGGGGGCAACCAGACGTGGTCTCCCTCTCACTGTGCTTAGAGAGGCATCAGCTTCACCTCACTGATGATCCCCAACAAGGGTGAAACACGTGTATGGGGTTGCTGGTGGTACTCTCGTTCAGGTTGGAATTGCCATTGCATTTCGGTGCTGGACTGCCCCTGGGCAGGACAAAGACTGATATGCAAATGGATATTTCCCATCTGTGAAAGGCACAGTGAGTAAAAGCAGTGGCTGCGAACTCTCAAGTGGTTAATAACCACTGAACAGGTTATCAGGCCTTGTTCTGTCGAGAGAGGGGCGCCCGCTACCTTTGCAAACTAAATTTCAAGGAACCTGGGATTGGTAACCCTAGGTCTCCTGGGGGCGACCAGACGTGGTCTCCCTCTCACTGTGCTTAGAGAGGCATCAGCTTCACCTCACTGATGATCCCCAACAAGGGTGAAACACGTGTATGGGGTTGCTGGTGGTACTCTCGTTCAGGTTGGAATTGCCATTGCATTTTGGTGCTGGACTGCCCCTGGGCAGGACAAAGACTGATATGCAAATGGACATTTCCCATCTGTGAAAGGCACAGTAAGTAAAAGCAGTGGCTGCGAACTCTCAAGTGGTTAATAACCACTGAACAGGTTATCAGGCCTTGTTCTGTCGAGTGAGGGGCGCCCGCTACCTTTGCAAATTAATTTCAAGGAACCTGGGATTGGTAACCCTAGGTCTCCTGGGGGCAACCAGACGTGGTCTCCCTCTCACTGTGCTTAGAGAGGCATCAGCTTCACCTCACTGATGATCCCCAACAAGGGTGAAACACGTGTATGGGGTTGCTGGTGGTACTCTCGTTCAGGTTGGAATTGCCATTGCATTTCGGTGCTGGACTGCCCCTGGGCAGGACAAAGGCTGATATGCAAATGGATATTTCCCATCTGTGAAAGGCACAGTGAGTAAAAGCAGTGGCTGCGAACTCTCAAGTGGTTAATAACCACTGAACAGGTTATCAGGCCTTGTTCTGTCGAGAGAGGGGCGCCCGCTACCTTTGCAAACTAAATTTCAAGGAACCTGGGATTGGTAACCCTAGGTCTCCTGGGGGCAACCAGACGTGGTCTCCCTCTCACTGTGCTTAGAGAGGCATCAGCTTCACCTCACTGATGATCCCCAACAAGGGTGAAACACGTGTATGGGGTTGCTGGTGGTACTCTCGTTCAGGTTGGAATTGCCATTGCATTTCGGTGCTGGACTGCCCCTGGGCAGGACAAAGACTGATATGCAAATGGATATTTCCCATCTGTGAAAAGCACAGTGAGTAAAAGCAGTGGCTGCGAACTCTCAAGTGGTTAATAACCACTGAACAGGTTATCAGGCCTTGTTCTGTCGAGAGAGGGGTGCCCGCTACCTTTGCAAACTAAATTTCAAGGAACCTGGGATTGGTAACCCTAGGTCTCCTGGGGGCAACCAGACGTGGTCTCCCTCTCACTGTGCTTAGAGAGGCATCAGCTTCACCTCACTGATGATCCCCAACAAGGGTGAAACACGTGTATGGGGTTGCTGGTGGTACTCTCGTTCAGGTTGGAATTGCCATTGCATTTCGGTGCTGGACTGCCCCTGGGCAGGACAAAGACTGATATGCAAATGGATATTTCCCATCTGTGAAAGGCACAGTGAGTAAAAGCAGTGGCTGCGAACTCTCAAGTGGTTAATAACCACTGAACAGGTTATCAGGCCTTGTTCTGTCGAGAGAGGGGCGCCCGCTACCTTTGCAAACTAAATTTCAAGGAACCTGGGATTGGTAACCCTAGGTCTCCTGGGGGCAACCAGACGTGGTCTCCCTCTCACTGTGCTTAGAGAGGCATCAGCTTCACCTCACTGATGATCCCCAACAAGGGTGAAACACGTGTATGGGGTTGCTGGTGGTACTCTCGTTCAGGTTGGAATTGCCATTGCATTTCGGTGCTGGACTGCCCCTGGGCAGGACAAAGACTGATATGCAAATGGATATTTCCCATCTGTGAAAGGCACAGTGAGTAAAAGCAGTGGCTGCGAACTCTCAAGTGGTTAATAACCACTGAACAGCTTATCAGGCCTTGTTCTGTCGAGAGAGGGGCGCCCGCTACCTTTGCAAACTAAATTTCAAGGAACCTGGGATTGGTAACCCTAGGTCTCCTGGGGGCAACCAGACGTGGTCTCCCTCTCACTGTGCTTAGAGAGGCATCAGCTTCACCTCACTGATGATCCCCAACAAGGGTGAAACACGTGTATGGGGTTGCTGGTGGTACTCTCGTTCAGGTTGGAATTGCCATTGCATTTCGGTGCTGGACTGCCCCTGGGCAGGACAAAAACTGATATGCAAATGGATATTTCCCATCTGTGAAAGGCACAGTGAGTAAAAGCAGTGGCTGCGAACTCTCAAGTGGTTAATAACCACTGAACAGGTTATCAGGCCTTGTTCTGTCGAGAGAGGGGCGCCCGCTACCTTTGCAAACTAAATTTCAAGGAACCTGGGATTGGTAACCCTAGGTCTCCTGGGGGCAACCAGACGTGGTCTCCCTCTCACTGTGCTTAGAGAGGCATCAGCTTCACCTCACTGATGATCCCCAACAAGGGTGAAACACGTGTATGGGGTTGCTGGTGGTACTCTCGTTCAGGTTGGAATTGCCATTGCATTTCGGTGCTGGACTGCCCCTGGGCAGGACAAAGACTGATATGCAAATGGATATTTCCCATCTGTGAAAGGCACAGTGAGTAAAAGCAGTGGCTGCGAACTCTCAAGTGGTTAATAACCACTGAACAGGTTATCAGGCCTTGTTCTGTCGAGAGAGGGGCGCCCGCTACCTTTGCAAACTAAATTTCAAGGAACCTGGGATTGGTAACCCTAGGTCTCCTGGGGGCAACCAGACGTGGTCTCCCTCTCACTGTGCTTAGAGAGGCATCAGCTTCACCTCACTGATGATCCCCAACAAGGGTGAAACACGTGTATGGGGTTGCTGGTGGTACTCTCGTTCAGGTTGGAATTGCCATTGCATTTTGGTGCTGGACTGCCCCTGGGCAGGACAAAGACTGATATGCAAATGGATATTTCCCATCTGTGAAAGGCACAGTGAGTAAAAGCAGTGGCTGCGAACTCTCAAGTGGTTAATAACCACTGAACAGGTTATCAGGCCTTGTTCTGTCGAGAGAGGGGCGCCCGCTACCTTTGCAAACTAAATTTCAAGGAACCTGGGATTGGTAACCCTAGGTCTCCTGGGGGCAACCAGACGTGGTCTCCCTCTCACTGTGCTTAGAGAGGCATCAGCTTCACCTCACTGATGATCCCCAACAAGGGTGAAACACGTGTATGGGGTTGCTGGTGGTACTCTCGTTCAGGTTGGAATTGCCATTGCATTTCGGTGCTGGACTGCCCCTGGGCAGGACAAAGACTGATATGCAAATGGATATTTCCCATCTGTGAAAGGCACAGTGAGTAAAAGCAGTGGCTGCGAACTCTCAAGTGGTTAATAACCACTGAACAGGTTATCAGGCCTTGTTCTGTCGAGAGAGGGGCGCCCGCTACCTTTGCAAACTAAATTTCAAGGAACCTGGGATTGGTAACCCTAGGTCTCCTGGGGGCAACCAGACGTGGTCTCCCTCTCACTATGCTTAGAGAGGCATCAGCTTCACCTCACTGATGATCCCCAACAAGGGTGAAACACGTGTATGGGGTTGCTGGTGGTACTCTCGTTCAGGTTGGAATTGCCATTGCATTTCGGTGCTGGACTGCCCCTGGGCAGGACAAAGACTGATATGCAAATGGATATTTCCCATCTGTGAAAGGCACAGTGAGTAAAAGCAGTGGCTGCGAACTCTCAAGTGGTTAATAACCACTGAACAGGTTATCAGGCCTTGTTCTGTCGAGAGAGGGGTGCCCGCTACTTTTGCAAACTAAATTTCAAGGAACCTGGGATTGGTAACCCTAGGTCTCCGGGGGGCAACCAGAAGTGGTCTCCCTCTCACTGTGGTTAGAGAGGCATCAGCTTCACCTCACTGATGATCCCCAACAAGGGTGAAACACGTGTATGGGGTTGCTGGTGGTACTCTCGTTCAGGTTGGATTTGCCATTGCATTTCGGTGCTGGACTGCCCCTGGGCAGGACAAAGACTGATATGCAAATGGATATTTCCCATCTGTGAAAGGCACAGTGAGTAAAAGCAGTGGCTGTGAACTCTCAAGTGGTTAATAACCACTGAACAGGTTATCAGGCCTTGTTCTGTCGAGAGAGGGGCGCCCGCTACCTTTGCAAACTAAATTTCAAGGAACCTGGGATTGGTAACCCTAGGTCTCCTGGGGGCAACCAGACATGGTCTCCCTCTCACTGTGCTTAGAGAGGCATCAGCTTCACCTCACTGATGATCCCCAACAAGGGTGAAACACGTGTATGGGGTTGCTGGTGGTACTCTCGTTCAGGTTGGAATTGCCATTGCATTTCGGTGCTGGACTGCCCCTGGGCAGGACAAAGACTGATATGCAAATGGATATTTCCCATCTGTGAAAGGCACAGTGAGTAAAAGCAGTGGCTGCGAACTCTCAAGTGGTTAATAACCACTGAACAGGTTATCAGGCCTTGTTCTGTCGAGAGAGGGGCGCCCGCTACCTTTGCAAACTAAATTTCAAGGAACCTGGGATTGGTAACCCTAGGTCTCCTGGGGGCAACCAGACGTGGTCTCCCTCTCACTGTGCTTAGAGAGGCATCAGCTTCACCTCACTGATGATCCCCAACAAGGGTGAAACACGTGTATGGGGTTGCTGGTGGTACTCTCGTTCAGGTTGGAATTGCCGTTGCATTTCGGTGCTGGACTGCCCCTGGGCAGGACAAAGACTAATATGCAAATGGATATTTCCCATCTGTGAAAGGCACAGTGAGTAAAAGCAGTGGCTGCGAACTCTCAAGTGGTTAATAACCACTGAACAGGTTATCAGGCCTTGTTCTGTCGAGAGAGGGGCGCCCGCTACCTTTGCAAACTAAATTTCAAGGAACCTGGGATTGGTAACCCTAGGTCTCCTGGGGGCAACCAGACGTGGTCTCCCTCTCACTGTGCTTAGAGAGGCATCAGCTTCACCTCACTGATGATCCCCAACAAGGGTGAAACACGTGTATGGGGTTGCTGGTGGTACTCTCGTTCAGGTTGGAATTGCCATTGCATTTCAGTGCTGGACTGCCCCTGGGCAGGACAAAGACTGATATGCAAATGGATATTTCCCATCTGTGAAAGGCACAGTGAGTAAAAGCAGTGGCTGCGAACTCTCAAGTGGTTAATAACCACTGAGCAGGTTATCAGGCCTTGTTCTGTCGAGAGAGGGGCGCCCGCTACCTTTGCAAACTTTTCTGGATCCACGCTCTGCAAAGGCATCTAACCCACCCAACCCAGTACACCTGGTGGAACTTACTCTTTTAGATCCAAATTCTACAGCAGCACTACTCTCGCAGGCCCTACAGTGGCACTACCTCCCACAGACCCACCATAAAGTTATGTTTGCTCTCAAATAACCAGGCACTAAAGCAGCACTTACTCTGCCAAATCTATACTCTACAACTTACTTTTCCAGCTCCCAGTACTTCACAGCTCCATCCTGCCCAGCTGAGAGGATTACACCTGGTGCTTCCTTGTGTGGGGGTATCTTCAATTTCACACAGTCAATCCTGTTGAGACAGCAAGCATAAGAGTGAAGAGGGGAGGCCATGACATTGTGAGAGCAACATGCATGGTATTGTGGAAGACTTCAAGCCTCACTGCCCCTGAGCAAAAGACATAACTACATCATCATTTCACACAAGAGGGAGATTATTTGCCAATGGATATTGAAAGACAGACAGGTCTTTCTCTCCCTACCTACCCTGTTTGTCATACTTTGATGCCTAATTTTCACACAGTCTAATGAACAAAGCCTTTGAGGGAGCATACAATTCTGAAAATTCACCATGAAAATATAACCTAATTATCACAACTAGGAGTGGGCAAAATTACTGCTAGCAAAACGCAATTGGTGAAATTCACCACCAGCACCGAGCGACCATCTCTGCCCATTTTACACACATACCATCAAGTGACTACATCCCCTGGTAAGCATTTTGTTTTTTTGAACATCATTTGCATTCTTTGGTTGCTACCCATGTCTCTTGCCATTTCCTTACCCATCCACCTAATTTCTCAATCCCCCAGCTGTCCATGCCTCTCTTCTCCCCCTGCCCGCCCATCCAAACATAGATTGGTCAGTGTGTTGCACACATGGCCAGAAACTAGAGCAATTGCATCTCTGTGCTTTTAACAGCAGTAAGCACCCTCTCTGCCCATTTTACATGCATGCCATCAAGGTACTACATTTCCTGGTTAGCATTTTGATTGGTGGAAAATCATGTGCATTTTTTGGTTGTCCTTGACAATCGACCTCATTTCCCAAGCCCCAGCAGTCCAAGCCTCGCCCCTCTCTCCACCCGCCCATCCGACCACAAATTGGTCAGTGTGTTTCACATGTGACTGGAAAGTAGAACCTTGACATCTGTGTGGTTTTAACAGCACCAAGCCACCCTCTCTGCCAAATGTACATGCATACCTTCAAGCAACTACATCTCCTGGTAAGTGTTTTGATTTGTGTAACATCCTTTGCTTCTTTTGGTTGCTGCCTGTGTCTCTCACCATTTCCTAGACCATCCACCACATTTCACAAGTTCCCAGCAGTCCAGATTTCGCCTTTCACCCTGGCACCCATCCGACCATGATTTTGCTCAACGTGTTCCACATCTGACCGGACAACCAGCCTTCAGAGGCCCACCCAGGGCAGCCTTGCTTGGTCAGCCAGTGAAGGGCTAGCAAAGGGCAGCTCCCTCTTGGGCAGCTCCTGTGTCCTGCTTGTCCCTGTTGGCCTGGGGAATCTAAGCCAAACCAAACAACCTGCTGCAACACTAAGTATGTTCCCCCAAGAACCCTTCTTCCAATGACTCTTCCCCACCACCGAACAACCCGGCCAGCAAAACTGCTTTAGCAACAACTGCATGAAAGAAATTCTACCACCCCAGAATTCAGCTCCCTATTGCAAACACCACAACTCTAGCACACATTTTCGTACCGCTTCTTGCCATTTGAGTATAAACCACCCACATACTTTGCCTCTCCCCCTAGCTGTAAACAAAGTGATTGCCGATAAGTTGTAATTAGATATCTCAAATATTTTGATTCCAGGTACTCCTAGGCACTGTTCATGTTTAGAATCTAGCAATTTTTTCTGGTACTGCTCATATTTGAATCTGGTAGAATTTTAAAGCACTTGTCGTGTTTTGAGCTCAGCTGCAATTTCAGGCACTGTTCATGTTTTGAATCAGCTGCAATTTCAGACACTGTTCATGTGTTGAATATCGCTGCATTCTCAGGCACTGCTCATTTTCAGGTACTGCTCATGTTTTGAATCTAGCTGCATTTTAGGCACTGTTCATGTTTTGAATCTCTCTGCATTCTCAGGCGCTGCTCATTTTCAGGTACTGCTCATATTTTGAATCTAGAAGCATTTCCAGCTACTGATCATATTTGAATATAGCTGCATTTTCATGCATTGTTAATTTTTCAGGTACTGCTCATGTTTTGAATATAGTGTCCTTCTCAAGGACTGCTCATATTTAAATCTAGTTGTGTTTTAAAGTATTGCTCATGTTTAGAATCTAGGGACATTTTCAGCTACTGTTCATATGTGAATCTTGTTGCATTTTCAAGCACTGCTCATGTTTTGGACTTAGATGCCTTTTCAGGTACTGTTCATGTTTTGAATCTAACTGCATTTTCAGGCACTGTTCATTTTTCAGTAGTTGCTCATGGTTTGAATCTAGTGGCTTTCTCAGGGACTGTTCATATTTGAATCTAGCAGCCTTTTCAGGTACTGCTAATGTTTTGAATTTAGCTGCATTTTCAGGTATTGCTCTTGCTTTGAATCTAGCTGCATTTTCAGGCACTGTTCATATTTTAATCTAGTTGAATTTTCAAACTCTGCTCATGCTTTGAATCTAGTAACATTGTCAGGTACTGCTCATATTTGTATCTAGCAGCTTTTGACGCTAGCAGCTTTCCAGCTACAACTAAAGGCTCTGAAACCGCTGCACTAGGTACTCTGATTTTGTACTCCATTCACATTAAGCACAATCAAACTCTGATTCCAGCATACGATTAGGGTACTTCTGTCTTAACTCTATATGTATTGAGTATCACAACTAACGTGAATCATAGTCCTACTCATGCGACTACAACTCCACTCCCACGTACTCCTCTCCCACAGCCACCTCTGAACTCTTCCAATTCCCTGCCTATGCAGCTCACCTTGTGCCCATCTCCAGGAATAAGTACACACACAGAGTCACAGCCCACAGGAGGCTCCTCATCTATTTGATGTCCTCAGGCAGCTTTTTTTCCACCATGTGTCACAGCTCAAAGATCAGAGCTGTACATTGGTGCTGCAAAAACCAGATCCCTGGAACACTCTGCCACTCCACCCTCCTCGTCTCCTTCACCCCCCTCTCCTATCCTTATACCCTTACCCCACTGCATGCGCCCCCTCAACTCCCTCCATGCCACCGTACGCAACTCTCCTACTCCCTCCACCTTACAGGGTCCTCCCCTCTTCCCTCACCTACATTTCCCTTCCCTAAGTTTAGCGCAGGCCACCTTGGATAATACACCGCATTCAACAGACCTGCCTACAAGCGCAGACACACCATTGGCTCTCAGTTACCTTCCTAAACACAATGGCCACATTCACCACAGGACATCGCACCCTCAATCCTCTCCTCTGCTCCCACCTAGACCCCACCCTGCCCCTCTCTCATATGCCTTATTGTCCCCCTAACTACCAACCGGGTGCGCAATCTCTTTGACTCCCCTCGAAAACCTCCCAAACCTTCCCGTCATCAACACACGCAGCCCTCAACCTATCCTCAACTCTCCCCCTTTCCTGCCTCCCCGAACCTGCTTTCACCGACCTCCTTAGCTCACCCTTCTCCCTCACTCCCCTTAACTCCTACCCAAGCACACCCCTCCACCCCTCTCAGATTTACCTCCTAACCCACTCCCTCTGTCCTTTACAAGCATTCTTCCCCATCAGCTCTAGACCTCGTCCTGAATCCCTCCTGCCTACATTCATCCCCTTTTTGTCCCCCACCCTGCACATCTCTCCTCACCCCAACCCCCTCCATCCCCACCCCACTGGGACTACAAATAGAAATTCACATCCCATGCACCAAGTCCTCTCCCCCTGTACCCCCAATCCTGCCCTCACTCCAAGACTTACCCACCCTCACTCATACAACTTGCTCTCTTGCATCCTAATCAATGCCAGGTCTGCCGCCAAAAACAAACACACCATCTTCGACTTTATCTCTGATGAAAACCCAGACATCCTCTTCATCACTGAAACCTGGTTGTCTGACAACTTTGAACCTGTTGCACATGAGGTTGTCCGTTCTGGCTATTCCCTAATCATGCACAATGGGCCCTGCAGAGCTGGAGGACTAGCCATCCTCTACAAACAACACCTCAAAGTCTTACAGTATGAGATACAACCCTGAAACACCAACTGTGAATCATTGCTGGTGAAATTCCATCTCACTCCCTCCTTCACCTACAGACCTTCTGGCTGTAATAGAAATGTTGCAGACTTCCTTAGTGACTCCCTATCAGCCATCCAGATCCTACACCCATCTCTCACAATGTTAGGAGACTTCAACATCTGGTTTTATTTCCCCTCTAACTCTATGACCCATCCACTCATTGATAACATGGAAGCCCTCAATATGACATCAAACCCCTTTCACGTAGCAGGACAAACCCCTGGCACCTTATTTAGCTCCACCGACTAGATCGTCACCCAATCTCCACGTTCAATACTCTGGACTGATCACTCTGCCATCTTCTTCTCTCATGACTTCATCCACCTTAAAGCCCCTCAATCTCACCAGTCCCATCGTTCCCTCTGCTGTACCTCTTTGGAACAAGGTAATCATAAATCCCAAACTGGCTGATTCCCTCCTACGCTCCCTCCCAACTCTCATGCACCTTGAAGGGCCTCCCTATATTGACCTTTTCGACTGATTGCTCTTCAGCTGCCTCATCCATCTCACCCCAACGAAATCCCCATCCCAGCGATCAGGCCCTAATCCCAGGTAGTAAAATACCTTGCTCAAACTCCTTAAAACCCACAGGTTCTGCCAAGAGTGCACATGGCAGGGCAACCCCTCACCCCAAAACAGAGCCACCTATGCCAGAGAGATCAGGGCCTATAGGATCCAAATTAGGAAACAAAAAAAGATCCTATTATGGAAACCAAATAGCCAACTCCAATAACCCTAGCAGGGAACACCACATGATCAACACAAAATTCCAGACTCCAACCTGTTCCACCACACCCTTTCCCCGTTCCCAAGCACTCTGGAATGCCCTGTCAGACCACTTTTTCCACATTGCTAACCCCCTGTCTCCTCCTTCACTCCTAAAGAACATCCTAACCACAACCTGTGCAGGCAGCATCGCAAGATCCGTAATAAACCATTCACTTACATCTGGCATCTTTCCCGAAGCTTTCAAATCCTCTCACATCAAGCACCTTTTTAAAAAGACCACCCTCGCCCCCCTCCTCCCATCCAACTACTGCCCTATCTCCAACACTCACTTCATCGCCAAACTCTTCAACCGCAGCTTTAAAATGAAAGTTAAATCTCGTTCCTAGCATATGCGGTTCAAAAGATACGGGCGATTTTGTGGAGGTAGATTTTCAGAAATGAAATAATGATTCAGAATGGCAAATGACACTTTCACAGGTTTGAAATCACAGAATGAACACACTATTTCTATGCAGTTCTAAATAGGTTGAAATGGTTTGAATTAGATTATTTTTAAACTAAGAGATTGGTTTGCACAGCTCTGGCTGGATACTCACTCCTAATTTTGGAAGGAATGGGCCTCGTCACAGATCTGGTCAACAGGTTTAGCTGCGGTTCTCTCTGCTCTGCTGGTCTGGATCTCTGGTTCTCGCAAAAGTTCTGGCACTGCACAGCGGTCTGGTCTGGGTCTGGTCTTCTGGTTTTCTATCGGCACTGCACGGCGGTATGGATACAGCTCTGCTTTCTGGATTCTGGCACAGGGTTCTAGCCAGAAACAAACAGCTCGCCTGGCGGTTGAATAGTTTGGTTAGGTTGCTGGATTCTGAGGCCTGCTGAGAAGGATTCAGCTTTTGGACTAGGCCTCTCAGCTGCAAGTTCTGAAGTCTGGATTCTAAGTTCTGGTTCTGGAGTCTTCTGGATATTGTCTGGTCTGGCAAAATGCTTCGCAAGAAATCAGTTTGAAGTGGAAAGTGAATCTCCCTACCTGGATTTCAGTGTGTATGTTTATGTCTTTTGAAAATGGGTGTGTGCATGGGCATAACTAAGCCTGCCCCTCACAACTTATCATTGGCCAAGTTCCCCTCTCTCCCTTGATTGTGGGAAGGAAATGGAGTGTCATCGTGATGAGGTATGTTTATGGGTCAGAGGATCCTCCCCTTGTCACTTTGCACACAAATCTATTTTTGATCCAAATGCATATTTATCTATGTACAATTTTTCTAATATTATATGTCCAGTTAACATATTTTCTGTAGCACCAAACCATCCAATCCCTGTCTTTGTCAGATGTTGTGTCCACTTCTGACAGAATTCTCTCCTTTTCATCAAGAACACAACCTCTAAACCTTTCCAGAATTTACACGAATGTGTGCAAGGAATATGGGCATCAGATGATAAAGTGTCAGATTTTGAACATACAGACATTTGGAGTAATACCCTATTTTCCGCTACTACCGCAGAACATACCACAGAGTCCTAACACCTCTTAAAATGTGAACAGAAAAATCACAGGAATAATGATATTATTGATATAATTTTGACACTTCCGTACTATGAATTATCCATCTTTTTAAAATTATGCTCTGGCCCAGATGGGTGTGGTTTAGGTTCCAAAGCACATGGGGGAATTTCTGTCTGTCCCCGCCTCCAAGCTCAGCTTGCTCACGGAGGCACTGCTCCTCCCAGTTTCTTCCAAGAGGAAGCCATTTACAACCCCCCTAATTTACATTTGCCTGAGCCAAGGAAAGTTCATTGTTCTGTTTCCTTTGCAGTCCCAGGTTCTCCTCCCCTGATTCAATCAGAGAGGTGTGATCTCCTTTTGGTGGGGGCAGCAGAATGCAGGCCAGGCCTGGGAACAGTAGGTGTTGAGAATTCTCATTAATCAGCAAGCCTTTGAAGTCCCAGCTATCTCAGTATGCTGTTTAGCTTCTGAAATACAGGTCCCCAGTCAGAGTTTAGACTGCTAGCGCTGGTTAGTGTCGAGCGCCGGTACTGCACCCATTTTTGGGAGATGTCTTGAATTAATCCATTTCAAAAGGGGGATTTTACTTGATAGTATATGATCCTCACTTAACATGGCATTGATGTGGATCTGCAGTAGAGTAAAGTAGAACACTCAACCAGAGTTGGATTTTTGTTTGGTGGTTTTGTGCCCATGATCATAGCAATTTTTGACATTAATAAAAACAGATTTTGAACAGAACCATCTTTCTTTGCACTGATTTCGCTCATGGCGCTTCTGGCCAATCACGCTCGCACTGGTGGGTGGCAGGTCAGGCGACCATTTTGGTGTGCGCAAAACTGCGCGGTTTTCCTGGATTCTGGCGCAAATGTGGGCTTTTCCGCCATCTTGGATTTCTAAGCCCACAGCACCAAATGTTGTAGCATAATAGTTCAAACGTGGGTCAAGACACCTGACAACACATCATTCCTGCCCTTTGAATGCTCCACTGGCTCCCCATCAGCAGGCGGGTGACTTTCAAGGTCATGAGTATCACACCGCACCCTCCACAAGACAGGCCCAGAATTCCTCCACACTACCAACCCTTAAGAAATCATATATCGGGGTCTGCACTGCTCCTTGTGATCCCCCTTTAAACTGAACCAGAATCAGAGGATCATTCTTCTACGTTCAAGCTCCCACCCTCTGGAACTCCATTCCACTGAACATCTGTCGTGATGAGGACTACCTCTTCTTCAGAAAGGCCCTCAAAATCTAGTTATTCCCTCCAGCAACTTGAAGGACTTTCACCTCCTCACATTTACCTCATGACACAGAGTCCTTGACACAATCAGTTCCTTCCCAGTATATTCAACAGAGCAAGGTAAAGTACCATTTCAGAGCAGCCTGGACAATCTGATCGCACAGCTACATCAAAGACAAAGCTCCAACTGAGCCACAAGTTACATAATCACGCACCACTTCGGTGGACATAAGCTACAAGCACGGCCACCCGCACACTTTTGCCTCCATTCATCATGGCTAAAACACAAAGCACAACATCTCTGCCGTCAGAATGCAGCTACGATCTACGATACAAAATTCAATTCCAGCCGGACACTTAACAAGTCTCTCGCACTCACAAACTCTCCTCCCCACCTCTCAGCACCCATCCACATGCCTGACCATCATGGTTAGCTTACTGAAGCTCACTCTGCTCACCCAACTCCCTATATTGGCCAAATGCACACACACATTCTATTTTTTTCTGACAATATTCACTTACCTCAGTTCTCCATCCCCCAAGGGCTTTCCCAAAACAAGTGCGTTGAGGCCATACGAAGGGATAAAGGTGCTATATACATGACAAACTACTACTGCTGCTGCTACTACCAATTCTGTTTTCCCAGCGCAGCAGTTTATTTTGCCCTGTTTAGTCAAATTCTTTTGCAGATTTCTTTTTGCTCTGCTCAGAAATTATGTTTTACCTGAAATTTCAAATATTTTTTGTCCGAGAGCCCTTTTCCAAAAAAATGTATTTCTGGGATAACTGAAATTTCAGGCTGGAAAACCTCTGACATTTTATTTGTTCCTATGAAATTATGTTTTTTAGCCTGAGACGTTTAGTGTCCACTGAGAAAAAAACACATTTTGGAAAAATAGAATCTAATGTTGAAAATGTCCTAAAATGGCCATTTTTGCTCCATAAGTGAAATTGATGGATCTGGAGAAATTTCGCCCACCCATACACACAACACTTAGAGCATATCGTCCTCCTCTCATTTGAAGAACTATGGCCCACCTAAAAGGACTGAGGTACACCTATGTTATCACAAAACATTCTTTCCCCACTGCATCCCTACTTTTGTAACACCTACTTTCCACTTTCGCATCCTTTTATTTTACCCATGGTAATGTTCTTTCTTCTAGCAGAATATGGCCTGGAAACCCCTGGCAGAGTTTTCCACCCAATGGACAAGCATAGGCACTGCCAATGCTAATACTTTGTATGAAGTGAGTGTACCCATTCCTGCTAATATTGCACCCACATGTAATGGCACTGCCCCCATCTGTGATACTACTTACTGTGATGATTGCTACTGTTGCTAATACCTTGTATGAAGTGAGTGTACCCATTCCTGCTAATATTGCACCCACATGTAATAATACTGCTCCCATCTGTTATACTACTGTGACGATTACTGCCAATGCTAATAATTTTTATGAAGTGAGTGTACCCATTCCTGCTAATGTTGCACCCACATGTAATGGTACTGCCTCCATCTGTGATACTATTGTGATGATTACTGCCAATGGTAATACTTAACATGGTGACTATTGTGACCTCTTGTTCACCCAATGCCTCCAACATTGGGCCCGCTGACAATCCAGTTGAGCCCAACATTGCCAATAGTGCCATTGCCCATGGTATAGTTCATGTTAGCAACTTATTTCTGGCTTTCACTGTTAAAATGGCCTCACCTGCCCTGCCCTGCCTCAACTACCAACTAGTCATCTAATATGACTGACAACTATGACCCTAACCTTGCCTTTGCCACCTTTGGTCAGGCCTCCCATACCCCTGCTCCCATAAACTTTGCCACTCATAACACAGAAGTAGGAACCTGCAAACCCCCTAGTCCAACCCTCAACCTAGCATTGGTCAATGCTCGTTCACTGCCTGCTCCTGCCTTAGACATCCACAACCTCCTTATAGTAAACAACCTCGATGCCCTTGCCAGCACGGAAATCTGGCTGCACGCAGCATCGGGCCCGGCCCTATCCCTCGCAGCCTTACCAGGTTACACTATCTTCAGGAGTGATAGGTTGAACTCCAGAGGAGGTGGAGTTGCACTCTTAGCCAAAGACCACCTATGTGTTAGACAACTCAACACCTTGCTTAATGATAACTCTGACATCCTCTCACTAAAACCGACCACCTCCCCCAACAACACTATCACTGCCCTTCTTATCTACCACCCACCTGGCCCCATCCTAACATTTGAAGAAGGCCTACTTCATACCCTAGGAGATAACATCAACCCTTCCTTACAAGTGATTCTCCTGGGGGATTTCAATTTAGGCCTTACTGACCTGACTGACTTATCAGCCACCTTATTAGCTAACTACCTAACCACTATAGGTTTCAGCCAGCACATTCACAACCCAATGCACATTAAAGGGTGCACTTTGAACTGGCTAGCTGACCTTGCCACATCTCAGTCAAAGCCAATACTCCCTGCCCGTGGTCAGAGCACCACGTCATTGCTTTCACAATCCCCCTTGGCCTACAAACCAAACCACCCACAAAGCTCCTACCACCATCCCTGGCCCTTCAGGTCCCAGAAAACTAACTAAAGACAGTCTCTCACCATTCCTCAATGCCCTTAAACCAGAGCTCATGGACATTTCTCACCGAAAGGTCCTAGTGGATTTCTACACCAAAACATTGACCAGTGACCCCTTAGTACCTAAAAATCCAAACCTGTAGCGCACATCAATTCCTGGTACATCCAGGACCTTACGGATCTCAGAGCTGAAAAATAACTTGCTGAAACATGTTGGAAAAACAACCACTGCATTGCCCTTAAACAGAAGTTCTCAAACCTCTCTAAACAATACAAAAAGCTATTAAACCTCTCTAAACAAAGCTACGACCTTCAATACAAGAATAACCAACGCCAATTTGGACACCAGAGAACCTTTCCCCCATCCTTAGGGAACTGGAAGCCACGGTCCCCCTAGCATTCAAGTTGACCAAAGACGCTGTCTGGTGCGATAGCATACAAAATTCTATGTTGGTAAACATTGACATGCTTCAGAAAAAAATACTAGCCAAACAAGCTAGCCATAACCACTCCTGCCAGGGCACTAAGGCCACCCACACTCCTAATTCTAACACCGCATGAGCCCCACTGTTCAGCTTCAACAAAAGCACCATTCAAGAAACCCTACACATCTTAAAAAGTTTAAATCCATCAAGATGCAAAGGGGATGTTTGCCAGGCTGATCAAAGACTGCGCTGAAACAATGGCGCCATTGATCACAGCCATCATCAACTCCTCCTTCTCAACTGGCATGATACCTTCCAGCCTCAAAGAATCTTGGGTTCTACCCATCCTAAAAAAAAACAGTCAACCTGGTGTTACCCAACAGTTGCCGGCCCATAATGACAGTCCCGTTCCTATTAAAAATACTTGATAGAGCAGCATATGTTCAAATTCAACATCATCTACAAGCAAACCATAACCTAGGAGTTCACCAATCTGGCTTTCGCCCAGGGCATGGCACAGAGTCAGCACTCCTCAACCTGAAAAACCAGATAGACGAGATTTGGGATGAGGAGAAACCTGCCCTACTGCTCCTCCTTGACTTTCTATGCACCCTTCGACTTAGTCGACCACAATATACTATGCCACTACCCCACCTCTCCAGCCTCCTTCTCCCCAGAAGTGGCATCCTGGATCACCTCCATCCTAGAAGGAAGAATAATTAACTATTATCTGAGAATGTCAGCACTGCACCCTCCCCTATCAACTGTGGTGTACGCCAAGGGTCCTGCGTCTCGCCAACTCTCTACAATATATTCATAAAGCCTCTCTTCGACCTCTTGGTTTCCCTTTGGCATAGCATGTACCAATACAATTTATGACATGCAAATTCTCACCCCCCTCTCTGGTAACAGCACTGACTCCCCTGCCACATTGAGCTCTACCTACGCCACCATCCAAGCCTGAATGGCGACCCATGGTCTCTGCCTCAATGATGAGAAAACTGAACTTCTCATTGTTGGTCCCTCAACGTGCTAAAAATATTGGACCCAGAGTATTCAACCTGCAACATTGATGGCACATTGATCCCAGTCTCTCCATCTGTAAAAACCCTTGGACTATCCCTTGATGCTACATTCTTCCTAACCCATCAAGTAAACGCTATATCCTCCTCAGCAGCCTACTCAACCAAACTCCTAAACGTCACAAAACCTTTCTCTCTATAGACAGTTGCCTGACGATTGCCCGTGCAGTGGTGGGCGCTCAGCTGGACTATCATAATGTACTTTTCGCTGGTACCTCGGTCCACAACATACAAAAACTCCAGACCATCCAAAACAATGCCCTACGAGCTGTCCTGAACTTTCCCAGATCAGAACATATATCAGCTGCCCACAGAGCAGTACATTAGCTCCCCATCCAAGAAAGAATCTCATTCAAGACACTCACAATCACCCACAGATGTATCTCTAAATCTATCCCGCCCTACCTGGTTCAAAGAATCGCTAAGATTCACTCGACCAGGTCCACCAGAACCCCTGACACCCATACACTGGTTTAACCAAAGTTCAAACGTGCCAAAGCAGATGGGACAAATTTCCCAGTCATTGCCGCGAAGCAATGGAATTCCCTCCCACATGCACTAAGGGCAGAGGAATCCTATTGGGCCTTTCACGCAGCCCTTACAACATGGCTGTTTGACTAACCTGCTCAACATAAACCTCCCATCGAAGTATGTACCTGATGTGATGTGTAGTACATGCTGAATGTAACCACAACGTATTTTACTATTCATGCTCCCTGCCTCTGGGCTACATGTAGTGGTTCTCTCCAGTGCCCGGATGCCTGAAGGTTTATGGGTGCAATACAAATGGAATAAATTAATACAAAATACATAGACAGTTGAGTTCTTCACTCTTAAAAGCTTTTTGTTCTATTATTATAGTGACCATTTATCAGAGTCTTAGAAAAAATGTACTTAATTTATAAAAGCACCAGGGCAATGACTTCACAAAAAATTGGATTTTATCCTCTTAAAACATGGTTTTAATAAGATATGATTTTAATAGACAGCTGACATGTGTTTGGCATATACTTCACTTTGTCAAGGTTTCATAAGCTTTTATCCTGGTGGCAATGTAAGCCTGGATTATCCATTTTACAACAGAGTTTAGTTGACACATTGCTCCAAATTATTGTTTTTGATCTACAGGCATATGAGCCTGGATAGCAGTTAATCGCTTTTTCCGTTACCCCTCATCACCTTCAGCCATTTCAGCACTTGTAAAATACCTATTAGGGCAAATTCTGGGTTTGACAGGCAACAGGACAATTTGAGCTAGGTGTTCAGAATTGTCTGCTTCAGTTGTGGTGCTATGAAGTTAACCTTCCTGCCCTAGAGGTCTTTGTTGCCGGGTTTTCCTGTTTGGGAAAATCAGGTGGGTATTCTCTCCATGCATTGATACTTCCTGGTCGGATTTTCTTCTCCCACCTGGATGCTTAACATACCGTTCTTGGGGAGATACTGATGAGCTCATCACTGCCACCCTGGTCTTAGATTCCTTCTTATTTCACTTTCAGATCCTGCAGATATAGCACTCCACCTTTGACCCTGACTGGCTGAGGCAAAGTTCATGAATATAGCACCTCCTGACTCACTTCAGCACTCCATCTACTAATCCCTGCTGTCTATGTGCAGTGGCCTTCATAAGGCCACCTGTTCTATTCGGGAGCCTCAAGCTAGTCTCTTTTTCACAATGGTTTCCTGGGTGGCAGTACCCACCTCTGGTTCTCTTGTTCTGCTCCCAGGTGACTATTGAGGTCAGTTTGTAGTAGTTGCTTGAATGAGAATGCAGGAGCCTGGTGTGTAAGTACAGGTAGGTTTATTCTCCTTCTTGGTTCCAGCTTACATCAGGATGATTGCATGAGGGAACACCACCACCACCCTCAAGACTCATGCACCAACTGCCTTGCATAGAATTCTCAACCCAGGTTGTTGTACAACCTTGTGCCCCTAGTGTATGTTTCTGGGCACCTGTGTGTGGCCCACAGAGCAGGGTATGGGCCGGTGGCAGATCCATCCTGAATTTGTCAGGTGCTCTAAGTATCCTCCATTTTGGGAAACCTAGGCCCTGCCATTGGAATCGGTTGATTCCTGATAGGAAATAAGATGGCCCCTATGGCCTCTTGCTTTCTATTGCCTGTTACCTTGTTTTCCCAAAGTACTAGGAAGCCCTGAATCTGTCCCTTCCCCCTGACTGGCTGTTAGGTTGAAGTTCCATATATGGTGTTGTTGGGAAGTCCAGGCCAGACTGGCTGGAGACTTCCCAGTGACTGCATGTTGTGGATACACCCTGTGGGTGGGACCTGGGTGAATGGAGTGTGTGACAAATATGCATTCTGTGTTGTGGATGTCTAGTATCTGGTGTTTGACACAATGACTGAGACAGTCTTGCCTGAAACTGGTATGAATGCAGTGTGGAGTGTTAAATGGCTGGGTACTTGTCCCAATACACATACATTGTTGTGAGTGTTGGAGAGAAGTGAATGGCCTGAATGCACTATGCAGCTGATTGGATGCCTGCCTGCATGAATGCTCTTCTGACCGATTGGTTGCCTGAGTATGACCCAGCAGAATGAATGGGAGATCAACTTGGATATCTGGGGGGCTCTCACTGATAGAATTCGTGCTCAGAAGCTGAAGTCCAAACTACGAAGAGTAACTGGAGTGAAACTGAAGCTTGACCTTGAAGCCCTGCTGGAAGAGAAGAATTGCCATTGCCCTTCTTCATCAATCTGAAAGCTGCTGTGTCTCCAAGGACTGACCCAAAGACGACCTGGTAAGGCACTCTCTTCCTGAGCTATAAAGGACCATCATGCTCGAGCTGATCTTTGCCAAAGCCCCCTGGTAGACAGACCTATGACAGGCTGCCGACCGGAGACGGGGCCTGCTGCAGAATCCCAAAGAGAAACTCCTGGATTTTTGTCCGCCACCTTCAACGACCGCTGTCGCTGTCCGGAGCCGCTGTGCTCCCGTTGCCTAAGAACTTTCGATTCACATACGTGCTGGTCCGCACCACGGCCCGCCTTAACCCGCCGGAGAAGGCCAGGCCGTCGACGCGCTGAGGAACATCCGCCGGTGGGTATCCCGCCACCCAAAGACCACAGAGATGTTGACAACTTGACGACCTTGCTGGGCCACAGTTCTTCAAACTCTTTGCGGTCCAGAACTATCGACATCAAGGTTCCCCCGCACGCCTCTTCCTTGCAGGATGTTTACTCTTCCCGTCGATGAGCACCGCTAGGAATGAAGCTGCCACTTCACTGCCGTAGTTCACTGTGTTCACCGCCAGATGTTCGACGACCCGTGGCTCATCCCTTAAAGGGAGTGCACTCAAGAAGCGCCGTCGATTTCCCGACGAGGAACTCTACAACACCAGATACTTTGAGGTTTATGAACTATTGGAAAGATTCTTGAGAATAATATATGGACTGGGCTTGTTATATATATTTACTTTACAGGTTGCCCAGGTGGGAGGATCTCCACACAGAACTGTGTCTAGGTAAACGGGGCCAGTATTCTGCCTATTGTTCTAACCAACTGCTTTCCTCTTATATCTATTGTTGGCTTCCTTTACAAACTGATTTGTGTAACATTTAACCATACAGTTGATGCACTTTAATGAGATCTAATAGTAATAGTGCTACCACGTAGAACTGTATATTTTCCATTGTAGATAACTGAGCACAAAGTGAGTTATTGTGATATTGTACATAACCTTGAATATTAATTATATAAAGACTGTGTTTTAACTAATACAGTGTGCGGACATTCCTTTGTGGGGGTTTGGGGACTACACTGTACTTAAGAACCAGGCTGCATCACCTCCTGAGAAGCTAGGCCTTGATTGCTCGACCACATACCAACAATAGAGAATCTCGGGTGGGGTCCTCTGTGCCTCTCCTCTACCAGATAGAGAGCAGAAGTACAGACCACTCCGGTCTTTACACAGGTTCACACCATACATTCCATATGACACCAGACCTTCAGGTGTCACAAGCACCCATTATCACTCATGCGAGACTGTAGGCAATGACTCCAATCTCAGACAGAAATTCAAGGAAGGACACTAAAGAGTCCTTCTTGCCCTAACCACCACAGCACAGCTTCTCCTCCTCTTTCTCTTTCTCATCTCACAATCTAACTACTCTTGAGTGCTTTCCTCTCCCCCATCCAGTCAGGAGATTCAAGATTTCTGTTAACCTGTGGATAATATAGTGATTGTGACAGGACAGACTCTGCTCTTTTGGCCCATTACTTACTGGATGATTTCCATGGTTCCAAATAGCCCTGCCCCCGTGGACTAACCTCTTTCCTCTCTAGGTCTTGAGAGATCTGGTATGTGTTGTCCTCACCTCTGCACAACTCAACTAGGTCAAAGTCAAGGGAGGAAATCATGCCACCTTCTCATTCCACCATTCTGCCTGCAGATCCTGCTCAGTGGGGAACTGTGAGAACCGTGAGAACACATGCGTTACAACCATTGCCAGAGGCCATGTCACCAACCTGAAAGCAAAGCAATTAGGTCACAAATACCAATCAACAGCCAGGGTTGCAGTGTACCAGACCTCACCAAAGGCAGATACGTTGATGAGAAACTATGCCTCAATCGGACTGTGGGTGATTGTGTTGGATATTTTCTAGTATGTGATCACTCAGGAACCTTGTGGCAGAGAATAATAGAACCTTTAAAAGTAGACAACTCGTGGTCTTTCTTTAAACCCCATACTGACTCATTTGATGACAGAGAGGTCCTTTCTTTTGTTGAGTACAGAAACCCATTGGTCTTATAGGGGATCACATCACTCAATCCATCCCGAGACCAACCGGGGGGATTTTGAGGCCTCAGAGCCTATCAGAACTTAGAATCCAGAAACAGGGTTAGATTGGGTTGCCAAATTAAATCTTTTCAGGAGTGACACTCTGCTCCAATATTGTATTGTATCAGGAAAAACTGACTCTGCGCCAATTTGTTTTCGTAAGTTTTGTGATTTTCTATTAGGTCAAAATTAAATCAAACCACCCTGTATGACACGTGTTTCGGCTCTATAGAGCCTTTCTCAAATCTGGGCTACTTGGATGTACTTGTCATATATCAAAAACATTATTTGTCATTGTATATTTGGTCTAAAATTCAAATAAGACAATGATTACCAAAGATTTTTTGTTTGATCAGAACATTCCCCCAATACGCGATCCCCCCACAATATTATTGTATAATCCAATTTTAGACAGAGATTAGGGATGGGTATTGGGGAGGATTGTATAGGTCATGAGACAAAAAACATTTGTGCAAGTAGAATATGCAAAGCATAAGGGAGAGGATAAGTCGGTAAACATGGAATGAAACGAACAGATATTTTTTTCAATTCAAATATACGAAAAGAAACAAATAAATAAATAAAATAGAGAGAGAGAGAAATACAAGGTTATTAGCAATGATTGTGACATATTATTTGAATTGAATTGACTCTATTTTTTACTCTACCACATAGTGACTTACCCACAGATTCATAAAATATCCACTGATTGTGTTGATCTGGTTATGACTTTATATTGGGCTCAATCCCATACTCCTTCTCTGCCAATTACATATAGTAAAATATATGTTGTCCCCTAATCTCCAATTCAGAAACTGAAAAATTATTTCTTATTTAGGCTGCCATGTGTATCTGAGATATTGACTGTGGTCATACATATGTTTGACTCAATTATGGACATATATTCGCAACCTCCATAATTGCCAGAGTATTATCCTAAATTGTTATGTGCGCATTGATCAGACTAATGTCAGAATAGTGAAGGCTTTGACATATTAGTATTCCTGATCTCCTTTGCTAAACCAATCTCATTCGCTATAGACAGCGTTCACATCTTCTGATTCACTCACGTTGGTGTGTAACTACTTGCTGGGAATGCCGTCGCCATCCTGGAATCCCTTTTTTATGGAGAGTTCTATGACGACGTAGCGTTCTCAGTCTAAGCATAATGATGAGAGCTATGTGATCATTTTAAGAGATTGTGAAACTCATTTAATTATGTGTGACTAATAATGACTTTGCAATTCAGTAATCCTGATCTCTTTTTGCAAAGAAACACAGTCACATTAGCTCTTGATAGTATTCGCTTACCTTATAACTGCTAATTCACTCGCGTTGGCATTGCTGGAAACGCCATTGCCATCTTGGAATCCCTTTTTATAGCGGTTTCCATGATGACGCGGTGCCCTTTCCTCCATTTTGTTTTCTCCATGGTCTAAGCATAATACTACTAACTCTGCGTTATACTAGAAATAACTATATTTTAAACTGAATACGATCAAACTAATAGATGTTATTCTGTATTTGTAACAATTATTAGAAATAAATTATTAAATGTCCCACGTTATTGTGCAACGTTGCTGGGAACGTCATCGTCATCCTGGGATATCCTTTGTATGGAGGTTTCTATGGTGACGGGGCATCTTCTCCACCCTTCTGTTTACTTTTTATTCAACTAAAATTAACAGTACTGGAGGTATCCCACATTTATATTTATTGAATGCATTCTTGGGCTAACTGCAATTCTGTTGCAAAGAGTTATTAGATATATATTATACATATTATGAGATTAATCATTAGGTATCCCGCATTATTGTGCGTACATGAATACTGTGTGCAGCGATATGTATTCGCTATCGCGGCTACAATCTTACCATAATTTTAGGACTGATGCTAAATAAGTCAGTCTAGGTATCATGTTCAGAAAAAAAATAATATTATTTTTCTTCCCATTCCACCACTCTACTCAGTATATTTTTCAACTATTGTCTTGCATGACATCACAGTCATATCAGCAGATATACAATCATTGGTGCAATCATTGCTGAATGGTTCATCTATGATACCAAAGTTATTAACTCGCTAATCAACCATCTACATTAATCATTGCAATCATTTGCACATCAACATTTGTTAAGTAGAATATATCACATTTGTCTCTAAATTCATATTACACATCAAAGAAACAACGCCATTTCAGTATCTTTGTTTAGGCCTGTTGCTGTAGAATCAAAATGCCAAATGAGTCTGGCTTCAGCTTGCCGTAAAGCTCTTAATCTATCTCCGCCCCTTTTGGACAGGGTAACTTGTTGTAGTCCTACCCATTTTATCAGTTTTTTATCGTCCATTTGGTGTGAGTTCTGCAAATGCACTGCCAATGGCAAGGTCGGACCTTGACTCCCTATTTTTCTGCGATGCTCTCGGATTCTCGTTCTAAATTCTCTTTTTGTGCTGCCTATTTAGATTTTTTTGAAAACGCAGCAAATACTGTACACAACATATTTAGTTCTGCAATTTATTGCTTGTTTAATTTTCACAAATTTCCCATACTGATCCTTGAATTCTTGTGTTTCATCATTTGCAAATGTACACATGTTGCAATATCCACGTTTTCTAAATCCTGTGTCTTATTTCGTGAGCCAGGTACGTGTCTTGGTTTTTTAATGTCTGGCAATAATGATGGGCTTATTAATGATTTAAGTGTATTTGCTCTTTTGAAAATCAATGTTGGTTTCTCACCCACAAATTTGCTTGTATGCTCGTCCAACTTCAATAGATACCAATGTTTGTTCAAAGCTTTTTGAATTTTTCTATGATCTTGGTTATACTGGGTAATGAACCTTACTTCTACTGGTTCTGTATTTATAGGTTTGCTTTTCTTCATCAAAGTGTCTTCTTGTTTAAGAGTTTTAATTGTATCATAGGCCTTCTTTACACTTGACCTTGGGTATCCTCTATTCATAAAACGTGTTTGCAGTGGTTTACACTCCTGCTCAAAACTTTTTTCATCTTGGCAGTTACGCCTTGCTCGCACGTATTCGCCCAAAGGTATGTTCATAATGATCATTTTTTATTGTGGCAACTCGTCGCATGTAATAAAGAGTTGAACTCAGTCGGTTTCCTGAATGTCCTTGTTTCTAGCTCATGATTGATGACACTTATTGTAAAGTCTAAAAAATGTATTTCTCTGGTATTACAAGCTCCTATGAATTCAATTTCAAAATGATTTTGATTCAATCTGTTAGTGAATTCTGAAAATAGGTCCTCTGGTCCTTCCCAGATAATCAAAATATTGTCTATATATCTTTTCCAGAATTTAATTCTAGTGCCGTAGTCTGGGTCTTGATAAACCACCACTTCTTCCAACATACCCATGAATAGGTTTGCTAATGCCGGTGCGAATTTGGTCCCCACGGCGACCCCTTTCCTTTGTTGGTATGTCTTATTATGAAACGTGAACATGTTGGAATCTAATGCTAGTTGTAACATTTCTTTTAACATTTGTATTTGTTGAAAGAATGAAGCAGAGTTGTTTTGAAAAGTGTGGTCTATTGTTGCAATTGCCCATTTATGCTGTATTGAAGTATATAATGCTTTGACGTCCAATGTAGCCAGGGTAAAGGACTATTGCCATTCAAATGTTTTTAATTGTTGTATCACTGAAGTGGAATCCTGTAAATAAGATGGTGAAAGGTTGGCCCTTGGTTTAAGTATCACATCCAAATATTCTGATAGGTTCTCTGTGACCCACCTGATCCCGCTGAGGATCGGTCGTCCTTCTGGTATAGTATCAAAGAATTTATGAATTTTAGGTAAGAAATACATTGTAGGTGTTACTGGATCATTAATGAGTAGGAATGCTTTTTCATCATCAGAAATCAATCCACTTCTATGCCACATTATTATGGATCCTCTAATTTGTGTGAGAATGTCTTGCTTTGCAGTTGTGCTCAGACTGACATAACATCCTGGGTTACTCAGATGGTTGTTTGCCATACTCAAGTAGTCTTCCCTATTCATGATCACAATGTTCCCCCCTTTGTCAGCCTCTTTGATAACAATCGATATATCCATTGATAGTTCCTTCAATGCTCTTTTTTCACCAAGTGTTAGATTGTCTTTATTATACTTCTGACTTCTCATATGTTGATTACCCTGTTTTGAAATTTGATGGAATTCTTTTGTTACTGCCTGATAGAACGTATGTATTATGTTGTCTACTGGTAATTGTGGAACACATTTGGATTTATTTTTTAGTTCATTTGTTGTTAAACTATCTGGTTGTATTCGTAATTCTGAAAGCAAATTCCTCATCTCAAATTCATTATCTTCTGTTAAGGATCGCAAAATGTATATATCTTCTATATCTTGTACTGAGAGTTCACTTTTCTCTACAGCTTGTCTTTTGATATGAAGTGCCCCGGGGCTTGGGTGGCAAAGAACATTTTTAGTTTCATTTTCCTGACAAATTTGTAAAGGTCAATATGTATATCAATTGGTTGCAATTTCTTAGTTGGTGCGAAGGAGAGACCTTTATTAAGTAATTTCCGTTCATCCTTTGTAATTTTTCTCTTGGATAAATTTAATACTAGGTCCTCTTCTACTTGTTCTTGTTGGCTTCCTTCAAACTGGCCCGAGTATGTCTTTTTCCATCTGTTGTAGTTTCTTGGCTCTCGTTGTTTCCTACCCCCCTCCTTCCTCTCCTCCTTGTGCTGGTCTCGGTGTAGTATTGCCCACTGGTAACTGAAAACGGACCGTTTTTTGTGTGTTCCCTCTATTTCCTTTCTTGTACCATTTGATTTGGTTCATATATCCTTTATCCCCATTGGTTTTGGTACTTAACACATCCTGATTGTCTGGATCAGACTCTACATCAGAACTGGCTGATGATGTATTAGGTGTGGAGTTCCTTGATGTTGGTTTTGTATACGTATCATATTTTGCCTGGAAGAATACACTCTATCATCCTTGTAATCTCGATCATCTCTGTAACTTTTTCTCAATTTTCTTATTTTGACTTCATCCTGGTAGATCTGTAATATGTTGTACATCTTTTCATAATTTGTTTGTTTAGATGCTTCACTTGACTTCATCTCTGAAATTTCTTTTTTAATCAGTTCTATTCCTTCCACTGCTCTCCTATGTTCACGTGTGGAGTGTTCAATAAGTAAATCCAGCATTTGCATTGAACTGTTACTCAAATTTGCTTCCCATGCTTCTGCAAGGTCTTTGTCTTCTTCATTATTGAAATTTGGAAAGATTAAAATACGTAGACCACATGGGACTTGATCATTAGAAACATAGTTTTCCAAAGAGACCTTTTCCTAATACTTGTCGATTTCTTTTTTCGACATTCGTTCAAGTCGTATGAATTTTGTGCGTAAATCTTCTTGTCTTTTGCCTAAGTTTGAAAAGGCATGTGTCATTTCTCCCTTTTTCGTAAATAGATTTTTTGTTTCTTCTTCATGATTCTTGAAATACGTTGCCATATTGGTGTTAATTCTCCTGGATACAGGGGTAGCCAATTTGCCAGACTGTAGTTAAACTGTGTATAAAGTAAGTTTTTGGCTTATACTGTTAACAGCTGGTCTGGTGGGCGAATGCTTAATATTCCTTTTTCTGTTACGAGTCTTGATTCCGGAATTAAAAAGTTATAATTTCCTCGTAATTTTCGCAATTCCTCGGAGTTGACGGTATAAAGCCTATGCCGTTATGATTGTATTGTATCAGAAAAAACTCAGTGACTCTGCGCCAATTTGTTTTTGTCAGTTTTGTGATTTTGTATTAGGTCAAAATAAAATCAAACCGCCCTGTATGACACGTGTTTCGGCTCTATAGAGCCTTTCTCAAATCTGTGCTACTTGGATGTACTGGTCATATATCAAAAACATTATTTGTCATTGTATATTTGGTCTAAAATTCGAATAAGACAATAATTACCAAAGGTTTTTTGTTTGATCAGAACATTCCCCCAATAAGCGATCCCCCCACATTATTATTGTATATTCCAATTTTAGACAGAGATTAGGGATGGGTATTGGCGAGGATTGTATTGGTCATGAGACAAAAAACATTCTGTGACCGGTGAATGGTGTTAACATCTGTTCATTTAAACTGGGGCCAGGTGAACGGTACACTGGGACCAGGTGAACGGTATTAGCAACTGTTCACAGGTGAACGGTATTAGCATCTGTTCATTTACACTGGGGCCAGGTGAACAGTTTTAGTATCTGTTCATTTACACTGGGGCCAGGTGAACTGTAGTAGCATCTGTTCATTCACACTGGGGCCATGTGAACGGTATTAGGATCTGTTCATTTACACTGGGGTCCAGTGAACGGTATTAGCATCTGTTCATTTACACTCGGGTCAGGTGAACGGTATTAGCACCTGTTCATTTGCACTGGGGCCAAGTGAACGGTATTAGCACCTGTTTATTTACACTGGGGCGAGGTGAACGGTGTTAGCATCTGTTCATTTACACTGGGGCCAGGTGAACAGTTTTAGCATCTGTTCATTTACACTGCGGCCAGGTGAACGGTATTAGCACCTGTTCATTTACACTGGGGCAAGGTAAACGGTGTTAGCATCTGTTCATTTACACTGGGGCCAGGTGAACGGTACACTCGGGCCATGTGAACGGTATTAGCATCTGTCCACAGGTCAACGGTATTAGCATCTGTTCATTTACACTGGGTCCAGGTGAATGGTATTAGCATCTGTTCATTTACACTGGGGCCCAGTGAACGGTATTAGCATCTGTTCATTTACACTCGGGCCAGGTGAATGGTATTAGCACCTGTTCATTTACACTGGGCCAGGTGAACGGTATTAGCACCTGTTTATTTACACTGGGGCCAGGTGAACGATGTTAGCATCTGTTCATTTACGCTGGGGCCAGGGGAATGGTTTTAGCATCTGTTCATTTACAATGGGGCCAGGTGAACGGTATTAGCACCTGTTCGTTTACACTGCGGCCAGGTGAACGGTATTAGCACCTGTTCATTTACACTGGGGCAAGGTAAACGGTGTTAGCATCTGTTCATTTACACTGGGGCCAGGTGAACGGTACACTCGGGCCATGTGAACGGTATTAGCATCTGTCCACAGGTGAACGGTATTAGCATCTGTTCATTTACACTGGGTCCAGGTGAACGGTATTAGCATCTGTTCATTTACACTGGGGCCCAGTGAACGGTATTAGCATCTGTTCATTTACATTCGGGCCAGGTGAATGGTATTAGCACCTGTTCATTTACACTGGGCCAGGTCAACGGTATTAGCACCTGTTTATTTACACTGGGGCCAGGTGAACGATGTTAGCATCTGTTCATTTACGCTGGGGCCAGGGGAACGGTTTTAGCATCTGTTCATTTACAATGGGGCCAGGTGAACGGTATTAGCACCTGTTCGTTTACGCTGCGGCCAGGCGAACGGTCTTAGCATCTGTTCATTTACAATGGGGCCAGGTGAACTGTATTAGCATCTGTTCATTTACACTGGGGCCAGGTTGCCTTATTGTGTCCTCCCATGTTGGCTAATTTGCAATGGCTATAATAAAGGCTGATGGATTTCCCAAAGTGTTACAATGAAAGTTTAGCTGGCCGCAGCATTTGGTACATACATGTGTGTGATTTGGTCGTCATTCCTGTGTCTATATGGGTGTCAAGCCCTTGAAAACATGTTTTGGAGATGTCCCCAGGTCTGATCTTGGTTTGCATTTTATATAGAGAATGAAAACGAGTAAAACTTCATCACAGCACTGCAGAAAGCCACGAGTTGGCCATATTTGACATGTTTGGTATCATCTGTTTGCAACTCGTCTCTCCTGTTATGAGGTATTTAAAGAATTGATGACCAGGGATACAATAGGGAGTTTGTGTTTGACAAACAGACTTTAATATCAGTCCTAGTATAAGAGATCCAACTTCTCAGATGCCTACTTCAACGAGAATTAAATGACTGACTCACCCGCAACAGATTGCATTCCACGATGGGTAGAGTGAGAAGGCCAGGAGATTTTGAACATTTCCAAAATGGAGCACAGTTTTGCTGCCCCAACTCTCTGCAATAGTCTGCCTCTCCCCCTCAGTTACATTGCCTCCACCTCCTGTTTTAGAAAACCCTTAAGCTCTAGGTATTTGTTCCTGGCTAGATTCTTCTCTGCTTTTTGGCCTGATCCTGGTTGATGACCTTGCTATGTGCTTGATGATTCTCCTCCTGTTTTACTGTCTTCCCTCTTAGCGCTCTGAGGCCCATGTGCGTGTGGTGCTTTACAAATAATAAATTATAATAATAATAGTAGTATTCCTTTACCTTTTTAACCTAAGAATAATCTGTCCAGGTGTTTTGACATCCCCTTCTCTTCTCTCTCCTTTATTGGCTCAGCTCTGATCCTTTGTCTGGTGTGTGAACTTTTCCAACAAGATTTCTCATGTGACCATCCTCAGTTACCCCTCCTCCGTGACTACATTCTATGATTCTGTTCTTTGTGGCAGCTGAGTGTTTAAGAATTCCCTCCGGTGCCATCTTGGAGTTAGGTGGTACTGTCATTGGCAGCTGTGAGTCTCCAAAGCTGGAGTGAAAGCTTTGTCATTATGAGTGTTTGGGCTGTGGTCTGACCATCGGTTGCCAGTCACTGTCTTTTTGGCGGGCGGCGTAGTGCAGAGCGCCAATTGCTGCTGGTTGCTAGCGAACATGCACCAAGTCTCCAGATGGCATGCTACTGCGCTCATTCACTAATCGTGGCTGCCCCACCCCCCCTTGAGCTGCTCTGGGCCGGTTTGGGACATCTGGAAACTAAAAGCAGTCATACTCTTTCTCTGGAACAAGAGATGCTGGGCGTTTGATTTCTGTGGGGGCCAGGGGTCAACTCCCTTGCTTTGCTCAGACCTATTATGGGGTGATTAGTGTGGCATGGATTCCTCTCATATGTTCATCATGCACGAAAGTTTGGGGACTCTAGGCACTTTTGTAATGCGCCCAATAGAGTATGCAGTAGTTTCATCCTACCCACAGGTAAGACTTTTTGTAGATTTTTAGTCCTCAAATCCCTTGATGGCGCAACTACTCCTGTGATTGGTTTGGATTCTCTGCCAATAGGAATATTGACAGGGATAGCTTTTCAGCATCCACAGTACATGTGAAACGTGGACTGAGATCTCTGAATTGAATTAGTGCTATCCATCTGAACGACCACGAGTAAGATTATTATGGGTTGGCTGTATAATCCTAAACCCTAGATCAAAGGGCAGGTATGCATTCATACCAGCACTTACCCTAGCCTTTGGGTTGGAATGTTTTTGCTTCTTGCGAGAGCCATTTCTTGGACTGTGTCTAATAACATTTGAACACACACGTGTGCGTGTTTTATTTGTATGAGGTATCTTGAGTTTCTTCTCCAAGACTATTGTTTTGGTAGAGTAAACCTTCTAATCATAAACTGTGTGGTATTGAGTATAGGATTTTCACAGCTTTGTCAGCATTATAAAAAGCATAAAAACTTTGTACAAGCCCCCTTTGCTTGTATAGGCCCCCAGTGGACTTATGTGGCTTGAAGACAACATTTAGCAAACTCTTCTAAGCTGAAATATTTGAGAGCATAGTAATTACTGCAGATTGCTACAGGCTTTTTTCCGCAAAAAAAAAAAATATATATATATATATGTATGAATGTAGTAGGTAGATACTTAGGTTTGCAAATTTAGCTACCAAGCAACAGAGCATTTGAAAATGGATGAGTAAACATTTTGAGCCAGAGTCTCAAACAGCAGTGCAAACGAACGGGGCACAGAGAATGTGCTTGTTTCATTTGCGCTACTTTGAGAAATGCTCAAGTCACCTTATTAACAAATGGGGCCTTAGCATTTCAGAAGGGCCTGGACTGTAGCACAAAGATGTGCTGCCGAGCCCCCTTGCATTAATTAGTGTCGGGATCATGCTCCCCAAAACTATGCATGATAGGCTCCCAACAAGCTCGTTAAAGGGCCCATCTCGGTGACATTAGGGGGATGGAAATGCCGGTGTCACAGACGTGGCTGTGGCACTATTATAAAACAAATTATGGCAGGGTTAGGATCTTGTCATGATTGGCGCCTCCCTCTGTTCAAAAGGCGCAGGGGGGGACTCTCATTTCAGGGCATTTAAAAGCAAATCCCATTTGTGAATTGGGGAGGCACTTTTAAATCAAATGAAATGCCCGCTTATTTGTGCAAATGCAGAAACCCTTTGTGAATTAGAGTTCCCTTTTTTTTGCACAAGTGAGGCGATGAGCTAGCGCCTCTCCTCACTTGCGCCAAAAAATGTTGGAAGAATCTGGCCCAAGCTCTGGTCAGAGCAAGAATTACTGGCAAGTGGGTGAGAGGGAGGCCACCTGACCATTAAAGAGAGTAGCACCATGCTTTTAGACAAGCCTCTTAAAAAGTATGGCCTTAAATTCTGTCCTAAAGTGATGGTGGCTTGTGGCTGTGCAGTGCGAAGGTGCTGTAGAGTGCCAGCTCATAACAGGGCAACATCTGTATCCGGTTTTGTTCTTTCCGCCATTTTTAGTTTCCAGTCTCTCAATGTTCTGACTATGATAGTTACACTGGCCTCCGAACACGAGCCGGTTTTTGGTTTGAGATTGCAGTGCTTGAGCGAGATATTTTGAGCAGGTATCTAGGGATGCTCCTCCAGGACAGGGGACATGTGATTGCATTTTTTGATGCTAGCAATAAGTCTGCAATCCGCGTGATCAGAGTGGTTGTAGGCTTAAGACAGGGTTGCCTGAGAGGAGCTCATTACTGTTGTAATGTAAGTGAATGCAGACATTGGTGACAGAGTGAGAATGATGTTACGAATGACATGATGCCTGGAACCCTGTGCATGCCTGTGGTGTGAGTGTTCTGTGTGTGTCAATTGATGCAATGATGATTGCAATATTCGGCATAACAACATTCCTCTTTATAAGTTGTTCAATGTTGTGGTTACTTTGTGATGCAGCAGAGGCTGCATCAGACAAGTTAGTAGAGGGGTTCTCACCTAGAGTGGGGAGACAGTTTAGAGAAGCGAGGGACCAAGCTAGGAGCTGGAAGCTGTGCAATGTTGTTTGCTAAACTTACTTGCCATGTCCTGGTGCATCACTACAATGATGGTGAATGGATGTCCGGCGGATGTGCACTTCTTGTTCCAATGATGATATGTGATTCCTGATATGTATCTAAGAATACCAGAAGAATAAACTTGCACCCTGAATGTACCTGTGAATGGCTTCGGGCTGGTCCCCACAACTCATCTACAAACAAGAGAAAGATAATTTTCTAACAACAGCAGTGCTTTCTCTATTTAGCTGCAGCCATAGGCTCTTGCCCGTGCCAGCGCCAAATAGACAGTGGCCAGTGCTGTGCAGGAGCAAGAGATCTGAAGAAGGAGTTCTTGCCCGGGAGCATATCCTTGAATGGAAGGCCTGTTGGAGAGCCTTTGTGCCCCTGGTGCCTGGGAACCAAGCGGAGACATCAAAGCCATGCTCAGCCTTTCGTCCTTCTGAGGTTGATAAAATGAGTATCACTATGTGGGATAATAATATCTTCTGTTACTTATTATTATTATTATTATTATTATTATTATTATTATTATTATTATTATTATTATTATTATTATTATTATTATTATCATAGTGTGCTCTAGCACCTTGAAGCATCTCTTGTGCTAGATGGGATTGCCAATAAATATCTCAGACCAAATAACCAGACAGACTCAAAGAATATGGCAAAGTACTTCTCTCTTCTCAATGTAATAAAGCAGGGTAAACTGGCAGACATCAGATTGATGCTCGCACACTCACAAACAAACTTGATTACACAGAGGTTTTATACCCCAATATGTGTCATCTACGATGTCATCCTATGTGGCAAACTGTAAAACTTAATGGCGGGAGGGATTGGTTAGGGAATACTTATGGGTTAGTACTTCCTAGGCTGTCCCTTAGCTGTAAGCCATGCCTTGAACTTCCTCTAAATATGTATACTATTGATTATAACGGACAAAATGGGAGTAGCTTGGTCTGTGCAACATTGTATAGCAGGTTGCCCAATAGACCCACTGATTGGTTGGCATTCCCACCCAATCTTGGACTTTCGGCTCGGCTAGCAGCTACGTAAGGAAACCGAAACCCAGGTGCTTGAGTCACGTCAGATTAGTCCCCAATTTCCCAATTAGTCCATCATCTCTCATCAATCTGACAATAAGCCAAAGTTGTCCTTTTGTAGATGACCTTGTAGTGTTCTCTCTGTTCTGGGATATTCAAGGGAGTATGAACACATCACTCTCTTCAACCGAGGCTTACTGAATAGCCCTTGTTGTCGAATTCTACATCACGTGTGAGGAGACCGCAAATGTGTCCAATTCGACCTCTATTTGCTGCTATTTGATTCAATTATGCTTGGTGTCATTGCTCCTTTTGGCCTCTAGAGACTTGCTCACTCCATCTTGTAGGAGCCTCATTAATTGTTAATTGTCCAACACAAGGCTCTTGCAAATGTTTTTTTCTTCTTTAATCTAAGAGAAATGTGTCTCAAGTTCATGGCTTATCCTTCTGCCTCCCTTTGTACTTTGCAGCTATTCCTTGAAATACCATCCTTGATCCCAAACATAGACTCCTCTTTGTTTGCACACAAAGCTGTTTTCCAGCATCTCCGTATTCTGCAGCCCTGGTCTGTTTCTGAGGTAGCTGGAATGAATGTTTGCACGATCTGACTTCCATTTTCCTATCATGGCCATCCTTGCCATGTTATATTTTCCACTATAGCAAGCGTGTATTTATCTCATCTATCTCGCATTACTGCATATGTACACTTATTAGTCCTCAATTTACTTTATCTTCTTTTGCATACATGATTACTTTATCATTTTGTAACGTTTCTCTTGTCACTTCAGTTACATCAATACTTTTAAGTTATTTTCATATTGTTTCAGCATCTCTTCTCTATGACATCACTTTTGTGATTTCATATCGTTTCACTATATCTTCTCCATGACATCACTCTGCCCTCGTCAGATTTCACTCATCATTACATAATGTCCAAATGTCCCTGCAGACATCCTTCCACTCTCTCAGTGCGAGGATACATTCAATATGGTTGTCTGAGTGCATAGTGTCTCTCGTACACTGAATGTGGTATAGGGACAACACAGGGGGTCCCACATACAGCTCTTCTCCTGCTGTTCCAGTATGACAGCAGTGAGGGGGTGGGTTTTAGGGTGACTGCAGTGAGGGGGTGGGTGTTAGGGTACATACCCTAACACCCACCCCCTCACTGCTGTCATACTGCAACAGTAGGAGAAGAGCTGTATGTGGTAACCCTGTGTTGTCCCTTTACCACATTGAGTGTACGAGCTCCTCTACATTTCCCCCTCTGGTCGAGAACTCGATCACATTCGCCTCTTTGACCTCCATCTTTTCTTCGTACTGTTGTTTCTTTGTAATCCATATCTTTGTCATCCCCCTCAGGTGACCTGCATTCTTTATGTGTGCATCCACACTCCAGGTCATGTGACAGCAATCTCCTGATGGTGCAAAGAATATCCAGCATCCTACATATTTCATGTGATCCTTCGGGCAGTAGAACTTTGTTCCTGGAGGTGCAAGGGTGCTTTTCTTTATATTCTCATGGGTACTCACCTCATTTTGTAGTTCTTCACAAGTTCCAGCATCTACAACAATCATTATCTTCCTCCCGATAGCTTTCTTGGATGTCTTCTGGCACTGTCCCAAAATAATCCTTATGAGACAGAATCCTAGCAGTACCAACACTAGTAATGCTGCAAGTAGTTTGAAGGTATTTGCCAGCCAGGTTGGATCCACGAAACAGAGACAAAAACCAATCATCTTTTGCTGTCTCATCAACTTCATCATCCATCTTCGTATACAGGGTTGTCAGCATAGTTATTGTTTCTATCAGGGTTCCATTCGCTCCATCATGGGATGGTGTGAATGTACAGCAAGAAGGCCCGACCTTAGCACACACGCCCCCTTCCATTGCTTTAATAAGGTCCAGGACATACCTGTTCTGGAGAGACATCAGCCTGATGGCTCCCAATTCTTCTCTGATTGCATTGAATCCTTTTATTGTTCCATTAATTGTCTGTAACAGCTCTCATCCGGTAATCTGCAGTCACTTGGCATTCACTGCAGTCTGGCATCCTTGCATAAATATAGATGTCATTATCATTGCTGTCTTGCTGAACAGTTTATGTTCATCTGGAATGTCTTCATAGGCCTTTATTGTTTTTGGCGAGAAGTAGTTCTCCCTTTTCAGTCGATGAAAAATAAGCAACCTCTTCCTGCTCTGATGTTCATTCATTTTTGGAAATTCATCGATATTGAGATCACTTTGAGGAACATGCATTAATACAATGGAACATATTCATGCCCTATTTTTAGGCAACGGCATATAAGCTCTGGATCCACAGGCCCAATATCGGTCAATTAATACTGCAGTTCCTCCATTCATTCATGGGACTTCAAACACCAGTTTACATTCTTTATTCTCTCCAAACAGAACCACATATCCATTCCTGAACCATGTTGTTGCATTCTTCAATGGTATTATGGATACTGGTCCTGCTTCATTGTCGACCCATGTTAGTAACTTGGAATAGTTGGCCCATGATTCTAGGCATCTGTCATTCACTATTTGCACTATGCATACTGGTTTCTTCAATAAGTATGCAGAGCAAGATAATAATCCTTCTTCCCATCTGGTACTGGTGGCAACACACCCACAGACCAAGAGCTGTGGTCTCTCCCAGCATCCTGGCTCTCCTGTTCTTTCAGTCATATGTGAACCATCGATCATGTGCTTCCTCCAGACAGATTCTCACCGACTTCCTTGTTGTCATTCACTCACCAGACCTATGGACCCTTAATATGGTCTCAGCTCTCTCTCCTATTTCTTCCTCTCCCATTAATGGTGGCACCAGAGGGAGGTCCTCTTGGCCTCCTTCCACTCCTCCAGGACCATCATTCATGTCTATCTGAATAGCACCATGTTGGTCCAGGGCACTCAGCACATTCTCCTCCTTTTCGATAGGCATCTCGCACATCTTATAAACTTCCTTCCTTCTCCTGCTACTCCTACTAGCACCTCTCGGGCTCCTCTGCCACCTCCTGCCACCACCTCTGCCCACTATCAGGCCCCTCTACCACTTCAGCTGGGTGAACCTCATGCTTGTACCCCACCCTGGAAGACTTTCAAATGTGGCAATCTGCTCCACGTCCTACTGAACTTTTGCTCTACCGTCAAACACTCCGCTGACATCTGCCAACTCCTTAAAGATCTTGACATGGCTGTCCCCACCGGGACATGGTTCACAGCCAGCTCTGTCACAAGTTTTGACCTTCTCCTTCCTAATGGCTACAAGATCCTCTCTGAGCCCGAACCAACCTATCCTGAGGTGGAGTAGCTCTGACCTTTCAAGAGTGGATCCCTGCTTCTTTCATTCCTACACAGCCCCACTCCTCCTTTGAATACCTGGTATGCAGGCTCTTTATCTCTCCCAGCCTCTGTGGCCACCATCTACAGGCCACCTGGCCAGGTTGCCCTATTCCTATCAGAGTGGGCTGACCTCTCCTCTTCTCACCTTTGCCTCTACCTCACAACTTCTCCTCAGAGAACTCAGCATCCACCTGGATGCTTCTAATCCCTCTTCTGAGCTCTTCCACAACCTCTGCAACACTCTCTCTCTCCATTTTATCCTCTGGTCCAACACACTCTGCCGGTCACACCTTGGATGTTCTCATCTCCTCAGACATCCCCCTCTCTAACCCTCCCACCACTCCTCTCCCTTGGACTGACCACTTTCTGCTTTCCTCTCACCTGAAACTCTGAAACTCTCTGTTCCTCAGACAAAGCCCAGCCCAGCACTGCCACCTACCTTCTCGGTCATTCGGCCCATGAAGCGTGTGTCAGTGGATGCCTTTGATGCTACTTTCTCTGCTCCCCCTACTCCTGTGGCTGACTCACACTCTGACACCACAACCCTCTCTAACCTGCACCTTTCTATCTAAAACACTCTGGACATCCTTGCCCCTGTCATGAGAATCCCCCTGAAGCCTACCTCCAAGTGAAACTCTATGTATGACTCCGACCTCGTCACCCTGAAATGCAAGTGCAGGGTGGCTGAGAGGAAGTGGAGGACTTCAAGCACATCCCCTGACAAACTTTCCTGCCACCTGCTCCAAAGGCAATACAGACTCGCTGTCCTGTCCAAGAAGAGAGTCCACATCTAAGCCTGCATCTCTGCAGCCTCTAACAACACAGCCAAACTCTTTAAAATCTGCAAGGAGCTGGCCAATCATTCAGCAGTCTCCACGTCTCCTGTTCCCTCTCAGGCTCTCTTTATGGCTCTGGCTGCTCATTTCACCACTAAACTCAGGACATCCTGTCCTCACTGGCATCTTCCTCTCCTTCTATATCTCCTGTCTCCCTTTTGGCCACCTGTCCTTATCCTCCTCCTTTCTCCTCTTTCTCCCTGACAACACCTGATGAGCTTTCTAGACAAGTCTGATCTATGAATCATCTTAGACCACGTTGACATCCTCGCTCCAGCCTTGGCTGATTTCTGCAATCACTCTTTCACCACTGGATCTTTCCCCTCTCTCCTCAAGCACTCCCTTGTGCACCCCCTCCTTAAAAAGCCTTCTGCCAATCCTACCTGTCTGGCAAACTATCGCCCGATCTCTATCACTCCTTTCCTCTGCAAACTCCTGAAAAAGCTGGCCATCTCCCAGCTTATTCTCCATACTGAATCTGTTGGTTGTCTTCATGACCATCAGTCTGCCTTCAGAGCATCCAGAGACATGGAAACCGCTCTCCTGAACACCCGTGAAGATCTGCTCTCTAATATTGACTCCAGCCTTCCTTCTGTCCTCATCCTCCTTGACCTTTCCTCTGCCATTGACATGGTCAATCATGCCATCCTGATCAGTCGACTCAGTGAGAACCTAGGCATCACGGATAAGGCCTTGGAGTGGTTGATCTCCTTCCTCCTAGGCCGGCCTTCCTAGGTCCAACTTGGGTCCTTTCTCTCCACCACCTCCCTCTCCACATGTGGTGTCCCCCAGGGCTCTAACCTCTCTCCCTGCCTCTTTAATGTCTACTTCGCTCCTTTGGCCCATCTGATCTCTACTTTCTCCTCTAACTTTTAGTGTTACGTGGGTGACACCCAGCTCTCTTTCAGGCTCCCCTCAGCCTCCTCTTGTCTCTTGCACATTCCTAACTGTCTATCTGTGATTCAGGATTGGTGCACCTCCAACAATCTCTGCCTTAATGGCAGTAAGAAGGACAGCCTTCTCATTGGGACTCCTGCTCCTGCTTTCCCCCTCTCTCTCTGGCTGCCCTCCTTGGGCCCTCTTCCTTCATCTTCCTGTGAGGAAAAAACCCTTGGTGTCATCTTCGACTTCACTCTCTCCTTCTCTCCTCACATCTCACACCTCGCTAAGAAGTCGACTACGAGCTGCACCTCCTCAGAGGTATTCTTCTTTTTCTCACTTTCCCCCAGAAGCTCACTGTTCAAAGAGCCCTGGTTCTCTCTAGACTGGACTTCTGCAACAGCCACTTTCTCAATCTGCATTCCTCTACTCTCCACCCTCTGCAACTAATCCAGAACAGGACTGTGAGACTTATCCTTGGCCTAAAGCCCAGGGACTGTATCACTTCAGCACTGAAATCTCTCCACTGACTCCCCGTGGCTGCAGGGATAAAGTTCAAGACCCTCTGCATCATCCACAAGGCTTTCTGGGGTCGGGACCCGCACTACATCCAACTCTTTCTTCCAAAATACCTTCCGTCTCTAACCCTTCGCTCAACTACCTCCAACTCTCTGAGGGTCACACGCTTAACTAGGCAGAGAGTGGGGGGTAGATCTCTCTCTTCTGCAAGTGCCTCCCTCTGGAATTTCCTCCCTGCCCCTCTCAAACCTGATCTGGATGACCTGAAGCACCAGAAGCAACTCAAGACCTTCCTATGCTCCTCTGCTTTCTCTCTCTACCCCCTGCTGACCTACCTGTCTGCCACACTGACTGGTTGCCTGGTTACCCTATGAGCATAATGGGTACCAGGCTCCTACATGATCAGTCTCCCCTGCACTGCCTTCGGGCCACTGAGCACTGGGGCTGTAACTATAACCTCTTCAGTCCCCTGCCTCCTTGCACTTACACAGAGCTGCACTGCCCTGGATGCACTTCCCTTCCCTCTCCCTCTCCCTCTCCCTTGCACTTCCCTCTCCATCACCCCTGCACTTATACGCTGCCTCACTTGCACGATCTGAATGTCATATGGTCTAGCAAAATTGTCATTATTGTCCTCTCTCCGTCTTCCCTCCCGTGTCTTGTCACGCATAGAAACAATTGAGTACAGGTGCATTATAAATGACTTATCATATCACCTCCTCTGCATCTCAACACTCTTTATTCACTCTCGAATCTGATATGGGGACCTTCGTTTTTTGCTTGTCCACCCAACCCACTTTCTATCCTTTTTGTCTTCACATAATTCTCTTCATATAGAAATGTTCCTCTTGATCGCCATCGTAAAGTCGCCCATTTTCCTTCAAATTGCCCTCTGGCTGTACACGCTGCTAAATGACTGAGACATATTGCATCATGAGCAGGCATCACTTTGAGAATAAATGTCCTTGCTGCGTTCATGGCATATGGTATTAAGTTATTAAGTTAAGAAACAGACATAGCAGCTTTCACCTAACGTTCTCTCTTCCATCTCCTTCATATGCTGATAACATAGGTTATTTTTTAAATTAACCAAATTATCAAGATATGTATTTATATCTTCATAGTCTTCCCCACCATCCCTTTTAAATCAAAATAAATGCCTAGTAAGATTTTCTCACCGGGTAAACAGGGGTTAATTCAAAAAGACAAGAAAAAAAACATATGGCATATTTGATCGAATTTAGGCTATATGAAAATCTTGTATAGCCAAAAAATTCGAGCACATATGCCATACAAATCAGATATATTGTACTCTGAGCGCCTGCCAAATATCTGCTCTGCAGTTGTTAAATGGCACTCCATCATGCGTGGTGTTCTGTGCAGTCACACCTGCATATCCTATTTGCTTCGAAATGTCTTCAGCTCTCTCTCATAGGATGGCTGCTAACAAGCCTTTTATATCACCTATGGCTAACGTCAATCCTGATGTCCATTCTTTCTAATTCATGAATCAATTTCCCAGCACCAGAAGTTAAACTCAATAATTTACACATTTAATTGTCTTTATCCATTTGTGGCGATGGAATATATTGTGGTAGTCCTCCCCCTTTCTCTAATAATGGGAATTGTGAATATCCTGGTCCGTAATTATACTTGCCTACATTCCTCGTTTTCCAGGTGGGGCTAGTCTCGCCCATTTGTTTCCATCCTGGTAGTGCCTTTAATCTCCTTAAATAAGGTAGGGATACATCCCCTGTACTGCGCAATCGTGCTTGCGGTCGCTCAGTATATGGTGTTGATCCTGTTGTTCTCTCTTTGGGGTCCTCTAAATCTGACCATTTTACTCCTTTCTCTACACTCGATGCTTTCGAAAATCCACATGCACTGTCCCTTCGCACTCTCGTGTTTTCTTCCCTTTCTTCGTCTGACATCATTATGTGCGTATGACTATTATCCTTTTCCGCATCATCAAGATCAAATCTACTTAAAGATAGTGTTCTGTGCTCGTCTGTTATAACATCATCTGACCTTCCTCCAGTTTCCTGTGATAAAGATCCTTCTACAGTCTCTTGGGTTTTACACCCTTCTTTATCCCTCATTTGCCTATATAAGTCCCCAAGTCTTTACTCTGTGCCGTCTGTATCTCGCACATCAACCCATGTTATTATTCTTGGGATCCCTTGCAGCTGCCTGCAGCATTGTTGTGACCCTCTCCCTTCCTCAAGTGTTTCTTTTGCTTCGATCAGCACTATGCTTTATGACATACTCATCATCTTTCCGTACCCTACTTCTTTTAATTTATTCTTCCCTTCTTCTCATCTCCCTTAATTCATCTAATTGCTTTCATTGCAACCTACGCACTTTCATTCTTTGCACTTTTACCTCCTCTCATTTCTCCTCTTCTAGCTTGTCCTTTTCCTTCTTTGCCTTGTAACTTTGTCATTTTCCCTTTGCTTGCATTCCCTTTCTTTCTCATCTTTATATGCTCTCTCTTCTTCCTTTTCTTTCTTTTCCCACTCTTCTATATCTTCTCTTTCTCAAACCCCATCAATACTTTTATTGTCCAGCTTAATCATTTTTGTCCACCCATCCATTCATTCTGTACTATTGTTATTCCCTTAGCGTTTTCCTTTATTTCCAACTGTTTCCTTGCTTCTTCCTCTATCTCCATCTGTCTATATTGCCTATCCTTTCTCTCCTCACGCTGTTTACTTTTGACGCATGTCAATATATATTTGCGGTCTGTGTTACTGCTCACTGCTGCAAGCGGGGCGCTCACTTGTCAGATTAACGTACCGCACCGCTGCATTCAATTCCTTTAAGGGATAAAATCCCTTCTCCTCTATGTCTATGCTCTTTCTCCCAGGAGAGGAAAGGAAAGCGGAAAGAGTTACATCCTCCCCTTTATGCTGATTAAGCTTCCACTCCTTCTCGACTGGATCTTCTTTCTCGCTCTGATACATCTTCCATAACTCTAAAATAGCCAACATTTTCTATAGTTTCTTTCCCTTATATGTGGCATGCAAATACGTTGTCATATGTCGCAATACTGTTTTTGAAAACAAACCCTCCTGAGGCCATGGCATAAGTGTCTTATTGGTCGTGCCTTGAACCCACTCTAAATTAAACCTCCTTAACTTATCTGTATACCTTGGCAATGTCCTGCATAGGTATAGAAATGGAGTGTCCCCCATCGTGTCAGTCGATCCCAACTGTCTATACTTACCCAACTTTTATTCTGTTCTTTATTTGATCAAATATGCCACACTGATCAATTTGAGCAGGCACCATCAATCACTGTTTATTTATCTGAAAATCGAAATATTGTATCCATTTTTAAAACTCCATGCAACAGTATTCTTTTTCTTTCTTCGTTTGCACCTTGAATCAACTTTTAGTATCTCCTTGTTTTATCATTGATATTATAAAAGTCTCTTCTTTATTTATTTATTAGTTTCCTGTGATTTTTATCCTTCTGATTGACGTCAATCCCTTTATTTTCGAAATCTAATAATAACCTTAATTATTGACTATCATTTTATATCTATTAGTTTGAACACAACACAATCTTAACGCTGACATATTTATAACCCCACACGTGCACTTCAATACATTTACCCTGTGTAAGCCCTCTTTTACTCTCTTTAGTAAATGTTTCTCATCTAATTTTTACTCCATCTTGTAGTTTGATACGCACTCTTCTTCTTGGCCTTGCCTCAAGTATCCTTAGCATCCCTATTTAGAGTCTGTTTAGTGTGAATCCTTCCATCCCCTTGGAACCAGGAATCGAGATATCTTTTTCTCTTCTTTACAATCCCCAAAAATTCTGTTACTTGTATATGTATATTATTTAAAACACAGTCCCTTCTGCCTATTTTTGTCACTTTCAATGTTCTACTTACCTCTGTGGCTCAGCTCAAGTCCCACGTCATCAACAGGAATTTTGTCAAAGGGGGACCTGTCAACTGAATCGTCTTACATGTGATTTTGCGCAACATTCCCGACAGGAAGCTCAGCGGTCTTCTGCCTTATGGCTGAAGCAGTGGAGCATCTGGGGGGTCTGGATCTGGGCCTAGGCCGATTAGACCGAACCACCAGCACCACTACCAAAATGTACTCTAGCATCTTGAAGCGTCTTTTGTGCTAGATGGGATGCCCAAAAAATATCTCAGACCTAATAACTGCGCAGACTCAAAGAATATGGCAAAGTATGATTTTATTCTCAATTTAATAAAGCAGGGTAAACTGCCAGACATCAGATTGATGCTTGCACACTAACAAACAAGCTTGACTACACAGAGGTCTTATATCCCAATATGCATCATCTATGACATCATCCTACATGGCAAACTGTAAAACCTATTGGTGGGAGGGTTTGGTTAAGGGAACGGATCTATGTTAAAATACAGATTTCCAAAAAGCTCGAGGTTCAGAATTGCAGCCGACTTGCTCGCATTTTTAACCTCTAGCTTTTCGGATACTGTTGTTTTGTCCACCGCCTCCCATTTAATGTATGCGGGGGACATCCCTGCAACCCCCTAATCCCATAATGCCAATCGAGGTGAGCGGGGGACACCCCCGCAACTCCTGCTCACCTAGTTCAGTATTTTTCGGTTTCGTCATTTTCTATCATGCTGAATGCATTGAGCATTTTATACACATTATTTTGGTGGGATAGCTTGGTGGTATATCTAGAAGCAACATACCTATTTATAGAATACATATGGATTAGTACTTCATTGGTATTTCCTTATCTGTAGGACATGCCTTGAACTACCTCTAAATAGATATAATATTAATTATAGTGGAGAAGATGGCAGCGGATTGGTCTGTACAACATTGTATAGCAGGTTGCCTCATAGACCCTCTGATTGGTTGGAATGCTCACCCAACCTTCGGCTCGGCTCCTTAAGTTATGTCAGATTACTCCCCACTTTCCCAATTAGTCCATCATCTCTCATCAGTTTGACCATAAGCAAAAGCTTTCGTTCTGTAGTTGGCCTTATAGTCTTCTCTCTGTTGTGGGACATTCAAGGGAGTATGAGCACATCACTATCTTTAACCGAGGCTTACTGAATAGCCCATGTTTTTTACTTCTACTTCACGTGTGAGGTGACCGCACATTTGTCTATTTTAACCTCCTATTTATTGCTCATTTTGGCCTCCAGAGATTTGCTCAATCCGTCTTGTAGGAGCCTCATTAATTGTTAATTGTCCAATACTCTTGGCAAATGTTTTCTTCTTCTTTAATCTAAGAGAAATATGCCTCAACTTCATGGCTTATCCATCTGCCTCCCTTTGTACTTTGCAGCTATTCCTTGAAATAACATCCATGATCCCAGGCCAACATAGACTCCTCTTCGTTTGCACATTAAGCTGTTTTCCAGCATCTGCTGACTCTGCAACCCTAGTTGGTTTCTGAGGTAGCTAGAATGAAACTTTGTATGAGCTGACATCCATTTTCCTATCATGGCCCTCCATGGCACGTTATATTTTCCTCTATAGCAAGCTTCTATATAGCTCATCTACCTTGAGTTAATGCATATTTACACTTACTAATCATCAAGATACTTACTCTTCTTTTTGCATACATGGTTACTTTATCATTTTGTACATGTTTCTCTTGCCACTTCAGTTACAGTGTTACTCTTAAGTATGTTCATATTGTTTCAGTATTTCCTCATATATCTTCTTTACGACATTGCTCTGCCCTATCAGATTTCAATCATCGTTACATAATGTCCGAAAGTTCATGCAGACATCCTTCCATTCTCTCAGTGCAAGAGTACATTCGATACAGTTGTCTGAGTGCATATCTTCTCTGTACACTTGATGTGGTATAGGGACAACAAAGGGGGTCCCACATACTGTTCTTCACCTGCTGTTCCAGTATGACGGATGAGAGAGAGTGGGAGTAATGGTATATTATGGTTACAAGTAAAACAAAAAAAAACAGAAATTTGCCAGTTATGATTTATCGTTTCTTTAGTGGACAAAAAGTCGGGTGAGGTCCATAGGAAATTGTGCTATCAGCGGACAAAAGGAGGGTTCGTAGAACACTTTCAACCTGACAACGAACAATACAAACAACGTTCTCAGAACACCCCCATTTTGTGTAATTGCAACCATTTCGGGACACCGTGAGTGTTCTTAGAACACATTCAACTTGACAGATTACAATACGGACAGCGTCCTCAGGATACCCCCAGTTTGTGTATTTACGAACATTTAAATACACCGCAAGTGTTTTTAGCTCAATTTTATCTTCCTTGCGAACAAAAAGGACACATACTCTGTCCTCTGAACACCCCACCATTTAGTTTATTTACAAAATGTCAGAACAGCCGTGTTCTCTGCGGACAAATCGAACACAACAAAAGCGTATAGCACATACAAAAACAAAACATTGAACCTATCTCATACACCCCCACCCTCCCCAAACACTCTTACACACCAACACACTCCACTAAATACAATTTCTAATCCAGGTTTCACCACGCTGTACGTGGTGGACGGCGAATACAAGATGGCGGGCGCCACAGAAAATCTGACGCACTCCACGCCCCACGCCGTCCAATCAGCGAACACCTCGCATGTCCGCGGACATGACACAAGCCCATGGGCCAATCGGGGTGCTGTCCGCGGAGAGAACAGGGAAGTCCGTCCGCGAAGCGAACACAGATATCACTAATTTTTTTGCCTTACATTTTGGTCATTTTTTAAAAACTACTGGACGGATTTTCACCAAATTTACAAAAGCATTCCTTCGGGACCAAGCCGCTGCTCCTAACGCAAATTCGGTGAAAATCTGTCCAGCGGTTTGAGCTGCAGGCGGGACAGTAATTATTTCTCCATTCAGTCTATGGGAAAAAAATACATTTTGGGACCAACTCTATAACTTTGGCCCCCTGGACCAAACCTCAACAAACTTTGCAAAAAAATTCAGAGTGGGCCATATACTTTTTGCAAAGTTTGGTGAGGATGCATCCAGGGCGACCCAAGTTATAAGCTGCTCAAAAAGTGCTCTTCCTATGGGTTTAGCAACTTAACCATAACTACATGGCCGCTATGTTAATTAATATCTGCAATTATTACTCAATAAAAAACACTGCACAAAACCTATCCCTGTGGAAAGAACACAAACTATGCAAAAATAGAAAGCTGCAGCATTCTGGGTAGTGAAACGGGGAGAAAGAGCAATAAATAACCATAATGTTTGTAAAGGATATGTTCTGGTGCAAAACATGGATCAAGAGTGGCCAAATCAGTCTCTAGGGCCCAAAATGGACCAAGGAAGCAGTTATCAATCAATAATACCTTTCACTGCTCTTGGTGGTTTGACGACAGTGAACCAGGCTCCTCTGTACTGTTTGTGCAGTTTGAAACAGGCTCGAATGCAGCAGTCGCATTGTTCCAGACGGGGATTGGTATTGAGCTGGGGACAAGCTTAAGTTTGTTTCAGTTTGAAGTGGCATTTGTAGAAGCACAGCTCAGGAGGGTCAACATTGTCGTTTCGACAGTCAATTTGATGGTGAAAATACTGATGACTGGATGTGCAGTTCGAAGCAGCGTTCAAATGTTGCTGTTCAGTGCGGCCACCAAGGTCAATTGGACTGGCTATGAAGATCGACAGCAAAGATGCTGGCAGTTCGAAAAGCACTTTCAATGTGGTGGGTTCATTGACAAGCTTCAAGTTTCAGGAGGCAACAATGCGCTCAGCTAGCATGGGTGCATTGACAAGCTTCAAGTTTCAGGAGGCAACAATGCGCTCAGCTAGCATGGTGCAGCGGCTAACTGGTTTGAGTGCTCACGACAGAAGCATGAGGATTGGTTGAGTGGCAAAGGTACCTCCATAGGGTCCTACTGTTGAAAGAGGTCAAAGGGGTCAAACAGGCTTGAATCACAGCTCACATAGTTTTATGGTGAAAACACAGTGTAGTCCTGGATTTTGGGCTCCCAAGCACAGGAGAGTCGGGTTCATACCTTCAGTGCTCTCCTTGATCAGCGGCTCCCAAGCACAGGAGAGGCTGGCACACACCTTCAGGGGTCCTTCAAAATGGTGAGGTCCTGGACAACATTGTGGCTGGCAGAGATGCAGGTCTTACTCCAGCACCAGGTCACCCCCACTGTGTCCATGAGATGGGTAGGGAGCAAAACTTGCCTCTGTCTTGGATAGTTAGTCCTCACCTCACTGCCGAGGGAATATGAAAGTCAACTCTCCAAACAAAGGCCAATAAATTCTTCCTCAGTTGGTTGTTCAAGAGTGAATCAGATAAGGTGTGGGAGATCACAGATGATTGGACTAAAGCAAGCCTGCTTTTAGGGGTCCAATCCCTTTTCTCGAGGAAAGTGGTGTTTACCTTCTGGCATAATAATGGGAGTACTTTGTACTAAGGAAGCAGAGGAGACAGGAAGTAAAGATAGGGATAGATCAAAACAAGATGGTGGAATCTTCCTCTAGCTATGCTGAGCTCCATATGTCTACACTCACTATACTGCTTCCCTTGTCCATAGCATCAAGGGCCCTTTAGGTATGCAGCATCATGGTGTGAGGCTAGTCCTTTTGTAAGTGGTGTGCCCTTTGATTCCTATTTATCAGGTGAGCTCCTGCTGAGAGGCTAGCTGGGCCAGGCTGTCTGACCAGAATACACATAACCCTTTCATAGCTGGGCTGGGCTCACAGTGCTAACACGTGATATCAATGTGATGTGAAGTTGATAATTATGAAAGATACTAACTACCATACCTTAAACAGAGACATGGCTTATATTTAAAGTTTACAAGGATAGTGACTCTCATAGTTATGTGGCTTGGGAACAGAGGTGCATTTCTTAAATGCAGCCCCTGCTCTAAAGTAACTTGGATGTCACTGCAGCTGTGAAAAGAGCACCTGTGTCCATTGAATCAGCCCTGTGCCACTGGAGATCAGGCACTACACTCGAGTGCTCCTTTTGTTGGTACAAGTGTCCTGTCAATCAGTATACTGATTCAGGAAGGCACAGGTGTACACTTTGCTTTTGGCATGGAGTTGGCTGAAAGGGTGGTCTGGCTAGAGGCCAACGCTTCTGTAATGGAATTACCTGCATCGCGCATCCAAAAGTGTTTTCCTAAGTGTGGCTGTTTGGCTGGGACCCTTATTTGCTCTGCAGTCATCTTGCTTTTGTTTTTGCCTTTGGACAATGCCGTTGGCAAGCTGAAGCTTTATTCCTGCCATAACAGCACACCATATAACCCTTGCCTCGGCAAATCTTCAAGTAAATATGGAATTTTTCACTTTGAACTTTGTCAAGCTCTGAGATTGCTGGTTTACCGGGTCTCCTATTGTACTCTCCACTGTGACATCACCTTACCAGATTGAGTAACGTACTTTCTTTTCCCCACAGATCCGCCCCCTGCCTGCCTACAGCCCACTGTCATCAGCGTTCACTTCCTTATTAGTACTGGTGCATGCGCATCTCGCGCGTGCATACAAAGTGCTTTCCTAATTGTGGCTGTTTGGCTGTTTGGGTGGGCGGTGAGCGTGGGGGTGCAGGTTCTCAGGAATCACTCTTGTGACTATACATGTTCACACACAAAGTAATTCTTGAATGAGTATTCTGTTTGACGGATATACAGGTTTTTGATAGGCCGGATAGTTGTATTATCCTTTTCTATTGAAGTCACTGTTCTACGTCTATGGTTGGCTTGATGGTCAGACAAATTGATGGTATCAGATTGTGTATTACACATGTGAGAGTGGCGACTCAAGTGATCCTCAAAGGGTGAAAGAATCAGCTGTTTCTAATTTCACTGAAACTTAAATTATGGTCAAAAATCGAGCGCGAAACGTTGTCTCAACGGTTAACAAATAAAATGCCTGTGGGTAATTTGTCAGAAGAGGACTTGTCGGAAGAGTCCGTAAACCAGGTTAAAAAAAAGGGAGGAGTGGGGCGAATGCAGCAGCTATAATTGAATTTCTTGTTACCCATAGTATGACTCCATGCAGTGCCTTCCCTAAAACCTCTACCTATATTGGTACCCAGGTGTTAGATTCATGCAACGCTCTGTCAGAGACATCAAAGGACAATTGTCTTGATTCTAATGATGGTCACATATACCCCATAAATCCAATGTGCAATGTGCCAATTAATGACAATTCACTCCTGGGTGCTGTCAGTGATGTGTCCGTTCTTCCACCGTCAGACACATCTCTAGTGGCCCCGGCAGTTTTGGCTGAGCTACATAGGCATAGAGGACTGTCAAATGGCCCGTTGACACCAGCCTCAAGATCACATGGAATCAGAGAACAAGTCCACTTTCATGCTGCAATTGCTGCTAATTTGAAACAGCTAAATGAAAATGGGAAAAGAGAATTGAGTCTAGCAACAAACAGCATCAAGCAAAAGGCTACCTCCCCTTCCCATGAGCTTGCAGGTAACCCTAGGGATTTAATTTACCCGCAATCTCCTGTTTTAGGCTTTGATCTACAACAGCATAAAGGTTTTACTGACCACACACGTCTACCCAACTCATCTCTACCATTATATCCCCTGGAGGATACTCTAATAGATCTTAATCAACAGGAGCTTCAAAACTTTCCTGTATTGACTAGGATCTTGAACCTGCTCGATGAAGGGCACAAATATACCCATGGTGCCATCAATGCATTAAACACCTCAAATTCAGAAATTTTGAACAGATTAAGTAGAATCGAAGGGTTCATGATGGCCCAGGAAAAATGCCATACATTTTGGGCAACTCAACTGTTCAATGGGCAGCATTCTGCACAAAGTTTCATATGTCTTCATCGTGCACCACACATGAACAGTTTACACAAACTGACTTAATGAGTAATGCAGGGAGTACATCGCAGAAGACATTTGCCCAAATTACTCAACAACAAAATCCTCCCGTTGATAGATGTAGCCTAGCCCCTGTGCCTGACTACATAGAAATTTCAGCACGATCGTATCTTGGTTTTGGAAAACATTCTTGTGGCAGCCAATCTTGTCCCACCCGAGATATTGAGGGTGGAACAGACTGGAAGCCCGGTAATAAAGGTGCTATCTGCCAATGACATGCCAGATAGTCCATCTGCCTTTACCGATTTCATTGATCTTAATGTGGCTTCTCACGTGGCTCCCCATCTACCTCTTGAAGACTCCTCAGAACAAAGTGGCACATAACAATCCACTTTCTTTATGTCTCAAAAAGCCAAATAATTACACGCAAGAGCACAGAAAACGCAGTCACTGGCAAATGTTCAAACGTCCAATACTGACACTGTAAATACGACAAAAAAAGTAAAAAAAACTACAGAACTTGAAAACCATCTGTCCTAATTCGCTTACCAAAAATCTGGCCTTAATGTCTTCGGACGACATGGTTATCGACCTGAATCAATTGAATATAGAAAGTCAATCACATTTGGAGGTCAACAAAAGACAGCAAAATGACAGCTTATTATCACTCGAGCAAACTTATGTGAAACTACAAGATACGAAAGAAGGGGCACAAGATTTTCAAAAGGGTGTTCCTCCGCAAGGTTCACCTTTCTTAATCCAAACACACCTACAAAGATTTTTTGAGCAAATGAATAAGAAAATCACCTCCATGTTGTCTCAAACAGTAAGCAATTCAACTACCACTGACTGCCTGGATAAAAAAAGGAAACGGGCTAAATGGTCTTGTGTCCGGTGAAAGCGAGCCTGCTTCATCTAATAATCCAAAGCCAGAAATGTTGGTGGTTAAAGAAAGCATTGAGGGGTTTCCACGGCCTGCATTGGCGACAAACCCATTAATGTACCCCTCTGGTTTTGACACTTTAAAACCTAAACCAGCTACAAATGACAGAGCTGACGATGCTGTGTTTAATGTGGCCCCCTCTGCATCAATTCAGGATATACCACCTGAGATGAAATTGGTGATGGGTTGGTGGGCAGACCCAACAAAAATAGACAAACCCAATTTAAATTGAACTGCACTGATGAACATTTTTCACCAAAAACCGGCCTTGCGCAATCTGGTCTCTGATGACATAGACTGGATTAGATTACTTCACTCGCCCAATCAACAAATGATTTGCAAGTTCCAAACGTCTATAATTGTTTCTCTAATTTGGAACTATCAAAATGACCTTGAGTTATTAGGCTATAAATTGTGTGCCTGCTACTCAATGGAGGAGGCTACAAGCTTTATTGATTATCAATCGCCTGTGTCAATGCAAATATTAATTCAAGGGATTTCCAGCTGGTAACTTGAATGAAAAAATAAGAGTACAATCTGAGTCAGTAGCACAGATATTAAATGGCCTCGCTGATGAAATCTATACTCAATACAATCCCTTGAAGGAAAAATCATAAAATAATGTCTTTGTGTTGAATTCGTGGAATTGCTATGGTTTTTACAATCTTTCCTTGTGTTTTAGAAAGCTGGCACATAATAAACACGCGGCACTAATTCTCCTACAAGAAACAATGGCAATTTCAGATATTCACTTGGAAGGATACTCTGCATTTTTGAATTATGCCGAAAAGGGCCTACTTGGGCGACCACGGAGTGGTCTTGCTATCTTTGTGAAAAATGTGTATTGCATGAAAGTATGGCGTGTATATTCTACTTCTGAGATTCTGGCCATTGAAGTATCCCCTTGCAGAATATCGAGTGACACTCTTTTAATTATATCCTTATATTGGAATTCAAATGCAATACACATTGACGGAATAATTGATAGATTGAACTCTCTGTTGATGGATGTTGTTGCTGAAACACCGAATGTGCAAATAATACAAGGTGGTGACTTTAATTCTATATTAATGGCGAGTAACCTTCAGAAAGAAACCCAAAATCATCACTATGCTACTGTATCGCACGAGAGAGGACAATTGTGGGTAAAATTTCTTGAAGAGTGGGATATGCAAATTATTCCCTTTAACTCCAATGAAACCATGGTCACCTGGTCTCGGGGTACGAGCTCGTCTACAATCAACTACATTGTCATGTTGAGTAGTCTGGCAAGTACAACATCTAAATGTACAATATTGGACCTGAGATTGAGTGACCACTGTCTGTTGGAGTGCTCGTTGAGATTATTTTTCCAGTGTATAAACTCCTAAAACCTTTGGTTTTACCAGAAATTGATAGCCATGCTCTATCTATTAGGTGGAATCCAGTACTTTGTAGGCAACTGAATTTCCTAGTTAATCGGGATGTCGTAAAAATCAACACTGATCTGATGTCTGCAGGTGAATGTAGGTTTTATGACCTTCAGAATTAACAGATGATCCGTGACCATCTAAACTATCTTGTAACTCTGAAATCTGATGCACAAATTGATGAGTCACCTGGGTTATTTAACTCTGCCATTGCTAGAAGAAAAAGATAGAAACATGTTGCGATCCGTTCTTTGCTAAGGAAGTCAAAGAATCCAATGGAACATACCTTGAAATTTGACAATTACCTAAAAAACAATTAAAAAATGATTAGACTTTTAACGACCAGAAAAACTCAGGAAGTCTGGGCAATTCTAAGAGACCCTTCAGCGAAAGCACCGGTTGCAATGCGCTCGGCTGTGAGGTGGGAGTCCTGCGTTGAGTTTTTTCAAAACAAGTATGCTCTGCCGCAGAAATTTATGAACAGTAAGCTTCAAACCTTAGTGGCAGATTTACCAACCATATGTCCTTGGGGAGTGGAAGAAATTGAGCTGGTCATTAGGAATTTGAAACCTTTCAAAGTGGCAGGTCCAGACGCATATCCTCCCTGCCTCCTAAAAGACGACCCTAAGCTATGGGCTGCATTCTTGAAACATTGATATGAGTACATTGTTCAAACAAAAAACTTGCCAGCCTCTTGGTCCTCTGCTACAGTAATTCCTTTGCATAAAAAGGGTTCTATCGATGATCCAGGTAACTTCAGACCGATTGCGCTGATAGACGTGTCTGCAAAGGTTTTTGCCTCATTAATTCTTAAAGAGCTTAATTAATTTATTTCAACCCGGCACATTCTATCACGTTTCCAGACCGGATTCAGGAAAGGAATGGGTACCCAATTGAATGCCACAATTGTAATGCATTTACTTCTAGACTCTCGGCAGGAGGAGAATGGTCTGATTTACATGGCACTTTTAGATCTTTCCTCAGCTTTTGATAGCGTCATCAGGGAAATTCTATGGGGAAAAAAGCAAGCCTTCCAGATTCCAGCTCACATTATTGCCATGATTGCCCTTTTGCATAACAACACAAATTACAGGGTGAGAATCGATCAAAATGGGCTTCTAACAGACCTTATATTCACATATATAGGTGTAAAACAAGGGTGCAATTTAGCGGCTATTTTATTTAATTTGTATCTTGCCAACATTGACAACCTATGGTCACATTCTGATTCCTTTCCGGTCAAATTAGGGGACCTGCATATTAACTGGCTTGCCTTCACGGGTGATGTGATCCTTTTTGACCGGACTCCATTTGGGTTGCAAAACAAATTGTATCACTTCTCTGTTTCCTGTGACAAACATAATCTCACGATAAACCCAGCGAAATTGAACATTCTTGTCTTTACTAATAAAAGAAAGATTACATCATACCGATGGCAAACCAACGGGATTGCGATCCCACAGGCATTGGGTATGATCTATTTAGGCTATAACCTGACAAATACTGATTCATTAGCGAAATGGTAATCAGCAATTTCTATTAAAATAATGCCTCTGATCGCACAGATGAAGGTATTACATCAGAAGTTCTGTAGGTTTTCTTTAGTTCCGCTTACTGAGTTTTATCTTCTTAAGGTGGAAACAATTATCCTTTACGGTCTGGAGCTGTGCACATTATCTATTGGATCTGTCTTGAACACCATCCAAGGCATGATTTGGAAGAAGGTCTTGCACTTACCTAACTCATTGCCTAATTCTATTATCATCCATGAATTAGGGTTTACATCTCTAGCATGCTACAACCAATGCAGAATTCATTATATGAAGACTTGGCTGTTATGATAGAGAATGGCAAACCAAAATCTTTGCACCTTGCCTGTAAATTGCTAAAACAGAGGCTGGTTTGATTGCAATGCACACAGAAGACTTGTTAGGACGTCCTCAGATTGTAAAAAATAAACTGTATCAACACGATTGGGCAAATACATAAGACATGATTGGGAACTACAAATCGTATGAAGAATATGCAAAGTTTCGACATAAGTAGAAACCCTATTTTCTATATATTAAACAGGTTCCATGCTATAAATTAAGAACAATGTACATGCGCTTTAAATTCAATCTTTTGGCAACTAAAGTCTGCATGAAACATTGGAAAACCATAGTGGGACACCATATGAGGAGACTTGTAGATTCTGCAAATATAATGTAAGTGAAACCTTGAAACATCTCGTATTAGATTGTCACTTTTTTAAAAAAGATGGGCAGAAATATCTGGGTTTCTATGTGAACCTTGATACTGGCTTTACATTAGAAACACTATGGTCACAATGTATGTGGGGACATAGGAAATCTCTGATACTGGCGCTGTTTCATTTTTTGAAAATTCTAGATAATAATCTTGAACATGTGAAGGTGTAGGTTTACCGGAATTATGCACATAGTGTAATCACTCTATCAGGCGTTGTCTGCACTTGTGAGCATTATTGAATGTTAACCAGGTACAAGCAATTGGATAATAAGTACTAATGTGCTGATGCACATATGACTGTAAAACAAGGCTCGTACGAGAGCTATTGAGTGGCATACAATCCAATATCGATCTATGTGTGTGGGAAAGGGACGACATACTGGGTAGCTGCGTCCTCTGAAAATGCTGCTTGAGATGATTGAAGTAAATTATAGAAGAGGAACAAGAATTGATGTAAAAGATTATCTATATGGATGTGTTGAGCATATGACAGGCAAATGTATATGCAAAATTCGTAAAATATCATTTTGAAGGTGTTGTTTTTATCTAATTATTCCTTAGTTGATTTTATGTTATGTAATTATATTTTATGCAATTGTTACTGTTGCGTTATGTGTTGTAAAGATGAGTTAATCAAAAAAAAAAATGTACCTGCATCATTGTATTATTATAAAAATCAAAAAAGCTAGGGTACCTGCACTATTTTCAGATGGCAATCCTTCACACCCCCAAAATCACCTCCTTGCTGCACAAATTAAAGTCTTGCAACACAGGGCAGATGATGTGTGCTGTGGGAACTACTCTTATAGCTATGTCACTCAGTTAATCAGTAGTGTTTCCCAGGTCTGGGAGTTAAGCAATGCTGGGAGCCCCTTTTGATCTGAATTTACTGCAGTATTAAATCTCATGAAGTGTACCTGCCCTCACATATTTCTTTTTTCTTGTTATTGAAGGGAGCTGTTCTTCGACCTTAGCGCAGTGTGACCCTTGTTTAATGTCACATGAGGTGAGATGTAGTATTCAAAATCTAGCACAGGCACAGACTCTGACTTTAGGATCACACATGTCTTGAATTGAGTCAATAGGAAGTCGGTGCTAAAGGGTCTCATGCACCCACAAGAGTGCACATGCTACCCCCATGTCTTTCCCACTAGGCACCAGTTAAAGCAGTTATTGAAGGATCCATTGTGTGCACTCTCATTTACATTGTTTAGAACTCTATGTGACTTGCATTTATGAACATAAAGAGCTTCTCCTATTACAGCATTAGGCTGTCACTGAGTGGGACCATGGTACTGATGCTAACGCAAAGTTCCGAGCACAACGGTTTAGAGTCACAGTATGTTCCGTTTCTACACCAATGAGCGTTCAGTCCGAAGCCACTCCCTGATTCCACGGATGGCCTACGGTTCATGGACTTTCAGCACATGCCATGAACTGTGGGACTCTCCACCTCGAAAGGAAATTACTGTGAGGTGCTGACACCGCAGGGAGCTCCAATGGGGGATGAACCATGTGGCAACTTCCTCCTTTCCCAGCACTAAAAACATAAAGGACACCGAATCCAATGTTTTCAACAGAATGATCATGTTTCCTCATCCCTATCTGAATGTTAAGTCTTGTGGATTTGAACGTTCATATTTCCAGTGAGAGTGCGGCAGGTTGTGTAAAAAAGGAAGATGCATCCTGATAGCCTGAGTGAATGCAGACATGGGTGACAGAGTGAGAATGATACCACGAATGAGATAATGCATGGAACCCTTGCAATGTCAGCTGTGTGAGTGTTATGAGCTATGACTGTGAAGGGATGTCTGGTGCATGCACCCTCTCAATGATGACATCTGATTCCTTAATTGCAAATAAGAAAAAGGAAGAATACACTACCTCTTAGATTGTACCAATGACTATCTCCAGCCTGGTACCTACCACTACAATTTAATTCCAAAAATTAACCTCCAACCACGTGTTATAGGACTAGGGACTGCACTGTGATCCTAACATCAGAGGGAGACAGGAAGGACTCGATTTTGCAATGTTTGGTGTAAACCGCTCGAGGTCATGGACCCATGACTAGATGAATGTTTGAATAGTCTGAGCATATGGCCCTTCCAATGTGCATCTGTTACTGGATGGGATTACACCAGAATAATTCTGCGTCCAAATAACCGGACAAACTCAAGAAGATGGCAAATTGCTGTTTTATTAGCAATTATCTAAAACAGGGAGGTTACAGCGAATCAACGGACGTACGCTCATTCTCTCCGCGATTTCCACATGAAGTACAATTAAATACTCCTTTATGCGTCTGAATGAAGTCATGCTTTCTGGCAATAGTGAAAAATCTTTCAAGGGTTGGGATTGGGAAAATACAATTGTGCTCCCAATATAACAATGTGCTGACCCTGTGTAAAAAAGAGCCAAGGTAATGATGGAGCATAGTGTGCTTCACGTATACAGAGGTGACTTTGTGGCCAGAGTTGAGGAAGTTAATTGTAGGTGGTGACCTCCTGTTGAAGAAGGTTGCAGAGAACAGCTTGCGCTGCAGGATATCAGGATATTGGTGTATGGAGATGCAATCATCAAGAAGAGCTCATAAGGGCTATATGTACAGTTTGAAGATGACTCGTGAAAGAATGGACCCCAGTGGGATCCCACAGGAGTAGAACAGCAATCTGATCTATGGTTTCTGATCTGGACTACTTTGTGCCTTTCCGAAATGTTGGAGGCAAACCAAACCAGTAAAGTCAGTGAAGCTCATCCATTGGCTCAAATTAAGAAAAAAGCCAAGAGACAAGGACTCCATTGCTCATGATGTGGATGTCATCATTGACAACCAGAACAGTTACTGCATCTCGGGCTTGAATAAGACTCATGGTCACTTTACTCATGCTGTTAGACGGTAGCAATCTTTTCAATCACCGTTCTCAGAAATGACAGTTTGGGAAATGGACAGCAGTTTTGCAGGTCGTCTGTATCCAGTTTACTTTTTTGAGAAGCAGGCATATGAAGCCCATGTTCAGAGAGAAGTGGAAGGTCCCTTGTGTGAGGTACGGTGTAACATCTTGAGTTCTCGTGTTCGGAGAACACTGGACTAAATAGCACATGTCGAGAGAGTGAGGAGGAAGGAGACTGTCTTAGTGGTCCTGGAATAAAGGACATTTCAAGATCTACCTGAGTCTCACGAGAGAATATTGCAACACCACATCGGCGACAAGTGTCTCCTTACTTCTATCCATGCTGAACTTCCATCAGTGCCGGGATCACCGCACCACAAGTCCACGGGTAGCAGACATCCAGGGCTGGACTGGGAACCAAAAGAGGCCCTGGAAATAATGTTCAAAGTGGCCCCATATTACATGTTTTTACCAAGCCCAATCCTTTTCCGATGCGAAAATTTGGAACTACAACACAAAAAAGGCACAGAGTGCAGAGGCCTACCAGGAAATCTCCAAAGTTCCCTATAGACCAGTCCACCTCTGTTGCCAGTCCTCAGTCCCATGCCCCTTATCCGGTCTCCTTGATCCTTTCCCCCGTTCCCCCTTAGCCCATACCCTAAAGCATGAAACTGGGGCTCTTTTCCACCACAAACTGAAGCCTGAGCTCTTCTTCACATGCACCGGCATTGCTGCCAGTCTTAACCGCCTAAACATCTGTACAATCGTAAACCTCCAACCTTTTACTCCACCAGAACACTCATCGTGACTCCGGTCCTGAGCAGGCAGGGTTGCTTCACCAGTCTCCACCTAGGACGCCCTCTCACTCGCTTTGCTCCACCAAATCACTAAACCTTACAACACAAACTCTATAATTCCCACGATCACCACTCACCTCTGAGAAGCATCATGATGTGTGGAGTGGCTATCCAAGATAAATTGCTTCCTAGTCAAATGTATATAATGCACCAATAAATAAAATACAATATCCTTCTTGTGTTTAAATCCATCCATGGGCTGACACTTGCCCAACCTGGCTGACTCTACAGATACTCCCCCTCCCCCCTGGACTGTACATTCTCAAGCTCTACTGAACCTAAGCGTTACCCCTGCACCCTGTTCTGTTATCTACTTATTCTCTTCCTCTCCTGGCTACACCTCACTGGAACGATATATCCCTGAACTCTAGGACATTCAGCAAGTCCCCCAGCAGCTTTGCTGGATTTCTGGAGTTTATTTTTTTCCATCCTGCCAAGAGTGAGACTCTTTTCTCCCACTCTTGGACATGAATGTGGTTAATTCCTTTGAATGTCAATGTGTTCTATGGGCTATGGGGTCTTATACTCCATAGGGTCTGATATGTTTTGCTATGTGTGTTACACCGCACCCTCCGTGCCGTAACACTGGGGCGTCCTAGAGGACCCCCACCATAGACTCCATACCCTGGGACTGACTACTGTCTCCCAGGGCATGTAAAGTCACCATTGGCTTTACTAGACCTAAATTTACTAACAGAACTAGTACAAACCATCCTATTGTGGACATACTGGTAGGGTTCATTCGATTACCCCTGGGTCTGTTATTCGAGGGGGCACTATCCCATCCCCCCTCGTCGAGTTTTGGCTGGTGGCAGTGGAAACTACTTGTTATATTCGACCCCGAATATAACTCTATGGGATTCTTCCCATTGTTGGAGGTTAATACTTTTTCTCGTTAGTCTCTAACATACCACCGGTTTATTTGTCTTAAATAAATCTATCGGTTGGTATTTTCTGTCAGAACTCGGTTTTTAAAATGGCGTCTGTGTTCGTCTCTGTAACTCCTAAACCAAAGGTTGAGCCCTTTGTTCCACTTTTGGCGGGCTTCTGCACAGAGGCCCTCCAAAGTGGTGCCATTCTGTGTGGGTACCACAGGGAGTGTGGGAGGGGGTTTAGGCACCCTGGACTGAGTTGCCTTGCCAACTAAAGTCGCACTCTGGTATGATTGGCCCAAGTGGTGAGCCACCCCGCTCACCACTTAGCGTGTTTTGATTGACAGCTAGGCTGAATGAATGGGGGTTTTCTGCATAAAAGCATGGCTTTTGGGACTGGATCTTCAGAAATCGCCACAGGACCTAAGAATCCGACGAGGGTAAAGCTGAGCCGACCTGCAACGACGACACCCCGGGTGGAGCCCTGCTGAACCGACTCACCACTTCCCGATGACAGAATCTCCGCGCCGGAGAGTCTTCTTCCCCTGACTGGTGGGCACAACCAGTCCCCTTTGCTTTTTCTTCGCTTCCAGGGCATAGTGGTCGAATTGCCTGTGCTGAGCACCCCGGCAACTGGATAGCCACTAGCCCATACTGCGACCAAAAGGTGGTGCCTTGTGACGGAGCACTCCACGGCTGGTCTCTTCCCTGGTGATGCAACGATCTTCAACTTTCCTTCGACGACAAGATCATCTCTTCTCTTGGCAAAGCCCGACTTGCATCCACCACCAGGAACAACTGCCCCCGCCGGAGCTGTCTCTCCACATACAAGGTACTGTGTCCGCCTGGCTTCCCTTATGACGGGTAGCGTGAGGTGTCTTAATCCTCGCCTCTCCATTGGGTCGCCTCCAAGCTTTCTTAACTTTCTGTTCTGAACTGGTCCAATCTTGCTATAACAATTTGCGACACAGACTCGAAGTGCATTTCCACTGTGATACTTTTTTGGGACATATCGCCTTGCCTCTCTCCGAGTGGGCCTGGCATCTGAACTTTGCGATCTACAGTAGACCCTGCCTTACTTGCCTTGCATTTGTTCGTAAAAGTGTTGGTACCGAGTTGATTTCATACCCTGCCTTTTCTCTCCCATCCTAACGAATATTAGAGTACCATCTAGGTTAAAGCATTCACCTCTGTCTGCAAATAAGTGGTGCCGTTGAACCTAGACTTGTCGAACTATTGTTAGGAGGATTGATTTACTTATAGTAATTGTAATTGAAGTTGTTTGCCGTATTAGTGCCAGATTGTTTTCCATAGATGTGTTGTTATAAATAAATACCTATATATCTTTACACCCAAGCTCTGTTCCGTGTTTGCTTGTTCTACTGTGTAAATTGCCCTATTTTGTATACTCCACATACTGCCTAACTTTTCTTGAGAGAGGTCTGACTGCTCAGCCACAGCTACCAGGTGAATCTGTGTGGTACAGACAGCTACCAAGTGGGTTTACTGCCAACACCTGTAAGCCTAAATCTTTTGCAGTGGTCCCAGAGGGAACTGCACAGGTTTTCCGCTTAACACTGGTGTACAGCGGTGGGATTTGTATTGAGTATACAGTTTAGAGTGCTTTTCAACACTTTAGAATAACTAACCACAAAGCTTAGCACTAAAAAGCAACTTTCAAAAACATGTATACTATGGAAGTTTACAGTCAAGAGTCCTTGTCAGGTGAAAATACTGAGAGTTTACGAGCTCTCTGTAGACAAGAGAATCTTTCTGTAAGAGGCAAGAAAGTAGAACTGATAGCGAGATTGCTGGAAAACCAAAGTCTGGGTACTGGTTCAGAGGAACCAACTTCTCCAGCGAATGTAGAAAACAGTGATGGTATTGATCTGAATCAAAGTCTTGATAATGAGTCAGAAGAGGAAAGTGAACCTAATGAAGTTGGCCTCTCTGAGCCTCTGTCTGCCTTACCTACTGTACCTACGGGGCCCATACCAGGTCCCACATGTAACCCTGCTTATTTTGAACTTGAAAAAATGAAACTCGAATTAGAATACAAACGATTTTTGGCTCAATCTGAAAGAAACCAAGAGCTAGAGTTCAGACGGATGAATGCCGAGGCTGAGCAGAAGCAAGCTGAGCTTAGGCTCAGAGAAATAGAACTTAATCACGAGTTAGAGATGAAAAAGTTGTCTGTGGATAATGCTTCTCTCTCCTCTGGTTCCTCTAGAAGCTCCAGTCCCAAAAGACCCCGGATGCCGAAGGAATTAGTGGGTATGTATGAACCGAGATTGGATGTTTTGGATTGGTTAAAACTGTTTGAGTACAATCATGGGCTCCAGGACATCACCGGGAATGATTTTCTTCCCTGGTTGTTCTCTAGGCTTCCCCCTGTTGCGACTGATGTGGTAATGGAGTTGGGGAGGTGGATAAGAAGGATTACGAAAGTGTGAAACTAGCTTTGATAGCTAGGTTCGGGAAGACCCCTTCCCAGTATCTTAAGAGGTTTAGAACCCTCAAAAAGCATGATGGTACCCCTTGGGCTACCTGGGTGAGTGAAGGGTTGAAAAACCTAGAGGGATGGATTAAGGGTTACAAAGTGAACACTTATGAGGGTATGATGAATCTTTTTATGTTGGAGTCTACTATGGTGCCTGTTCTCCTGAGCTCAGACAGCACTTGGCTGATTCAAAGGAATTGGATTCCAGGGAGCTAGCTAAGGCTGCTGACTTGTGGGTTGCCAACAAGGCTACTCATAAGGATTCTGGGGCAACTCAGAAAAAGGATGAGGGAAAACAGCCTAAGAAAGACTCAAAAGAGAATTCGAATAACTCAAATTCCAAAGAGGGCCCCAAACAAAACCAGAAAGGTAAGCCACAAGGAAAACCGCAGCAGAATAGTGTGCCTTCTGGTGCCAAACCGGAAGGAGGCCAGAACAAGCCACCATTCCAGAAAGCATTCGTTAAATGCTTTGTTTGCAGCTCGACTGACCACGTGAAAGGAGATCCCAGATGTAAGGGTAAACCTTCAGGGGTCCAGCTTGTCTCCTTAGCCTTCGCTCCAGAGGAGGAAGTCCAAATGGCAAGTGGAAACTTTCTACTGCTGGCTGATGAACCCATTGGAGTCTCAGCCAGTGTTTCTTTAGTGTCTCTGGGGTTGTGGGAACAACAGAATTTAGATGTCTATAATTCTATCCCCGATAATACTAAAGAGTATTATAAGGACAGTGTCCAGGTGAATGGTCAGGAGACTCCTGCCATTAGGGACACTGGGGCCAGCATAACTGTGGTCGATAAATCGTTTTTTCAGGCTGAGGATGTTGCTAAGGCACCCAAACGCCTCACCAAGTTAGCTGGAGGGCCTGTGCAGATGCTTCCCCAATTACCAGTTCTCATCCAGTGTAACGACATGACTGTGAAGATACCTGTCAGCATACAGACTGAGGTACCAGGACGCGTTCTGTTGGGTAAAGATTTGAAAACTCTCGGAGTTGTATCGCATACCCCCAGACCTCCTAGTAAACGGTTACAGGAGCTAACCAGACCTGCAAGGGAGACAACAATGCGAGGAACTCTCCAGGAGATGATGAAGAAAGATATCACTCCTGCTCCACTGGAATTGTCAGCTGCTGTCTCAAAGAAATCAGAAGCAAAAGGGAAACCTAAGACTTCTATACCAAAACCAGCAGCCAGCATTTCTGTGCAGCCAACAAGGACTTCCCCACGTTTGTCCAAAGTTACACCCGTAACTCCACCTCCAGCTGCGGCTGAGAGGGAGGTACAACCCTGTGTGGTAGAATTAGACTCTGAAGAAGAGCTAATGGAAGGCCAGGAACTCATTGGAGATCTGGATCCTGTTGACCATCCTGAGCTGCAGTCGTTACTGGCAGAAGGTGGACCCAACAGGGCAAACTTCAGTAAGGGACAGAGGGAATGTCCAACTCTGGAAGGTCTTCGCCACCAGGCAGAAGCTCAGGCTGAAGGGCAAGAGCCTGGGAAATACAGGTTGCACTGGGAAGATGGCCTCTTCTACAGTGAACCGACCGAGTCTGCACCTGGAGACTACAAACGACTTGTAGTACCCCAAGAGAACAGACCACAGTTCTTGCAGTTAGCCCACGAGATTCCTTTGGCTGGTCACTTGAGTTTCAAGGAGACTAAGGAAAAGCTCTCTCTCTACTTTTATTGGCCAAAGATGGGGGCCGAAGTAGAAAAACTCTGCAGGAGCTGCCACACCTGCCAGACCTCTGGTAAGGTTGGTGCCAAGAATGTGGCACCTTTAGTGCCTCTCCCCGTTGTGGGAGTCCCATTTGAGAGAGTAGGGATTGACATTGTTGGTCCCCTTGATCCTCCAACCTTCTCAGGCAACAGGTTTATACTTGTTGTAGTAGACCATGCTACTAGGTATCCTGAGGCAATTCCTATGAGGACTGTTACAGCTCCGGCTGTGGCTAAGGCCCTCCTTGGTATTTTTACCAGGGTCGGGATTCCTAAGGAAGTAATCTCTGACAGGGAGTCAAACTTTATGTCCCACTCCATGAAAGCCATGTGGAAAACCTGTTAAGTTACTTACAAGTTCTCAACAGCCTACCACCCCCAAACCAATGGGTTGGTAGAACGGTTCAACGAACCATGAAGAGCATGATAGGTTCTTTAGAAGAACCCTGTAAACGAAAGTGGGACCTTCTACTGCCATGCCTTCTCTTTGCTTATAGAGAAGTCCCTCAGGAGGGAGTAGGTTATTCTCCCTTTGAGCTCCTCTATGGTCATCCCGTCAGAGGTCCATTGGCCCTGATTAAGGAGGGGTTGGAGAGTGATCCTTCCCCCAAGCCAGTCAGAGTGACTGACCTCGTGATAGGTCTCCGGAGGAGAATGTCGCACATGATGACAGAAGCAAGCGGTAACTTGAAAGCTGGACAAGCATTGGTCAAGCACTGGCATGATCAAAAGGCTAACATGGTTGAGTTCACTCAAGACCAGCTAGTTCTCGTTATGATCCCAACAAGGCAGAGGGCCTTGCAAGACAAATGGATGGGACCCTTCAGAGTTGTGGGTAAACTCGGAGAGGTCAACTATCTGGTGGACTTGGGCAATCCCAAGGAGGCTCTGACAGACTTCCACACCAACCGACTCAAAGCGTATGTCTCGAGACCTGATGTAGGAGCGTTGCTTCTAGCATCATCCGAGGAAGAAGAAGAGAGTGAAGCTCTTCCGGATCTCCTCAGAGTCTTACCTTTAGATGAAATAATTGAAGGAGTAAATCTCTCTTCAAATCTGACACCTGAGCAACAAGAAGAGTGCAAATCTATGTTAAACCAGTTTGCCTCTCTGTTCTCACTTTCACCAGGCTTGACCCCTTGGGGCCAGCATGACATACTCACTGGTGACTGTCTGCCAGTCAAAAGCAGAGGATACCCAATGTCAGAAAACGTACAAACCCACATCAAAGGTGAGGTCAGCAAGATGTTTGATCTCGGGGTAATAGAGTCCTCTACTAGTCCATGGTCTAGCCCAGTTGTGTTAGTACCAAAGGCCGGATATAAAGAACTTATATTCTGCGTGGATTATAGAGCTCTTAATGCAGTCACCAAGACTGATGCCCACCCTTTTCCAAGAACAGATGAGTTGGTGGATAAACTTGGCGCAGCCAAGTTCCTCAGCACATTTGACTTGAAGTCAGGCTATTGGCAAATAGCCCTGACAGACCATGCCAAGGAGAAAACTGCATTTTCTACCCCTGTTGGCTTATACCAGTTTAAGGTAATGCCTTTCAGATTGAAGAATGCACCTGCTACATTTCAACGGATGGTAAACCAGGTTCTGAATGGGATGGAGGACTTCTGCATGGCATACTTGGATGACATAGCAATGTTCAGCAATTCCTGGGAAGAACATGTTACCCACCTAAGAGATGTTTTGCAGGCTCTTGGACGAGCAATCTGACCACAAAGGCAAGTAAATGCCAAATTGGAGAGAGTAAGGTAGTCTATCTTGGACATGAGGTAGGAGGTGGAGAAATAAGGCCTTTGCTCAGTAAGATTGAAGCTGTGCAAAATTGGACAACACCTACTACTCAGACCCAGGTGAGAGCCTTCTTAGGCCTCACTGGGTATTACAGGAATTTCATTGAGAACTATGGGACCATAGCTTCTCCACTGAATGTCATCTCCTCTCCCACATTTCCTAAAAAGGTTAGATGGAACGAGGAGTTCAATCAGGCTTTTGAAAACCTGAAAAAGGCTCTTTGCCAAGCCCCAGTATTCAGAGCTCCTGATTACTGCCAAACTTTCATTGTGCAGACAGATGCTTCAAATGTAGGAATAGGTGCAGTACTCAGTCAACTGGATGGGAAAGGTAGGGAGCACCCCGTTTGCTTCCTCAGCCGCAAGCTGAAGGATCCTGAAACAAGGTGTGCAACAATCGAAAGAGAGTGCTTTGCTATCGTGTGGGCTCTGAAGAAGTTTAGGCCATACTTGAATGGTTCTACTTTTGTCATTCAGACTGACCACCAACCCTTGAGATGGTTAATGCAAATGAAAGGGGAAAACCCAAAACTACTGAGATGGTCAATCTGCCTGCAAGGGTTCGATTTTACCATTGAGCAGAGGTCAGGGTCTCACCACCAAAATGCTGATGGTCTCTCTAGGATGTTTGTTATCGATTAGAGGTATGAGATTCATCCAGGAGTGGATTAAATCCTCCTGTCCCTTAGTCTGGGGGGGGGCGAGTGTTAGGGAGAATTCTCTGTTTAGGCTGAATTTCCTAACCTAGTGAGTCCCCCAGCAGCTTTTCTGGATTTCTGGAGTTTGTTTTTTTTCCATCCTGCCAAGAGTGAGACTCTTTTCTCCCACTCTTGGACATGAATGTGGTTAATTCTTTTGAATGTCAATGTGTTCTATGGGCTATGGGGTCTTTTACTCCATAGGGTCTCATATGTTTTGCTATGTGTGTTACACCGCACCCTCCATGTCGTAACACTGGGGTGTCCTAGAGGACCCCCACCATAGACTCCATACCCTGGGACTGACTACTGTCTCCCAGGGCATGTAAAGTCACCATTGGCTTTACTAGACCTAAATTTACTAACAGAACTAGTACAAACTATCCTATTGTGGATGTACTGATATGGGTAATTCGATTACCCCTGGGTCTGTTATTCAAGGGGGCACTATCCCGTCCCCCCTCGTCGAGTTTTGGCTGGTGGCAGTGGAAACTACTTGTTATATTCGACCCCGAATATAACCCTATGGGATTCTTCCCATTGTTGGAGGTTAATACTTTTTCTCGTTAGTCTCTAACATACCACCGGTTTATTTGTCTTAAATAAATCTATCGGTTGGTATTTTCTGCCAGAACTCGGTTTTTAAAATGACATCTGTGTTTGTCTCTGTAACTCCTAAACCAAAGGTTGAGCCCTTTGTTCCACTTTTGGCGGGCTTCTGCACAGAGGCCCTCCAAAGAGGTGCCATTCTGTCTGGGTACCACAGGTGGTGTGGGAGGGGGTTTAGGCACCCTGGACTGAGTTGCCTTGCCAACTCAAGTCGCACTCTGGTGTGATTGGCCCAAGTGGTGAGCCACCCCGCTCACCACTTAGCGTGTTTTGATTGACAGCTAGGCTGAATGAATGGGGGTTTTCTGCATAAAAGCAGGACTTTTGGGACTGGATCTTCAGAAGTCGCCACAGGACCTAAGAATCCGACGAGGGTAAAGCTGAGCCGACCTGCAACGACGACACCCCCGGTGGAGCCCTGCTGAACCGACTCACCACTTCCCGACGACAGAGGAGATCTCCCCGCCGGAGAGTCTTCTTCCCCTGACTGGTGGGCACAACCAGTCCCCTTTGCTTTTTCTTCGCTTCCAGGGTGTAGTGGTCGAATTGCCCATGCTGAGCACCCCGGCAACTGGATAGCCACTAGCCCATACCGCGACCAAAAGGTGGTGCCTTGTGACAGAGCACTCCGCCGCTGGTCTCTTGCAACGATCTTCAACTTTCCTTCGACGACGAGATAATCTCTTCTCTTGGCAAAGCCCCGACTTGCATCCACCACCAGGAAGAACTGCCCCCGCCAGAGCTGTCTCTCCACATACAAGGTAACGTGTCCGCCTGGCTTCCCTTGTGACGGGTAGCGTGAGGTGTCTTAATCCTCGCCTCTCCATTGGGTCGCCTCCTAGCTTTCTTAACTTTCTGTTCTGAACTGGTCCAATCTTGCTATAACAATTTGCGACACAGACTCGAAGTGCATTTCCACTGTGATACTTTTTTGGGACATATCGCCTTGCCTCTCTCCGAGTGGGCCTGGCCTCTGAACTTTGCGATCTACAGTAGACCCTGCCTTACTTGCCTTGCATTTGTTCGTAAAAGTGTTGGTACCGAGTTGATTTCATACCCTGCCTTTTCTCTCCCATCCTAACGAATATTAGAGTACCATCTAGGTTAAAGCATTCACCTCTGTCTGCAAATAAGTGGTGCCGTTGAACCTAGACTTGTCGAACTATTGTTAGGAGGATTGATTTACTTATAGTAATTGTAATTGAAGTTGTTTGCCGTATTAGTGCCAGAGTGTTTTCCATAGATGTGTTGTTATAAATAAATACCTATATATCTTTACACCCGAGCTCTGTTCCGTGTTTGCTTGTTCTACTGTGTAAATTGCCCTATTTTGTATACTCCACATACTGCCTAACTTTTCTTGAGAGAGGTCTGACTGCTCAGCCACAGCTACCAGGTGAATCTGTGTGGTACAGACAGCTACCAAGTGGGTTTACTGCCAACACCTGTAAGCCTAAATCTTTTGCAGTGGTCCCAGAGGGAACTGCACAGGTTTTCAACTTAACAATTGCCCTTACAAACCACCTTCTCTCCCACGAGAGAGGCTTAGGGTCGAATGCTATCATCTCCGGCCTCTGCCCCAAGTGTTTTGTTATTACTGTTGAAGACTGTCTTCTGCTTTACCCTTTACTGTTTAATTTCCAGCTCCTTTCCCACCACCAGTCCGTTTCATGTATTGATATTTGCCACTACATCATGCCTTTGTAAATGTTTGCAATGCCCCCAAAGGTCTGAGTCAGACATCAATACATCCTTCATAAAATGCTTCACAGTGAAGCAATTGTCACTTGCCCTTTAGGCTTTGAACTGGAGGGTAACTTCCAGCAATGGCTAATGAGTGGCACTGTACTGTGTGCGGCTTTGCTCACATGGATTAATCTGTCTATATATAAAGCAGAAAATCTGTTTGTTTGTTCCTTATGCAATTCCACACCATTACACCAAAGTGGACCAAATACGGCATAGTTACCTATTAAGACCCTTCAGACATTACTGGCTACATGGCATTTGGACACCCCACTCCTTTCCCTGGCATTCAACCCCTTCATTTGAGAGATGGTTGCCAGAAATTGGAGAAACATCAATGTGGATGTAGAAGAACCAGGCAAAGCTCATTTAAAGCATCTCGGCGCAAAAAACAACACTCTGAAGCCTCAAAAGCCATGTGTCAAAGCCCTAGGATGCACCATTTCTGAGATATTTGCACTTCACTGCATGCAACGCACTGCACCGTGCCAGGATGATGAGACAGGTGGGGAGAGCACACAGAAGGTCCCAGTATGCTGCAGCATGCCAACTCTTGCCTCCCCTTCACCTCTGCTCCGGGGTATGTCAGCCAGGCACATGCACCCATTATCAGGGCAGTTAACTTCAGAGAGCAAAGCACATCAAGTAATAAGCGACTCAGAACAGCGACCTACAGGATCTAATTGATGAGAGTGTTATCATGTCTGTCTACAGAACCAGTGCAGAATACTGCTACTTTTTGCTAGTTTACAAAAAATAAATATAAAATGCATCCAGTGTTTTAAAAGCAATCCCTTGCTTGATTAACAGCCCATAAAATATGATTTGCTACTAAAGTTTTTAGCAATAAACTACATATTGCAATATTGATATCACAATGTTGTTCAACTTGGGTTACTGAAGTTAATTTGGGTCAGATCAAGGACCCATTTTTGAAACCAGTGTCTCTAGGGACTCTGTGTTTGTGATTCTAATACTGAACAGAATATTTTCATTTCCTCAGACCAATCATAATGTGTTTTTTATGTTGTCAACTATATTGAGGTATGAAGAACTATTTCCTCAGAATTTCAAAAAGTGTATTCACTACAAACATGTAAGGAAAACATGTATGGCTTTTTTGTTGCCTTTTATGTGAAGCTGAATAATTGTAAATAGTTAAAACCAAGAGAAGCAATGATGCATGTTTATATAGCGCTTCGTCTTCCCACTTCCAAGCCCTGTAATAACAGATGGTAACCCACTTTAATGTACTAGCCTTTTCTGCCTTGGAAGTGCAATTGACTGAATTGTTCCTGAAGCAGGATTCGGCTTGCTAAATGTAAGCTGGTCTCATGGTTAAGGTGGACACGCATTTTGTGAGCTACCCACTAGCGAAGGATAGGATTCTAGGCTGTTTTACACGTAGGGCTTAAAATGTGTTTTTAACCATAGCACAGGGCAGTATCTAGCCAACTTGGTGGCCAGGGTGAAACACCCCCAAACTACACCTCTGTGTCGTGTGACAAAACCCCTCCTCAATATGAATAAATGATTGCTATATAAATGAAGCTAGTTAATTGCACTACAATTACATTGTAATGCAAGTACTTTATGTAAGATTTCTAATGTGAAAACACAGCTGTTGCTGCCCAAGTAAATGGTTTTTCGGTCACCTGCTCTTAGGAAAGGCCTTGCCTGAATCCAGTTTCAAACTGTCTGTGCTGGCACACTGCATTGTGACCAGCCTTCCGGGGTCTGAGGGCCCACTGACCACTGGCCCTGTGTTGCAGGAGTTCTGTTCGCACCACCTCACTTGTATTTCGCAAGGGGCAATACTAGACTAACAATATGAATTATTTTCTGATGGAAGGTTATCATTCCAAGATGGACAGTCTGGTACACTCTTACTGTACTCATCCGAAATACCTCTGAGAGTTGGAAAGGGGACCAATAGCACCAGTGAGGCATCCTGTATGCTTTGCATTACATCACAGAGCATTTCAGGACTAGAAGAGTGATCAGAGATCTCTATATTGGATAAACAAGTCCCTGATAAAAGGATTGTATGTGTGAATCTCTAATTTCATAACAGATGCATGGCTTGGTGCTTCCATCACTGTTCACAACACTCTCCCCAACATAAAAATGTTGGATGTGAGTATAAAATGGCTGCAAGATCAGACCCTCAAATGGGGCACAAGAGCTCTTTTGCTTCTTGTTTCAGAAGAATTGTAGATGAGCATGGGCTGGGTCTCAGTGTGAACATGTGCAGCCCCCAATATAGAAACATCTTTAGGGAATTATATCTACAGACCGGACAGGATACCGCAAAAGAGCGACCCAATAAACAATGCACAGAAAGGCTACACAGGAAGGATGGTACCTCTTACAAACTTTAGCCTTACCATTAATAAGACGATGAAGCATTTTAAACAAAACCGGCTTCTAATGCATGGTAAAGGGTACCCAGTTCCTCATCCACTACCTCCTCACTATTACGCAGGCCACTGGGGTTATTTCTGCAAAAACTAGCAGACCCATTCTTTATCTAACAGAGCTGGCATTAGCCTCTCTTATTAGTGCTGGCCTGCAGCTAATGAGCATCATGGTGTGGCAGTCTAGAAAGGGTGTTTGGCCTAGTGGATGTACAATTTTAGGCAACTTCTTTGATTGCTTCCTGCGTTTAGTGTGGGCACAGTATGGCATGCTCGTCAGAGGCACATGTACAAAACGTTCCAGTATGCTATTGTATGGACATTGCACACATCAGACAAAAAACAGCATATGAGCTGTTACATACGGGAGCACCAAATAAATGCCATTAACCACAGGGAAGTGGTGTGTGCCGCGCACAAAGCATTACTGCACACTTATTACTGCATTGATTTGGCATGGACTCATGTATGCATGGTGACACACAATGAAATATACTTTCCTAATCAAGGTGCCACGTCGCATTGAGGAGCCATCTGGGGTGCGCCCTAAACAGTGATTGGCTTGTTTAGAAAATTAAAAGGCATTTGATGCTAAGTGCATGCCTTGAGACTATGTCACAAAGCAGCCACTAGAATACGTAAGCAAGAAAATGACAGTTAACCTTTCCTGGGATGCGCCATGTGTAACTAAGGCGTAATATACAACAACAAAAAAAGTTTTGGTGTGTCAAATAGACACATGAAAATAAAGAAAATAGTTTAAAACTTTCTGTGTGGTATTTTAATTCTCTTTGAAGAATGCATAGGTTTGGTCAGCTAACTGATACTTGTGCGGGCCTGGTCATTAGAAATGCCCCATGTTCAGTACAAAGAATGAGGAGCACAGGATGTGTGACTCCAAAGCATCTCACACACTGCCTTTGGAATATGCATTCCTTTGTTGGCATATTCCAAACGCATCGCAGTCATTCACAAGTCGGCAGAGAGCAGCCAGAGAGCAGGCAGTTGCATATCGCAGAGGAGCTCACCGGAAAAATAAGACTCAGCTTTCTGGGTGGGCCCCTTACTGTGCCCACCTCCTGAGCCAGTTAGCTCTGCCCAGGCAAGAAATGGGGCTGCCATAGCACAACACCTGACAACTGTAGGTGACACAGCAAGCTTTATCTTAGAGTAACTGAGTAACTGCGAAGTTGAAAGCCAAACGACATCCCAGTATCGCACTTCACAGAGATTCACTGATTCGAATCACCCAGGTGCCCAAATGATCAGAAAATAACTTGATGTAAAAATACAGGAAATAGTTCTGCTTCATGAAACGAATGTGCGGTCGCACACGCCTTCTTTATACCCAGCTGTCGCCTCTTATAAAAATATTAAGGACGCTCTCAAGCTCGTACAGTACCTGTCTGACTTCACATTTCAGTTCTGTGCATATTCTGCAGATTTCCATATGATCCCCTCCAGCCTGATACTTTCCGTCATGCCTCCAAGTGCTGTGCAAACAGGGCACATGTGGTTCCCCGGTACACTGTCCAGGCCCTCATGCATCGTCAGGTCAGCCCAGCTGCCCATGCCCAGCCCTGCTGGGAAGAAACTAAAAGCGCAGCCAGAGCCAGCATGCCTCGGTCGGTGGTGGCAGCAGTCATGCAGCCAATTGAATGTAATACACCCATGCGGATTTCAAGTGATGCATGCGATCATCACTAATTTTGTATCTTTCCGCCAAAGAGGCCCCATGCACAGAGGCCTACCCGGGGTGTCCCGGTGGGGCAGTCCAGCCCTGCAGACATCAAAGGGCCAAGGATATGGGCAGCCTGAGGGCCCTCGCAAGCCTGAACAATGAAATAATCATGAGTAGCATGCCCCACAGCCCTCAGCCCCCAGCATAGAGCGATTTGGGAAGAGGAGTGAAAGACAGATGTGAGCACTGCTGAACGTGCACTAGAGGAAAGGGTCTCCTTGCATGCAGCAGTGTGTGCTCACACGGCGTCTTCTGAACTGCAGCATCGTGTTACCTGGCAAAGCGCTTGTACCCACAGTGTGCACTCGTTAAACACACCACGCACAACTTTCTTTACTCAATACCTGTTGCCAACAGTCATTTGCTCAATTACTGTTCGAAAATGAACTCCCACACGTAGCTCATTGTTGTCAATGATCATTTTAAGAATGTCTCTGAAGTGAACAAGTCACTTTACTCACGGTTGCCAGTTAGCACAACAAATTAATCTGATGGACGCAAGGAGCGGTTTTAATAGCAGACAGACACAGAAAGTTAAAGGAAGGTGACATAAAAGCCCTCAACTTGACATTGTTTTTCACTTTGTGTTCACATTTCAATAACACATAGCAGGCTCATTTGGCTAACCGCACTCTTCTCAGCAATGTACAGAGGCGCCACCAACCTCGTCTGCAACAAGGACACTGATTGAGACATGAACAGACACATTGTGGGCACACAGGACAGGGCACACAACGCCTTGGCTACACCAAGAGCAGAGCAGGGTGATGTGTCACTTCAAGGAGCTTCGGCAGTGAGCACAAAAGCCATGACCACGCTGAGTCAAACACTAACCCTGCAACATGTTGAGCCCCCGTCCAAGGAATACCCCTCATTCCTTGTGCAATATGGAAACAATTATTAAACAACCGTTGCTTGAGATGCAGCAGCACAAATTACAACTCTGGAAGTCGAAATTGCTCAGCTTGCTGAAAGAAATGTGCAGAATGTGGACACTTGAACCATTTTGCTCAGACATGCTTACAACATAAGCGCCCACAAATAGACGGAGAGACTCTAGAGATCAACGTTGCCACTGTTGAAGAGCCGGGCCAAATACCATTGGATGAAGATGAAGTAATGAACCACTTGGTAACTACAGTACTTGCAATTGACAGACCAGAACATGAACCATGACCTCCTAGACCTTTCATAAATGTATGAATTTCTGGGCTGAAAGTATTGCTTATTGCAGGCTTTCGGTCCTTGTACACAGTAATATCAAGAGAACCGTATACAGAAACACTACGGACAAGCATAGGAAATCTGGCTCCAATCACATTAGCACCAACTGCATACTCTGGCCACTGCATACAAACAGCAGGGTATTTTCAAGCTGAAATGAGCTCTAAAGAACATTCAACAATAGGGATCATCTACGTGGAGGAAAAAGGACCACCTGACCTCATTCGGAAGCATCAAGCTGCTTTCAAATTCACACTTAAACCTGGGGCAGAACAACAAATACTTTCAAACATTGGTTCTGAATTGCAAGACTCACAAGAAACAGAAAAGGATGAGAATCAGGAGAAAGAAATACAAGATTACTTGAGAAACTGGCACAGAAATGTCCCACAGTATTCACTGAAGGGATTGAGAAAGTGAATTATTTCAAGCATCAAACTAATTTCATTGAAGGCACACAGCCAATCAAACATCAAGTGTGAAAGGCAATTGAAACAGCAGATTGCTGATATGTTAAGAGGAGGTGTTATAGTAGAACTGGAAGTTAAAGAATGGTTGGCACCTATTGTATTTGCTAAAAAACCCAGTAGAGTGAAACGGATATGTGTGGATCTAAGAAGTCTCAACAGAGGTATGAACGTGGACGTAGACCCTCTACCCAATATATCTGAAATGGTCAGCAGATTCAAAGAAGATGTTTTTTTTCTACATTAGGACTGTGATCAACATTCATCAGGTCGAGCTTACATAGGATTCAAATGACCTAACCACATTCATAACTCCCTTCGGCACATAAAAGTTCCTGAAGATGCCCTTTCGGGCTTGCATCAGCTGCTGCCAATTTTCAACGTTTGATGTATAAGCTTTTCGGGCAAAACAACGGTGTTGTTACCTTCCAATATGATTTGATTTGTTAATTTATACTGATTCCAAAGAAAAATACCTCAATATCTTGCTAATAATTCTGGAAACCATGAAAAAATACACACTCACCCTAAAAGTGAACAAAGACAAATTGAATACAAAAGAAAGGTGTCTGTTTTAATTGGGGAGAAGAGCAACAACATGCTTTTGAATCAGTAAAACGACTCATCGTAAAGGCGCCAATGCTGGAACCTGTTGACACTAAAGACAAAACAATGATACTTGTTGATGTAAGCACCAAAGTATTGGGGGCAGTGTTTACCCAACTTCGAAATTGAAGAGAAAACACAGTGGCATTTGCCTCACAAATACTTAAGCCCGCAGAGGTGCATTATTCAGTAAACGAGAGAGAAGTTCTTGCATGTTTATGGGCAATAGAGCACATCAAACAATCCTTAAGGGGAGCATCATTTATACTGAGAACTCATCACGAACCTCTGATTAAACCGCTCACTGATGAGGCCCAACAAGGCCGAAACATGTTTGGGGATGCTTGCGGTCTCGTGCAGAAGGGATGTGACCTAGCAGTTCGGGCTGGACTGTCCCTTTTGGGGTAGGACCAAGCCTGATTTGCATATGGTTTTTCCCCTTCTGTAATGGCTTGGCAGGCTGAAAAACCATGGTCTGGAGGGCTGTCCAGAGCTTTGCCCGTGGTTATGATTCATTCAAAACCTTCCAGCCATCACCTTTCTGTTTTGCCAAATAAAGTATTGTACACTTTAACCTCAAGAGAGGCACTGAATAAACTTTGGCAATGCCACACACGATGACTTCAAAGACAAATCCATTCATAGAAAAGTACACTGTATTTCATCAAAACGGTCACTCTGTGTCACTGTTAACTATAAACTGATCTATATAAAAAGCACAGCATCAAAAGATATGTACCCAAGAGTAGCTCTGCTGGGGATCTGATTAACTCCATACACATTTTCCAAAATGAACAGGAAATTACATTTAATTATCCACCTACAACTTGAATGTTCATGCTTAGCACCCATGGTTTATTTGCAATCACTTCACTTATTAGAGACATGGGGGGATTATCTGAGCTCTACTTAAGTGGGGAATACTGGACGATCCAAGAGCTAAAGTACTTGGGTGAAGTTTGGCCAGGTTTAATTTAGGGAGTGTAGGGCAGTCAAGGGCAGGTTTTACTATAGATCCGTTGTGCTGTGTGAGAAATTAACTTACCATGCCTCCAGCGACAATGAGAGCCTTTATGTCGCCTCTGTTCGTGGGAGACTGTTGTCAGCAGACGAGGCATTGCGGAGCAATGGCAACCTTCCTTCTTCTTACAGTTACCTGGGCTGGGGGGCTCCGGATCACAGGACAGGCACTGGTATCAGCAGTGTTGTGGATCTTCTCTCTCACTCCTTTCTGCTTCTCAGGCTTTGGGGATTGAGGAGCTGCAGGGGACATGGCTACATCCACTGGGGCCACAAACAGCAATCAAGTCTGGGAACAGGATAGGATAGGACAGGACACAGGACCCCCAACAACACATCCTCACTGCAGGCCCTTGCTTAGAGCACAACAACATGGAGGAGCAGACTCCCTGGACGAAGGTCTGGAAAGTGTGCAGTGAAGCAGCAGCATGCCCCTATGCCAGGGGCAAGATAGGCATGCCAAACCTGGACATGGCCCAACTTTTCAAGTATTTGGGAGCATATCAAGGACAGATGATGGGGTTAGGGGAGTGGGTCAGGAAGGATGTACCGAGTATCAAACCTGGAATGACACTGCAATAACAATCCATTTTTGGCACAACGTGTATGAAAGGAAAGCTGTTGAAAAGGCAGTGAGACTGGAATTAAAATTATATACACTTGAACATGGGTAAAGGAGTTACACGATGCTTTATGATAAAATAAAATTAATTAATGGATTAAAACATCTGCATATGCCAGGTGCAAACCCAGAGCAGTATCAGGTCAGAGGAGCGGGCACCCAGCAGCTCCCTCTGATGCAAGACGTCTACAGAACAACTCATTGTCCAGTATAGGAGAACAAGGGGGCAAGAACAGAAGAATTGTTTGGAACATGATGGCTCCATGTTAGCTGACAAAAAATCAAATATAAGGCAAAGTTGCGGGGAAGGAGAATAGGTGTTGGGTTTAATCAGATATGTGGAAAGTTGCAGCTCTGCATTATTAATTAAAACACATTACTGCCCTTTCAAAGATATGCCTGTCCATAATGTAAATTTAAAGTGCACTATTTCTCATCATTCTTTTGATCCTTGGTTACATGCCCTAGGACTGGCCTTGCCTGATTGCAGTTGGAGAACGTCCGCAACGGCACACGGCAGTATGACCAGACTCTCAGTGTCTGAGGGCCACAGATCACTGCCCTCGTGTTGCAGTCACACTGTTCACATCACCTATATTTTGCAAGGAGACGCATATAACAGCTTGAAGACTGGGTCAGAGCAGTGGCTGATCCCACCACTTGGTCACAGAGTGCGACACCATTTCCGAACGCAGCCTTGTAGTTCATGTGGCACAGGCCACTGGTCTTTGCATACTGCCGCGTTTGTTAGCTGCATCAGGTGCACGCAAGGGCCTCAGATAATACAGCTCCAAGAGAGAAAGACCTGAGTTATCATGACCAGCGTGTGTGTATGTTATAAAGGATGTGAGCAGCTTCCCTGGGTCAATTCTTGGTGGGATTGTTTATGGGCTGGTGGATAGTGCCTAGAAGTGTAGAAGTGTATGAGTGCACAGTCATAGTACATATTTCCGCGTGAGACACAGGGCCGAAGATGTTTACTGTAATAATGAATCGGACAGAAAGAAATTAAATCAATACAAGGGCTTGCCGACCCCTCTGGCTCCTGGTCCTCAAACGAAATGCATTCTGTACTCCTGATAACACCCACCCCTCTCCCCTCCCCAACACCAGTTTCCATGTCGCCAGCACAAGTCCAGAGCTTGAGAGCTCTGGAGTTACCCATTATCAACAATTATTTTTAGTCAAAGGCTGAAGCCAAGATTAAACTGCATTTCGTTCCCCTATTTGGTGCTAAATATATTGCTGTGTGGTCCATTCAAAGCACTATTTCGTGGTCCAAAGTCACAGGGATCTTTCAGTCCAAATGGACCTCATCGTCCTCTGCTGTCATTTCACTCAAATTGTAGGAGTTGCGACATGAATTCCTTTAAACACTGAAAAGGCAAGTGCAGCAAGCAAGTATGGCCTTTAAAAAGTCATTTGTGTTGGTTAATCTCCTCACGAAATGTTTAATACGTTTTCAAAAGATGGAGCCAAACATTGCATTTCAATGGAGAGTAAATTGAATCTCATCGTGGTAATCTAATGTTCCACCGAATCCGTTTATGCGCCTTATGAAATAATAAACGATGGATATGTGTGTATCTCTCCAGGGTGAAAGGAACAAGTACAGCCCCCCTAGTCTTTCTATTCCACCTAGCCGACATCTTTCCGATGGGGCGTAAATTAAATAATTAAATCTCATTTTGATCATTCTGGTCATCGGATGATACTAAGCTGCAAATATTGTTGTGCCATTATTAATACTGAGCCACAACACATATCTAGCCCTTGATGACACAGAGAAACAGTGCATGTTACAGCTGCATTTCAAAGCATACTGTGAAAGAGTCTGCAGGTATTATTCGCTCCTGTGAAGGTCAGTTGATAAATATTCAACTTCTGCAGGGTCTTCCAGAGTAACCAGAGGCATGTTCCTGCTGCACTGAAAAAACATGCATGTGCTCGGTAGAAAAACTGCGAGCCAAGGAAAACCAATGGATGTAAAACAAAGAGCAGCAACACAGTATCTCATCATTTATCCTATGCCAGGAGAAATAATATCATGTGTACTATGCCAGGAGCGAGAATGTGCATAGCACTTTCTTTGCCTGGGAGGATCCTATCAGAATTCCGGTGCCTCAAAATTAAATTGCAACACTGAAGTTTGATGGCTGTAAGGGTATGAATTAATCTTAATCACTGGCAATTTGATCCATGGAAGTCAAGCGACCACCATTTGTATACTGCCATGCCATTACAGAAGTGGAAAGCCCATATGCAAATCAGACTTCGACCAACCCCAAAGGAGGCAGTCCATTCCAAAGTACTGGGTCACATCCCTCTGCATTAACCAAAAGCAACCCCAGACATGTGTAGACCTCAATGTGTGTCATCAGTAAAGTGCAGCTTAGGTTTTTAGATAACTCAGCCTCTGGACCCACATCTCGGCATACCCATTCCACTACAAGTGATAATTGAAACAATCCCGTTTGATGGCTGATTAGTTATAAATGTTTCTTAACCAATGAGAATTGCTCTATGACCCCTCCCCCCCAGATCATAATCTTGCACCTGATATGCCATTCCAGAAGCATAAACACCATATGAAAATCAGAATTGGACACACCCCAAAATGGGCAGTCCAGCACCAACTACTAAGTCATATTCCTACTCCATACACCATCTACAGGATGCCTGGTCCAGTCGCCCTCTTCCTCTCTGAGTGGTCTGACCTGACCTCTTCCCTCCTGGCATCCATCTCCAAGCTTCTCTTCCGTGGAAACTTCAATATTCACTGTGACTCCACTGATACAGCCTCTGGACTCCTCCGCAGCCTCTCTGGCTCTCTTTCCCTCACTATTCTTCCCTCCGGTCCGATGCACTTGTAGAGGTGGAGTCAAGTACCCCCACCAAAAGCTCCGCCACCATGTTGCCTATATGTTGGGAGCTGGAAATTGCAACACGTGCATTACCAGTGAGGATGCCTGTACCACAGAAAATCCTGGAAACAAGGTATTCATTGAGAAAGCCCTATATCCATTCAGGAAAAAGTAATGGCCTTTTGGACAAAGTCCCGGAAGAAGTGTGAAAATGAGTGAAAGAGAAGACTAGTGAACATCATGCGGACCAGAGATGACACACCTAGAAAAGATGCATGAGGCAAAAGAACATAAACGTTCTGTAAGTTTGGAAGAAGAGGTGGTAAAGATGAGCAACATTTCGGGCTCGAGATGAAGATGCTCATGCTACAGAAACCCTGAAGAAAATACAAATCAGTTTACATTTGTACAGATGCAGTAACACAAGTAATAGTAACAATTTTGCATTTATATAGCGTTATGAACCCTCAGGTATCTGAGCGCTGCTTATTATCACCCACAGTGTGTGGTGCTCATTTATTGACCTCGGAAGGATGAAAGGCTGAGTTTGGGCCTGCCGAAATTCAAACCTGCATTAGCAAGCTCTGCACGGATGTCAAAGCAATTGCTCTACTCGCCGTGCCACTTGAACGGCAATATTCCTACGGTAGACAAAGTAATCTTGAGGCTGGCTCTGTAGTGAATAGTTGCAGCGATGCACCCATGTATAATACATAGGAATGTATAGAACCTGGATATTACACAGTGCACTTTAAGCAAGGCTTGAAATTCTGTGATTGCAAATGGTTTTTCAGTGTGGCACAGTTGGGAAATAACTAAAGGCAATGGAGAAATATAAGAAAGGATTGGCTGGCCCAGAACCAAGAAGACAAGGCCACAGTTAGCCTGGTTGTGCATCCAGTAGTTACACAAACATGGGAAAGAAACAAACTTCTGTTTGAAGTGGAATGGAAAAACACTGAAGGCGTCAAAAGTTCATCATTTAATAGAATTAAATGCAGAAAAGAGCTCAGAAATGCAGTCTCCAGTCACTTGGTCAGATCAAAATAGACATTGGGTTGAGCTACACCGAAAACCAAGAACATACTCCCTTTATTTCCCAGGCACAGAGAGCTTCTACAAGGCCAGGTTAAAAGACTTAATTGACTAGCAGACTGCAAGAGTGATAATGGATGTTGGGCTAATTGGGAGGGGAGACATGATCACGCCGACCTTCCCTGCACCTGGAGTGGTAGCCTGCATGCTGCTAGCGTTTGGAATATTCCAGAAGGGTACAAAGGTGCCAATCCAATGGAATCAAAGGACCCTATAGTTTGTATAACCAATAAAGTGTTGAGTATTAGTGTGACACAGAAGATGACTTGCGCTTGGGATGGGCTCAGTTGCCCACCTGACAGTAGAGACCCAATCACTTCCCTCGTCAGTATGGAACATGTACTTAGATGTTTCCTGTAATCCTATCACATGCCCAAGTAGGTTTTTGTAGTTTGCCACATAGTGTGACATCACTTGTGACGAGTTTTGACTATAAAAGCTGTGTTGTTTAAGATATGCGCTGAGAGAAATCGAGCAAACGATTGTAGCTCCCTGTTTTAGACAATTGAAAATAAAATAGAACAAGTTTTGCCAACTTCCTGAGTCGGTTTAATTATTGATGTTTGAGTAAATTCTGCATCCCCATCTATCTCAAAGTATTGCTACCTCGTCTTAAAGGCCCCTAGGTCTAAGGGTTCACACTCAGCCGTACACACCTTGGATGCTCTCATCTAATCAGACATCCCCATCTCCAACCCTCTCACTACACCTCTCTCCTGGTCTGACCATTCTCTCCTGTACTCTCACCTGTATATCTTGGGCCTCCGGCTAAGCCTCTGCTGCACTGCCAGTCTCTGCCTCCGTAATTTGACCTATGAAGAGAGTGTTAGTTGCCACCACTTTAATTCCCCCTCCCATTCTGGCCATTGACTCTCACACTGAAAAAGACATTGCTAACCTTCACTTCTCCATCTCCAACAATGTGGACATCCTTGGCCCTGTCATAAGGATCTGCATAAGGCCTGCCTCCAAGAGCACCTGGTTTGATTCCAACGTAGCCTCTCTGAAACGCAAGTGCAGAGCTGCTGAGTGGAAGTGGCAGGCTTCAAGCTCATCCTCTGACAGACTGGCCTGCTCCAAAGGCAATACAGACTCTCCACACACTCAAAGAAGACGGCCTATATCCATGCCTGCATCTCTGGGACCACTAACAACATGGCTGAACTGTTCAGAATTTGCAAGGAACTTGCCAATCCTACTCCACTCTCCACTTCTCCTCTGCCATCCCTGACCCTCTCCAATGCACTGGCCTCTCACTTCATAACCAAAACTCAGAACATCCTGTCCTCACTCTCATCTGTCCTCACTCTCCTCTACACCCCCTCCCTTCTCCCTCACCTTCTCTCAGGCCTCGCTTGGGCCCCCTTACCTCTTCCCTCCGATTCTCCTCTTTTTTGCCCATATCACTGGATGAGGTTTGTAGACTAGTCCTCTCTGTGAAACTCTACTCCAGACAGGTGCTCCCCTTCTCTGCCAGAACCATCAAGGACAACGTTGCCTCCCTTGCTCCAGCCTTGTCTGATCTCTGCAATCACTCATTTGCCACTGGCTCCTTCCCGCCACTCCTAAAGCACTGCATATTGCATCCTCTCCTAAAAAAGCCATCTGCTGACCCCTCCTGTCCAGCTCACTTCTGCCCTATCTCCATTACCCCCTTCCTGGGCAAACTCGTAGAGAAGCTAGTCATCTCCCAGCCAATCCACCACAATCAATCCGTTGTTGTCTCCACAACCACCAGTCTGGCTTCAAAGCATTCAGAGGGACGGAAACTGCACTCCTGAACACCCGTGAAGACCTGTGAATCTCAAATCACGATTCCAACTCTCCTTCTGTTCATATCCTTCTTCACCTTTCCTCTGCCTTTGCTACAGTCAATCATGACACTCTTATAAATTGGGCCTTTTTCTCTTCTCCATCACACTCTCCCCCTGTGGCATCCCCCATGGCTCTATCCTCTCGTCGTGGCTCTTCAGCATCTACCTTGGCCCACTTGCTCATTTTATCTCTGCCTTCTCTACTAACTTCCAGAGTTATGCGGACGACATGCAGCTCTCCTTCAAGTTTCCCTCCACTGCCTCCTCTTTCATTCCTGACTGTATGACTGCTATTCAGGCATGGTGTGCTGCTAATGATCTCTGACTTAATGCCAGTAAGACTGAGATCCTTCGCATTGGGGCCCCAGCTCCCTCCTTCCCTCCTACTCTGTGGCCGCCCTCCATGGACCCCCTCGGTTCATAGTCATAATGTCGAATTCAATAATTTCGAAAGTCAAAAAGTCGAATCCAAAAAGTCGAAAACAAAAATGTCTAATTTTTTTTTTGGTTGCTTTTTTTTCAAAATGGGGGTCCCCCCACTCCCCAAAGCCCCCTTTTTTTTTTTACCCCTTTTTTTTACCACCGGGACCCAAAAAAATATATAAATAAAATAATAAAAAATTCGACATTTTTGTTTTCGACTTTTTGGATTCGACTTTTTTGTAATTCGACTAATTTCATTCGACATTATGACTGGACACCGACACCCCTCCATCACCCGATTGTGAGGCAAAAAACCTTGGTGTCATCTTCGACTCCTCTCTCTCTCCTTCTCTCCTCACATCACGGACCTTGCCAAGAAGGAACACTTCCAGCTGCACCCCCTTAGAGGCATTCTCCCTTTCCTAACCTTCCCCCAGAAACTAAATGTCTTCAGAGCTCTGATCCTCTCTAGGCTGGACTACTGCAATAGTCCCTTCCTCAATCTGCCTAAATCCTCCCTTCGCCCCTTCAACAAATCCAGAATAGGCCAGTGAGACGTATCCTTGGCCTCAAGCCCAGGGACTGCATCTCTCCAGCCGTACCATCTTTCCACTGGCTCTTGGCTGCTTTGAGGGTCAAGTTCAAGATCCTCTGCATCATCCACAAGGATTTCTGGGGCCTGGGACCCCACTACATCCAACTCTCTGTCCCTAAATACCTCCCTGCCAGAGCCCTTCGGCCTTCTAGCTCCAACTTTCTGCAGATCAGACTCTTCTCCAAGCAGAGAGTGGGGGGTAGGTTGCTCTCTGTCGCAGGAGCCTGGAATAGCCTCCTAGCCCCTCTAAGACTTGAACCAGATCGCCTTAAATTCTGGAAGCTTCTCAAGGCCCACCTTTTCTCTTCTTCCTCCTCTCTCCCCCTCCCCTGCTAATATCCCCCACTGCTGCATTCTGACTGGCGCTTGGTTCCTTCTGATTCCTACTGGATGCCAGGGCTCCCTTCCCCTGCACTAGCCTGGCTGGGCCTGCATCCCTGTTGAGCCCACCCAGCTCTGTCTTCACACTTAGCATGTGAACCTCCATTGCCCTGCACGCTGTGTATTCCTCTGGCACTTGTTCACCTGGCCTCCCTTTAGCACTTGCCTCGCTCAGGGGCCCTCTTCCCCCCTTGCTCCCCTACACCCCCAGCACATGCGGGTTCTCCACTCTGTCCTGCACTTCCTTTCCCTCCTTAGCATTAGAGCATTCTGCTCTGACTGGCACACCCCCGTCCCCTCTCCCCTGCAGTTCTTGTTACTGCACTTGCATGATCCAAATGACACAAGGCATGGTAGGACTGTTTTTTGTCTGCCCCCCTCCTTTGTCTTGTTGCGCCTTGAAACAACATTTGCTGAAGAGGTGCATTATAAATAGCCATTAAATAAATAAAAATAAATATTTTGTCTGCACAAGAATACATGCAACCCAGACATGCTGCAAAGTCATTGGGATCCACTGGTGAGGTGTAACCTATGTCTCTAGGCACATTAGGCTCAGGACCCACATCTGTGCATACCCGTCCCGCTTGAGGTGACCTTTGCAACACTGAAGGTTGATAGCTGGCAGGGTATGAATTAAGCAATATGACCCGAGCGGTGGGGGCATTACCGACTCAGGTAATGCCCCACGGCCCATAGTTAACGAAGGCCCCGGGGCATTACCTGAGTCGGTAATGCCCCCGCTGCTCGGGTCATATTGCTATTAGTACCCCGGCCCGCATTATGTGACCGGGGCACTAAAAGCATTTTTTTCTGTCCCGAAAAGCTGCGGCGTTTCGGGACAGAAAAAAAAAAAACGACCAAGAAAATGACCGCCGGGAAAGGGAAAACGGGAGTCCATGTTCCCTTTCCATGGCGGCCATCGGGAGCGGACACGTGTTCCCAGCGCGTCCGCTCCCCAAAAAAAAGAAGAAGCAGAAGGTAAGTGGGGTTGGGAGGGCGGGAGGCAGTGGAAGGTTGAAAAAAAAAAACGTCCCTGCGTCCCTGCTAGGGGACGATGGAAGCCTCCAGCCGTGTGTCTCCACAGGACGCAGCAGCAAAAAGGTAAGTGGGGCGGGGAGTGCAGGGAGGAGGGAGGGCAGGAAAAAAAGAAAAGCTTACCAGAGTCCCCAGCGGGGGTGAAGGCAGCCTCTCAGCTGTGGGGAGGCTTAGTGCGGGGATGGCCCCGCTTCGAACCTCCTCATTGGCTGATGGGCTGACACGCCCCTGCCGGGGACAAAGGCTGTGGAATCCCGACAGAGGGATTCCCGGCCTGGTAATGACTCAGCGAGGGCCAATCAGAATGGCTCTTGCATTCTGATTGCGCCCTCGCCGGGTACTAATTAAACTTAATCACTGCCATTTGCTTTGGGGAGCCATGCAGACCACCTTTTTTCAGCCTGCTGCCATTACAGAAGGGGAAAGACCATTTGCAAATCAGGCTTGGTCGAACCCCAAAGGGGCAGTACAGCATGCATTTCTAGGTCACATGCGCTCGACACAAGACCACTGCGTGGTACTAACAGAATGATTTTCAGGTGACTTATCCCCTTTTGTAATGGTGCAGAAGAGCTACAAATGGTGGTGTTGAAGTTACGTAGAGCACTGCTAGTGGTTCAAAATAATTCATATCCTTCCACTGATCACATTGTTTGGTTACAGCTTGTCATCATATGTGAGAGAGGTTATGGGCAGACATGGGTTCTTCGCTTTCTTTGCCATAGGGAAGTAATCTGCGCTTCACTGATAAGGCGCAACAAGGCTTTAACATGTCTGGCGTTAGTTGTGTTTCCATTTAAATGCATTTAAATATGATGAGGCCAACATGTTTGGGCTTGGCTGCTCCCGTTGGTGGGCGTACAAGACTGCTTAGCAAATGGCTGGTCCACTTCTGCAATGACGCAGACAGGATAAAAAACGGTGGTGAGGAAGGGTGCCTACAGCACTGCCGATGGTTAAGATTAATGCATATAAGACACACAAATCTTTGTATTTAAAACAAATGGCTCACACTAAAATTGATTGAATCAAATACATATACTTAATCAACCTGCGGCAAAGAGTCAACCATATTTACATTCAATGTCCAGAATCTTGTGTCCAAAAATACATATATAGCAGTGTATCAAAGCTGTGTATCAAAGCAGTGACAACAAACATATTCATTGGTACCTCAACAGCAATTTAAAAAAATGAACATTAATCACAATGTAGCAATCGTTTTTTAAAATGATATACATGCAAATCTGTAAAGTGCAAAAATACATCCTAAAGTGCAAAGAGCAACCAGTGTATAAGTGTGATACAAAGAGAAGGGGGGCACAAAATAGCGTGCAATCTCGTGAATGGCACCTCTATATCACTATCAATCAGTCAACAGTTTCAATTAATCCAGAACTTGATGTCAAAAATATCTAATGAGCCAAAACTCGAAATCGTTCAATAAAATGCTCTATAATGACACCAGCCCACTCCACTGCAAACAAAGCCAATGTTGTTTGACATAATTTAGTGGGAGGGTTCTAGTTTCGCCAAAAGGCCTGGCTGGGCTACGTCTTCGTCAGGGCTGAGGTATCAAGCACTGAAATATAAGATAAAGACTGTGTGTAAACCTCTGAAATAGACACACAGTCACTGAACACGATGTTTCATGTACATGATTACACATATGAGCACCTACACAAAGCCATCTTTGAGCACTGTACTTAGGCTTAATAATACCCACCTGTCGAGAAAAGTGACCAAATTACACTTCTAAAATGCACTTGTCACGCAAAAAGCATTTAAGAGGGAAGTCAAATAAAATAAAATAAAATAAAATGAAGAGCAATATGGATAGTGGTCATCCATACGTGTGAATGACAAATCCGAACACGTAGAAGGGTCGAAAAATGATCAAGCCACAAATAGTGATAGTCTCATACCTGAAAGCGCCACTACCTCTTTGTTGTCGGGAGTGATTAAGATTAAGACATGACCTTCCACCCATCATGTTTTTTGTCAATCATTTGTGTACCTATCTGAGAGAGGGGACAGGGAACCCAGCTGCACTTTACTGCTGAGGCCAAACAATGATAAACGTGTGTGGGGTTATTTGTGTTCCCATGCAAAGGGGGAGTGGCATTGTAGTTTGGGCTGGACTTTTCCCATTGGTGGCAGTACAGGATGGATATCCATGAATTGGTCCTATGGGACTCTAAGTGTATGGGGACCACAAAAGCATCAGCATCGTTGTTAACAGTGCCGGTGCTTCCATGAAAACTCTGCGGGTGTGTGCTGGCCCGCCCGGAAGTTCTGACTCGCCGGTAGAGTTCGAGTGTGCTGTTTCCAGAAACAATGGTGCTGGTAAGCTTACCGGCACTGTTGTTTCCGGACCGGCGGAACACTTATAATGAGGACCAATGTATGAATTCTAGAGGTGAAATAATGAAGTAAAGAATCAAGTGAACCTTAAAAGTGTAAAAGAAGAAGATCAAACATTAGAAAGTGCTTCAGAAATCCGAAGTATGATGAATATACATATGCTGAAATACAAGATAGATCAAGTCATCGTATAGGCTAGCTGCAAGTAGTGAATAGAATGCAAGCGGAGCCACCATTATACAGAAACTAGACATTGTGATCATGAAATAAGTAAGCGAAAGAAACATAAAGGGAAAACGAAAGGCTGTGTCGCAGTAGAATAGCAGGTTGTTGGAGCTGTGTTGGGAGGCTGCCTAGCCTGATGTCAAGAACTGAGAAGTCAAGGTCAGCTATCCACGCTGAAAAGGAACATGTGCGCGGATAATGAATCCTCTCACGTTAAGGTGCAAGAAATAACATAGGATATGCCAAGTCTTACTTCATTAAAGCATTAAAAAACTTGCAGAATGAGCAGAAATGTGGTCTCTTGTCACATGAGTCAATACTGGGAATAGGGCTTCCACTTGGAGTTCCAGACACAATAGCTAGTGCTCTCACTCCTGTTGCATTCCATGGACAAGAATACTCTGGAAGGCCAAGTACAAAGAGAATTTCATGGCAAAAGGCATGAGCGATGAGAAATGTTGGGCTAATTGGGTGGTAGGGCAGCTTCATGTCCTATCTACTTGCATCTGGGTCTTGGGTTATGTGCTGCTAATTGAACCGAATGTTCCAGACATGGCACACGCATGCCAAATCAATTGTATTAGTCCATATAACGAACAACATTATAGCTTGAGAGACCAATGAAACACTGTGTAACTGATTTTTCTTAAATGACACATATGAAGAGGTAGTCATAAGTTGTACACCTGATATTGGACAGTCAATAACAAACATAGCTCCTATATGATTGTATATCTAGATGTGTCCCTTAACAAATCCCAACACTTAATAGGTTTTTTACTATTGCCACATAGCATGATGTCATTCTGACGCATAAAGAAGTATATAATTGTATTTCATGTGGAAATCGCTGAGAATGAGTGTACGTCTGTTGTTGTTCGTTGTAACCTCCCTGTTCTAGATAATTGCTAATAAGACATCAAATGGCCATCTTCTTGAGTTTGTCCAGTTATTTGGATTCAGAATTATTCTGGTGTAATCCCATCTATATGTATGTTTCCAAGGGCCATATGCTCACCTTTGTCATCCAAGAAATCGAACAAAGGCTTAGTGAATATGCTATAGAGTGTCAGGGAGACACGTGAATCTTGTGGGACAGCTGAATTGACTGGGGCCAAAGGGGCTGCAGCAGTGGGAGAGAACACCCTCATGGTTCTCTCAGAAAGGAAGAGTGAAATCCAAGTAATAGCATTTGGAGCAAAATGAGCAGCTGAGGCTAAGTGTTGACACAAGATTTGATGGTCTACAAGAGCAATAGCTGCTGACAGTTCTAGAAGCAGGAGGAGGGTGGACTTGCATGAGTCTTTAATCTCGTCTAGTTGGATCTTAAACTCCAGCAGCGCTGATTCCGTACCAATGCCTGGTCAGACTCCAGATTGCCGCAGGCCCAAAAGACTATACGTTTCCAGAAAACTCTGCATTTGCAAGTAAGCAGTGCAGTCTAAACATTTTTTTAGAAGAGGCAGGACCCAGTTGTCTTTGAGGCTGGAGGGTACAGATCATGAGGTGAAGGAGGAGTTGAACAGGGTGGTTAGGAAAGGCACAATTTGTTCAGCGCAGTACTTAATAACAGCTGTCGGCTTTGACGATTTTAATAGTCTTTATCCCGGATATGTGATTGAGGCAGAAGAGGAGAAGGTTGGAAGGGGTAGCGCGGGCAACTGAAACTGTGGCGTTGGGATCATCAATTCTCAAAGCATTTTTTTTGCTGGTGATCTTTATTTGGAGAGTGTCCATTTATGGTGACAAGACATTTTGGATGTTAATACACCAGGTACTATCCTGTGTGCAGTTGTAGGGCATAGACACTGGTGAATCAAATTCATGCATGATGGTGAAACACTCTCTGGTGCTGGATTTAGTATTCTCAATCCTGTTGTTATAGGCTGTTTTTTTTTACCAGGATGGATTTTTTCTGTGTAGGTACAGGCTGTGGGGATCAGATTCCACTTAGTTTAATAGGGTGGAGGGTTTTGAGTTCGAGTGAGAACCAAGAGTTAAGGTGCAGGGCTGGTTTGGCTTTCCTCTGAATAAGAGGGGCCACAGTGTTGATGACTATGGGCAAGAATAGAATTGTAGTTATCCACCACTGAGGTAGGGCTCTTGACAAACATGGGCAAGATGAGAAGCTCACCCAGTAGGGGCAGGATACAGGCTTTGGTGAAATATCTGTAGCTCCGTGTGGCTTGTGGATGAGCAAGGGGGAGCCGCTGTGGCGGGTTAGCGCTAGGAAGGGTGAAGGAAATGATATTGTGGTCGGTCCATGGGCACGGCTAATTGGAAGTGACAGAGATGTTGTAATGCAAATCAGCCAGCCAATCAAGGATACGTCCTATCAAGTGTGTAGGTTTAAGGATTATCTGTGTGAAGTCAAGCTCCTTGGGGGAGTTGTCTAGTGAGGGTGTGTTCAGATCGGTTTGGTCATTAAAGCCCAGGTTAAGAATTCCCAGGAGCAAGGTTTTGGGTGTGTGTTTGGAAATGGAGAGGAGGTAGAGGATTTCCTCCTTGAAGGAGAGGATAGGGCCAGGGGCTAGATAAATCAATTGGATAGTTATTGTGGAGGTGTCCAATATATTGAGCTTGGTGGTCAGGAGTTACCCAGTGGGGAAGGTAGTGTTACAGATTTCCCCGAGTAGAAGGGTATCTCTGGCTATAAGCGTCCTCTCTGTCCTTCCTGAAAATGGTATAATTGGGAGGAATAGCTATGGGGAGGAAAGGGCTGAGGCAGAATGGAGCCATGATTCAGAAATATCTAGTATATCAAGGTTGTTGGCAGTGAATAGGTCAGCAAAATCAAGTGGGTGGGCAGCAATGGATCTGGCATTTATAAGTCACCTCCATAATGTTTCCATTCCACATCCCTGACAACTTTCCCATGGGGAGTAATATTATCCTCATCCGGATAATTCTGATAATGCTAAACTACTGTTATTATTGCTAACATTCGGTGTTTGTTAGGCTGTGCTTGCCAGCTCCTGCCTATACTTGTAATTTGTCTGCTTCTTTTGTGTCCTAATGATAGATATTGAGTGCTACTTAACACTAGGGAAGGCTAAAACCCTGGGCCTTACAGTGAAGAGTATGTATGAAGATTCCCTGTTATCAGCGCAACTCATAAATAATCCATGTCATGGAGTTTAAATATTGTTCACATTTATATGCCAATATCGTTTCATTACATCATAAATTGCAGTGCATAAGTTGCACAAAGTAACTTTGTGACTTTAACATCCTGGCATGTTGGTTTAGTGTGCCGTCAACTGTTATGGGCAAAAGGTTTCATCCATTGTTCTTTTTCAAGGTGGTTTGTAAATAATACATCTTTTAGTCCTTCATTGGTTAGGTCTGGTGTATTCTTGGCATTTCATGATACAGAGCCACTGACAATAATGAACCACTGATAGTATTTTGATGCAAACGCTACCCAACCAATTCAAAGCCACTGGTGATACCCTGCCACTGGTGATACCCTGCCACTGATGATACTCTGTCACTGATGATGCTGAGATACTCATGATACAGATTGAGCGATGATACTTTATAATCGGAACCATTACATATATTCAGCCAATAATAACCCTCAACCACTTAATAATACTGGACCACTGATATGTATACTTCCGAGCCACTGCTCAGCCTTTTACTGAGGCTTTGAGAAGCAATACCTTCAAGCTTATTGGCTAGAGGACTAACGAGAAGAACTCTCTGGTACAAGGATGAGCATGCAGTATGATTGTGGCGATTAGTGTGGACATTCTGGGTTGTATGTGGAAGTTGAAACATTAACTTTTATTTCAGGCACGATAGCTCAGCAGGTTACGACCTTGCTCTACCGAGCGTGTGTGTGTGTCTGGACACTTGTGGGCTGTTTTCAGCCTTTCCTCACTGATTGTTTATATTTACCCTGCCAAAGTTCAAACCTCAAAGTGAATCACAGGTTTGGCTTTCTTGTTTCTTTAAAAGAAAATGCATGTTTGAAGGAGGGCATGCAAAATTGCGATTCAAATCATGTTTTCAAAATCTGTTTTTTTTTCTTCCAAAGAGTAAGAAGTGCTTTAAAGTTACTGTGGTTTGGTCCATTTTGTTAAAATATTTTGAAGGTAATCAGCACATTAATTACACCATTTAAAACCAGATACTAGGGCTGAGGGATCATGGGAGTCATAGTCAAAAACATCTGAAGACCATCCCTACAACTGTGCACATTTTAAAGTGGGCCATAGTAATGGCAATATTTTTTCCAAACATATGTGCAATCTTCGCTAAGCTGCCTGATTTGAAAATCTAGAGCCAAGGAACGAAATATGGTAGGAAATGGAAAATACCCCGCCCCCTCTACTTTTTGCACCCACTTTAGTTTCTGGTTCCTGATCGTGTAGGTTTCACAGCAGGGGATCTGTCCTTGCAGCCTGATTGTGGTATCTATTGTTTAAAAAACCTTGTTTGCGAAAATCAATTCCTGAGGAAAATCATGGCCGTACCTCAGGGCTTCCCAGGGTATCGGTTGCATGAAGAACTTGATTTAGTTTACATGCAGGATCTCATATCTCTACACCCACTTATTTATTGGTTACGTTTATGGGGAAACCCTAGTTTATCGTTAATTCGAACCTTGGTAAGAGATGTCATGATTTCAAATGGTGGTGGTTCTACCGCTTAGTTAAACCACATTAAGACTTCTCTTTGCAAACTTGGTCGTGCATGCCTTCTGAATGCAACAATGATGGTCAGTAAGGCTTAAGAAAGGGAGATTCCATGAGTTGTATCTCTCATCGTGCAAGTGATAGGAGGGAAATCGAACTGCAAAAACAAAGTGTGCAATTCTATCATAGAAATGGCAATCCTATAGCTCCCAGGATAAGTTAGCATACTGGTTCAAAAACCTGAACAAAAGGGAAATAATCCTCCATTTTAAGACACATTTGCTTTTTGTGCATTCACCAGCATTATGTGCATGCTCTGGCTGGCATAACACGCATGATTTAAAACCCTTTTTGCTTTTTTGCCCTATATTACTGACCCCAAGAAAGAGATTTATTTTACCATTGGTGAGGGAGCGGGGGTGTGAGGCATGTTCAAATAGCTTTTAGGCCCCTTGGTTCTTTCTGTCCCGGACTTATCCTTGGCACAGTACATCTACTCTTACATCTAAAATGTCTTTTTATTATGTACCCATTCACTAGAAATGGAAACTCCTTAGGCTTTCATATGCTTGCTTTTTAACTGTTTGTTACTGCGCTCTGTGTATGGATTTTTTAATTTTTAATGAAGGTTTTTATTATTGATTCAGTGTATGTAATATCTATCTGCAGATTGTAATGTTGTCAGTGTGATGGAATTTTAGGTTCTGAATAAACTATTACGAACTGAACTGATTAAGAAATGCATAATGCTTGTACAATTTCAGAAGGTTTTCTTCCGGATAGATTAAAAGAATATTTCACTCTACTGGACGGCACAACAGAAAAACAAACCTAAAATAATTACATGACAGTAGGCGGTGATGGTAAAGTGATGCACAATCATAGATGGAAGTGGCGAGCCCTTTGGGTCATGGCTCAAACAGCTGCCTCGAACTACTGGACCCGAAAACACGGGCAAGCTCTGCCTGCTCAGCAGCGAATGTGCATCTAAAAACAAATCTTGCCTGCCAGGGGTCGGTATAGTGTGCCTGACATCCTATCCCATGCCCTGCTAGACTGCAATCCTGTCAGCCCTTGCTCTTCCACAGATTAGAATGCTCTCAGGAAAGAGTTGCTAGGACACTGTAGGGCAGTGGTGCCCAAAGATTTGTTATGATGAGCCCCCCCTTGAATGTAAATATTGCTGCCTGGCTTCTCACAAGACATAATTGCTTATTTTTTCTACTGAAAGCAGTAACCATACACCCAGTTAAAGAGCCTTGTGCATACCCTGGACAGCATGCATGCCCCACATCCCCAGAAGTTGAAGACCACTGATCTAGGGCCTTGCAGGTTCCTTTTAACTCCTCTCATTATTAGCTCCGTTGCTGAAAAGGGAAGCTCTTTGGCAGCAAAAGGAGTGTACATGATCATTGTCGAGTTCAGATGCTTATGATTTCCCACGCCTACTAAATTTCAAGAGTTTTGTTGCACTAAATCGGATCACCTTAACACTTTTTGTTACTCAGATTTTTTTCATACAATTCCAAGGGTTTTGTTATATTATAATATGGTTGGGGCTCACTAGCCATGTCTTTTAGCCAACCGTGACCACTGTACAGGTTGCACCAATAATTTTAAAAGAGGCAAGGCCATTGGACAGGGTCTTTGGCCATGGACGGTGGCCCCTGCTTACACCGTCCGTGGCCCAATCTCCCTTTCAGTACCTAACCAAATCCAGTGTAGGTTCATGGCCAGCGGCCTCAGAGTCCACAGCCCTTCAGCCTTTGTCAGTGGCCCACTGGCAATGACCTTTGGCCATGGCCAGAGGGCACTGCATTCGGATGTGCCCACTGTACATATTGCTCCAAGTAATCCAAATGAAACATGTCCCCTGCTTACTTGATGTGATCCCACCTCTGTGCAGGCTTAAAAGACTATCACCAAGTACCAGTGGTCCATAGGCTATTGGTTATAGTCCTCTTTTCCCCCACTTTCTATTTCTGTGATAATTTATCATGCTAACTCCATTAACTTCTGTCCTCTACTCACATGGTCTCGGGAGGATAGCTCAGGGGCAAAATGCTTGCCTTGGAAGCAAGACGACACGGAGCAACACAGGTTTGATCCCCGGGTCCACGCTTAGAAACTTCTGGGTATTAAGCACGTTATAAATAACCAATTATATCATCTCATTCCCAGTAATCATTCCTGTGGTAACGTAATGTTTGCTGATTTTTGCGTTAAATTTGCAGATTGGTTTGGTAATGGGAACATGCTTGAAAAGTCTTCCCTTTCGTCACAAGCACTCACCATTTGTCCCTCTCCACTTTTTTGGGTCCTCCCACTCCTCTCCCTTGTGTTTTCCCTCCCTGACCCTCGTCCATTACCGCCTTCTCACTTCAGCTTGTGTGACCCATTTTCTTTTCCGAGCATGTCTTATGATGTTATTGCTGTAATTTTGCAAGATTCCCATGGAAATGTTCCTGATAAGCCAAACATGTTCTCCCCCAAACAGGCACCGCCACTCACACCAAACACCCCACTGAACATGTGGTCCTCTTTCCCCCTCTCAACCTGCAGCATGATGTGAATGCACACCTTTTCCTCGTATATCATTTATACCAAAATATCATTTTGAGCACTTTTTTCTTTTCAGATTCCCTCTGTATTACCACGAGAATCGCATACATTATCAAGAATCCATTGCTGTGGGCTTGGTGGCATCTGTTTCCAGGATGCAGACATTTAGCCAGACACTGCAGGGCTATTACATTCTGACCATAATGTGCTGCAGCAGTCTAGCCTTTGGAACCAATGGAGGACCGACAGGTAGTTCTGCTTCCTATAAATCTTCGAGAGCCCGATCCTCTGCGCATCGCAACACTGTGGTTAGTCCTCTGCTACCAACTCTGTTACCTCCTGTGTTCCATTTCCTTTTGTTCCTCCTGTCATTCCTGCTTCTCAGTTCCTCGTTCCTGCCCATACTCTGTTTCCTCAGAACTCTGGATGCCTCTTCTGCTTTAGAGACCATCTTCTTTGTCTCAGTACACGTTCAATAATCATCAAGGGTTGTCTGTGTCCTTTGCTGGGGGGGTTTCCCTCATTGGGGTGATTCCCTAGTGGTCACCTGATGCTACTGCCTGTTATAATCCCTTGAGGAGCACACTGCTACTGCTGACCAAAGTCGACCTTACCTCTTCACATCACCTCACACCCAGAGAAATACGGTAAGGTCTTCCCCTGATAGATTGCAACACCAAGAGACTCCTGCCACATGGAGCAAATCTAGGTATAGGAATTGGTGCAAGCTGTCCAATCCCTAATAACCGAAGTGCAAGCACTGAAGTCTGAAAATGCTACGCTGTGTCAAATTGTTGCTGCAAGGGACGCCTTACCTATTGATCCTTCCTTGGCTGTAGCTCCCATGGATAAATATGATGGCAACCCCAAACGGCTGCACTAGTTCTTGGATGCATTCGCCATCCATTTCACTTTTTGGACCCACATTTACCTGTTAGACAGAGCTAAGGTGGGTTTTATGATATCTCATATGTCAAAAAATGCATTGACTTGGTCTACACCTCTAGAAACCTCCAATAGCTGCTTGCTAGATCAATATCAAGCCATCCTCGCAGCCTGCAAAGAAATGTTTGACTGACCTGACATGGTCTATTCGGCTCAAGAGACACTTCTCGAGTTTCAACAAGGTTCTTTAGATGTCTTGACCTATGTCTCCAAATTCAAACAAATGGCTGCTGAAGCTGCGGCTGGAGATTACTCAAACAACCTTATTTCGTTGTGGATTAAATGAAGACATGAAGGATGAGCTGACAAGAATTACCTGTCCATCTTCTTTGTCAACTTTGATTTCCAGGGGTCTTCATTTGGACTACCATCTACGAGAAAAGAAACAAGAACGCTGTAGGGGTAATGCCCATACTCATAGACCCTTGCACCAAGTTTCACCAGTGTCTACATCCTCGCAGAATCCTGATGTTGAACTCATGCAAATAGGCATTATCAGAGGACCCATGTCAGAGGATGAAAAGAGACAAAGACGTAATAGTGGATTATGCATTTATTGCTCTTCTTCAGAGCATTTAGTCCATGACTGTCTTATCGCACCTCCTCGAAGGTCGGGAAACACTGACTCCTGGTCTTAATGGGAACACAAAAAAAACTGGAGAGCAAGCATTGTCCCTTGGATCTATTCACCCATATCTCCAAGACAGACGGTCCTATATTATTGATTCTTCAAGTTCCGTTTCAACTGAACCTGCTCAAATGCTAGTTGATTGTGGAGCAGCTGAACCTTTCATGGATGATAAATGGGCTTATAGGCAAAACGGCCCCAGGATCTCTAAGGAGGCTTTACAACCAGTGGAAGGAATTGATGATAGACCTATACTCTCTGGGCCGGTCGCTGAAGAAGCCTTGACTATCTCCATACATATAAACCCCCTTCTAGAAATGCTTGCATTTGACCTAATAAAAGAAGCCCATTTTCCTGTAATATTGGGCACGCCGTGGCTTCACATACATAATACCCAGATCAATTTGATGGCAAGGGATCTATTTCTAGGCTCCAAATATTGTGTGGATCATTGTTGAAATAGGCCTGCAGATGATTACTTATGGCCATACATACGCTGGAGATCAAGGAAACGATACCTACGCTGGCCTATGTTGACTATGTTCTACTAAAGTACCAGAAATTCCATGCCATATTCAAAGACACCCAAGAATTTCTGTTACTGCTACATCATCCTGAAGACTGTTCTATCGATCTTATGCTTGGTACCTCAGTACCTTTTGTAAGATGTCCATCCTATCTGAACCAGAAAAGAAGGCACTCCATTCCTATGTGGATATAAACATACAACATGGTCTTATAGCCACATCTAAATCTCCACGGGCCTCGCTTTTCTGTACCTAAAAAGGACACATCTGAACTGTGTCTTGGATTTCATGGACTAAGTCAAATAACTGTCATGGACACGTATCTGCTGACCCTAATCCAAGGCAATTTAGAGGCAGTTCATGGGGAAGTTATGTACACTAAAACGGATATATGTGGGGCCTAACATCTGGTCAGAATCAAGACTGGTGACACCCCTGTTCCTCCAAAACCTTCAATGACCACATTGACACCCTGGCTCCTGTTCTGGCTGACTTCTGCAACCACTCCTTTGCCACTGGAGTCTTCCCTTCGCTCCCGAAGCACTCCCTTGGGCACCCTCTTCTTAAGTGACCCTCTTCCGACCCTTTCTGCCCGGCTAACTATCACCCAATCTCCATCACTCCTTTCCCGGGCAAACACCTGGAAAAGCTGACCATCTCCCAGCTTAATCTTCACACTGAATCTGTTGGCTGTCTCCACAAACATCAGTCTTGCTTCAGAGCTGCCAAAAACACGGAAACTGCTCTCCCGAACATCTGTGAAGACCTGCTCTCCAACCTTAATTCCAACACCCCTTGTGTCCTCTTCTTACTTGATCTCTCCTCTGCTTTTGGCACGGTCAACCAGGCCATCCTGCTCAACCGTCTCTGTAATAACCTGGGTATCACTGATCAGGCCCTGACTTTGCTGACATCTTTCCTCTCTGATCAACCCTCCCAGGTCCTCTCCTCTATCTCTATCTCTTCCTGTGGTGTACCCCAGAGGTCATAACTCTGTCCCTAGCGGTTCAACCAATAACTGGCACTTCCTGCCCACCACATTGCTGCTCTCTGCCCCAACTTTAATTGCTATCGGATGACACACAACTCATTTTCAGGATCCCTTCTGCCACCTCCTCTCCCTCTCTCATCCCTGACTGTCTGTCTGCTATCTAGGAATGGTGTGCCTCCAATGATATCTGCCTCAGTGCCAGTAAGACCGATAGTCTCCTCATCATCACACCTGCTCCCTTCTTTCCTGTCGCTTTCTGGCCTGCCTCTCTTGGCCCTCCTCCTGCTCCCACCTGCGAGGCTAAAAACCTCAGAGTCATCTTCGACTCCACACTTTTCTTCTCTCAACACATCTCTGACGTCTCTAAGAAGTCAAACTACCAGGTGCACATCCTCAGAGGTATTCTTCCTTTCCTCTCCTTCCCCCAGAAGCTCATCGTCTCCAGAGCACTCGTTCTCTCTCGGCTGCACTACTGCAACAGCCTCTTTCTAAATCTGCCTGCCTCTACTCTCCGTCCTCTGCAACTCATCCACAACAGGACTGCGAGACTTCAAGCCCAGGGATTGTATATCTCCAGGACTGAAATCTCTGCATCAGCTCCCAGTGGCAGCAATGATTAAGTTGAACACACTCTGCATTTTCCACAAGGCCTTCTGGGGCCTGGGACCTCAATACCCTCAACTCTCTCTTCCTAAATACCTTCCTTCTCTAGCTCTTCGCTCATCTGCCTCCAACTCCCTCAGGGTCAGTCGCTTCTCCAAGTAACGAGTTGGTGGTAGATCTCTTTCTTCTGCTTTGGTCTCCTTCTGGAACAGCCTCCCCACCTCTCTGAAACTTGAGGAGAACCATCTCTGGTTCCGGAAGCTCCTCAAGACCTGCCTCTTTGCTCCTGATTTCTCTCCTCAGCTCCCCTGCTGATTCTCCTGGCTGACACTGCACTGGTTACCTGGCTACCCTCTGATCTTGGGCCCAGGTCCCCTCCCTGCCAGTTGCACACCTGCACTGCCCACTGGCAACCCTTGTACTAGGGGACTGTATCTGTATCCCTACAGCCCCCTACCAGCAGTTGACACCTGATGTCTGCACTTACCCTTGCACTTGCCACCAGCTGGTTGCACTTTTTTATTGTCTTTATTTACTTTACTGTTATCCTATGTACTGCATTGCCCCCTTCCCCTTCCCCCAGCACTTTTCCCTCCCCCCTGTACTTGCGCGATCTCAATGTCACCTGGTCTAGTAAGAACGTTGTCTCTGTCTTCCCTCTGTTCCCCCTCCTGTTAAACGGGAAATCATATTGTGCCTCCTTCTAATATATATTGGCCTAAGCCTAGTCACTCTGCGAAGAAAACTGTGTTGTAAAGTTCCGATATTAGATCGACTTTGCAGCCTTTTTAGGATCATCTGCCATTTTGATTTCTGTTCATATGTGATTCTGTGTTCTTAAATGGTTGACTGTGTTTCCAACTTGTAACTGAGCCTTTCCGACCTTTGTGCCTAGTTAATGGTTAGACTGTCCGAGGGCCGAATGTTTAAACTAGGAAATGGGATCTTGTCCCAAGCATGACTTGTGGTCTAAGGACTGTCTGCATTAACAAGCCTCATCCACGAACATACATCGAGGACAATACTATGCAAGTGTCGAGCGGGAACACTGGCAGAACTGCCTTGTGAAGGGATATGTGCTAAGGCTTACTGTTAAACCCAGGAATACATTTTGCCATTGTAACTTGTTCGAAATACAAACCGAAGTAATCCATGTGCATATTGTTGTATGAGCCATAAGTGAACTCGGCACGAACTCTAGACCGCAGATTATTAACTTGTAGAGGGGCTGGACATTATTATTGAATTGTATAAAAATGCGAATGTCTGTATGTCCAGTACCTCTCACTCCTCACTGTGACGGGCTGGTACTCATTGTGATGTATTGAGAGCCAGATAGCTATCTGTATTTCTGTTTCTTTGTAACTGTACAGTAGATTAAAGATCTGTGAATCTTTATAGCCCGTGTTTGGTGTATTTCCTTTTGTGGTACTCAGCCTCGAAATGTCCTTGCTTTTACACTCCCATGCCTCCTCATGCCTTGAAACACTTGTGTATAGGCACGTTATAAATGCTATATCATATCATAAGGGAAAACCACATTCCGCTCACCATTTTGACATTTCAAATACAGGATTATGCCTTTCGGATTGACCAATGCACCAGCAGTATTTCAAGGATTTATGAATCAGATACTCTCCAATTGTTTATCATACCATGCTGGCATACTTAGATGACATTTTGATTTTTTCCAAGTGTAAAGAAGAACATACCAAACTCATTCAGGAAGTACTACAATGCCTCCAGGAACATACTTTACTAGTGAAACCTGAGAAATGTATGTTCGATGCCCATTCTGTACCTTACATGCAATATATTTTCCGCAGACAGAGTCGCTATGGACCCTCATAAAATCACTGCCATACAGGATTGGCCATTACCAAGAACTATTAAAGAAGTACAATGCATCCTTGATCTCAGCATTTTTTACAGGATGTTTATTTCACATTATGCTACTTCAGTCATTCCTGTTACCCGCCTCCTTAAAAAAGAGGTGGAGTTTGATTGGAATAAGGACACAGAATCGATTTTCCCTACCTTGAAACAAGCCTTCACTACTGCGCCTATGCTTTGTCAACCTAATATTAGGCTATCCTTCACAGACAAAGGTGATGCCTGCAAGTGGGCAATAGGATCCATCCTGGTACAATTGGCCGAATACGGCGAACGAGCATCCTGTAGCCTTCCTGTCTTAAACCTTATCAGATAGTGAATGAAACTATTCTGTCATTGAAAAGGAAATTCTATCAATGTAACTGGCTTGCCCTGAATGGAGACACTTGCTCCTAGGAACCAAACATTATGTGGAGGTTTGCACAGACCATAGGAATATACAGCATATAAAACGATTCTAGTGCTCCAATAGCAGACAAGCCCAGTAGACTTATTTCTTCACTCTTTATGACCTCCATGTTACCTACATACCTGGCTCTAAACACTGTGGTGGATTGTCTCTCATGCTTAACCAAAAAGCCTCCTGACAAAACCCGTTTATCAGAAAGAATACTGAAGGGCAAAAGTGTGTTTTTGTCATCGCTGATTCTTTACAGATAATACGACAAGATGGGTCTTCTCTGCACACAGACCTCAAGTTCAGCTACAAATAGATAATCTTCCCACCATGATGGCTTACTATTTCGAGGCAAACAGTTGGTGCTACACACTAGTAATATGCAACAACATGTATTGTCCTTGGGATAAAATAGTCTTACGGCAGAGCATCATGGCGTAAGAATCACTTTCACCAATCTCAAGAGGAATTTTTAATGGCCTTCTTTGCAAAACGACATTAAAACCTTTGTTTCCACCTACACCATCTGTACCCAAGTGAAAACCCCCACGACACGACTAGCAGGCAGACACCTGCTGCCCAGATTACCCACCTTACCATGGGAAGTTGTCTCTACTGACTTAGTGGTAGATTTACCTTTGACTAATGGATACACTGCTATAATGGTTACCATCAACCCTCTAACGAAAATGGCTTATTTCTCTCCACTCAGGAAGTTACCAACCACTCTGGAAATGGCTCATGTATTCCTCTGGGACAGATTTCACCTCCACGGGTTGCCATTTACTATCATCATCAACAGGGGAATGCAATATACCTCGACATTCTGGCTGACTCTGTAAAACACTCGGAATAGAACATGCCATTTCTTTTGGCTTCTTCCCGCAGTCTAACAGTCAGACTGAACGAGTCAACCAAACTATGGAGCAATATCTTTGTTGTTTCACCCAAGCTTCTGCTCATGGTTTGTCAAACTTGCTTTCAACTGCTGAGTTCACCTACAATAACTCCTCCATAGAGACCAGGTTCTTCTGTTGCTCTTATGGTTTTGATTGCTGGGTGTTTCCCTTGATTCCCATTCCTGCTTCCCACTCTGCATCGGTCGATGACTTTATAACCTCCATTCAAAGAGAGCACAAACATGCTCTTCTAAAGCTAGACCGACCGTAACGTCCTGCAGCAGTCTTGTGTTTGAAACCAACACTAGACTGCTTCCTTTAAATCTTCGGAAGCCTGACCCTCAGCATGTCGCACCACTGCAGTGAGTCATCTGCCACTCTAGCTAGTTTTCCTGGCCTCCTTGTGTTCTGTTACCCATTGTTCCTCCTGTCCTCTCTGCTTCTCTGACCCTTGTTCCTGTGCTCCACGTCCTCCGATCCCTGGATGCTACTTCTGCTTGGGGGACCATCTTCATCATCCCAGTAATCATTCAATATTCATCTATGATTTTTCCACCTCCTTTGATGTGGGTTTTCCCTCATTGGGGTGATTCTCCAGTGGCCATCTGACGCTCCTGACTGTTATTACCCCTGGAGGAGCACACGGTGATTGCTAACCTGGTGCAACTTTACCTCTTCACTTCATAGCGCACCCAGAGGAATAGGGCAAAGTCTACCTCTGATACACATAGAGAAAACTAAATATTCATTCTGAAATGCCTCTCAGTCTCTCTGCCACAATGCAAAATGGGAGATGTATACAAGTTTTTCAGGAGCAAGGGGCACCCTGTTCTCTGTTGAATATTTTAAAAACGAATGGACGGAATTATCCCAAACTCCCAACATCTGCATCACTTTCTGCCAATGTTGTTTCATATTTGGTGAAAATCCATCCAGCGATTTTCACTCTTCAAGTGTTCAATCAAAGCACTTTTTCTCTATGGGAAAATTAAACAGGACTAAAAAAGGGTTTTTGTTGTTTTCTTAATAATTTTTCCACCTTTCTAGTTTGGAGGGGCACCGGACAAACGCTTTCTTTCAAATCCAAGCAAGTCAAAGGGTATTAGCATTCGAATTTTGCAAAAAGTCTATGTAAACAGGTCTCACCTTAACCATAGGGCAGCAACAATTTCAATAGCTTTTACTCTTCACTTTTAAACTCTGTTTTGCAAATGCTTCTAATTGCAAGTATGGGACGCAATAGCATGCAGGTACTACTGTTAGTGTTCCCCTGCATGCCATTAACTTATTTTTTCAAAATGACAACATCAGTGTTTTATAACGCATTCTGAAAAGAGTGTTTTTGGTATCCACCCTTTCCTTTGTTCACATGTAATTTTACAGTGAAATTACTGCAAGGTTACAGTGAAATTAGCATGAACATCACTTGCATTGATTGAAAACAAGATGGTGGTTTTTCATTTCTGTAAAGCCTTAGTTGCTTCAATGCACCATGAGAGATATATAAACGATATGGGACTGGGGGAACACCATCCTCCTTCAAATTAATTTAAAAGAACTGGAGGGATTTACACCTAACCAAAAAAGCACATCTATGACGCTGTGTGCATAGCTTGTTTCTAATTTGGTGCAAATCCACCTAGTGGTTTTTGCGTTACGAGTATTCAAAGAAAGCACTTTTTCTCTATGGGAAAATGAATAGGACTAGACCAAAAACAGTGTTTATTTTTTTCCTTAATAACATTCCCACCTTTTCCCCAAAACGTCTAGTTTCAAGGTCCTGGGGCAAATGTTTTGGGGAAATTCTTTTCAAAATTCGCCCAGCGAGTCAAAAGTTATTATCATTAGACTTTTGAGAAAAGTCTATGTAAACAGATTTCACATTAACTATAGTGGGGTGACTGTTGTACTGGCTTGTGTATTCTAACGCTTAGACCCACCATCCCATTTATCAAAGGTGCCATCAGAACCTCACAGCACCCATTTACCCGCGATGTTTGTGGCTGAGACACACTAGGCCTCATTATGAGTTTGGCTTTCATTCCCTCAGAATTATCTCCAAACTACTTTACTGTTTCTGCCACTCAGTCCCGTGGATTTAGTTTGGGATTGCAATATGGAAACATGGAAAACAGCAATGTTATCCCCATTTTTTTAATCCAGGGAATGCCACGTGGATTTTATCAGGTTTGCCATGAAAAGTGAAGGACTCAAATCCAGCTGCTTGCTGGAGGTGAATCCTCCACTTTACCTTCAAATCTGCAATTTGTTGGTGCAGGAAACTGGTGGTAAAATGGCAATAATTCCTGCCATTTTACTACCCTTTTTCCTGTACCGCCAAACTCATAGTGAGACCCAATTTTAGAAGCTGTAATGCAGGCCCTACATTTACCATTGAACCTGAGAAGCCATGTTCCTTAGTGGGACAGCCATCCCTGCTGCACAGCCATTGGAATTCCTGGAGCTGGGAGGTGGTTCAGCTGAAAGGATGGATCGTTAAAGAAAAGAGAGATAATGGGCCTCATTACGACCTGGGCGCTAATGGGTTAACG